>NC_133350.1:316949-626398 GCF_030506205.2 Paramisgurnus dabryanus | reverse complement strand
ACACAGTAAAGTCACTCATTTGTCTGTAAAGTACACATACACACCTTTAATTTGATATAAAACAAAAGACAATAGCTTCAGATTTGACTGATATACACAGATTTTTGTACAGGCAATTTACCAAATAATTTACTGGCCTTTTGCAATGACCTCAACAAGGCCGATTTGACCCCTGTTCCCTCGAGCTGTGAGTTACATACAACAATGAGCTTGGGTTCATGTGAAACTGCAAAACACAAGCATTACAATGATGTATCACACAATCTGATTGGACTTTGTTTTAATTAAAAATTAAGAAATTTGTACATGCAACTTTACCATTGTGATTCACAGGCCTTGTGGCCTAAAACAGGCTCAACTGTAACTCTTCTCCTTCCTGTTAGGAACAACACACAGTAAAGTCACTCATATGTCTGTAAAGTACACATACACACCTTTAATTTGATATAAAACAAAAGACAATAGCTTCAGATTTGACTGATATACAAAGATATTTGTACATGCAGTTTACCAAATGATTTACAGGCCTTTTGCAATGACCTCAACAAGGCCGATTTGACCCCTGTTCCATCGAGCTGTGAGTAACATACAACAATGAGCTTGGGTACCCGCGGCATCGTCAAGGTCACCAATACCACGGAGCGTCTACGAAGCCCCGTTTCCGAGATATCGGCCAATGAAATGCCGGGCGCCGTATCTCGGCCGGGGAAGGTCCGAAGGACTCGGGGCCGGGCTCGTCGGAAAGGTCTCGCCCGGGGCTTTCCGACGAGACCGACCGCGGGTCCGTGCGACCCCGGGGGCCCGAGATACTTCCGGTCGAAAATTCGAATTTCGTTACCGCGCTGCTCCGGCGCCCCGGGTCCGGGGCCTTCGCCCTTCGGGTGGGTGGCTCCGCCGCGGGGGGCCTTTCGAACGAGCCCACCCGCGCGTCCCTAGCCCTTTCCGGGGCCGAGATACGGCCGGCCACCGCGGGATTTTCCCACGGCCGTTTCTCGGGCGCCTCGGGTCCGGGGCCTTCGCCCTTCGGGTCGGCGGCTCCGCCCGAGGGGCCCTTTCCGAGGAGCCCTCCCTCGAGTCTCTGGCCCTTTCCCGTGCCGAGATACGGCGGATCGTCGCGGAATTTTCGCTCCTCCGGAGCTCCGGCGCCCCTAGCGTCCGCCTCGGAGGTCGCCCGGACGCGCGGCCGGTCTCGTTCGAAAGGTCCGTCGCGGGGCTTTCCGACGAGCCAGGCCTCGAGTCCGTGCGACCCCGCCCGCCGGAGATACGTCCGGTCGAAGCTCGCGGAGATTCCGACGGCCGTATCTCGGGCGCCCCGGGTCCGGGGCCTTCGCCCTTCGGGTCGGTCGCTCTGCCGGAGGGGGCCTTTCGATCGAGCCGACCCGCGAGCCTCTAGCCCCTTCCCCGGCCGAGATACGGCGGTCTATGCCCGGATTTTCCCACGTCCGTATCTCGGGCGCCCCGGATCCGGGGCCTTCGCCCTTCGGGTCGTTCGCTCTGCCGGAGGGGAGCTTTCGAACGAGCCTACCCGCGAGCCTCTAGCCCTTTCCCCGGCCGAGATACGGCGGTCCCTCCCCGGATTTTCCCAGGGGCGCAGCTCGGGCGCCTTTGCTCCGATCGACTCGCCCTTTGGGTCGGTTGCTCCACGCGAGGGGACCTTTCGAACGAGCCAACCCGCGAGCCTCTGGCCCTTTCCCCGGCCGAGATACAACGGTCCCCCCGCGGATTTTCCCACGGCCGCAGCTCGGGCGCCTTTGCTCGGATCGACTCGCCCTTTGGGTCGGTTGCTCCACCGGAGGGGACCTTTCCAACGAGGCGACCCGCGTCTCTCTAACCCCAAGCCCGGCAGAGATACGACGGTCCCTCCGCGGATTTTCCCACGGCCGCAGCTCGGGCGCCTTTGCTCGGATCGACTCGCCCTTTGGGTCGGTTGCTCCACCGGAGGGGACCTTTCCAACGAGCCAACCCGCTTCTCTCTAACCCTAAGCCCGGGCGAGATACGGCGTACCACCGCCTGACCTTTAAACGCCTGTAACTCGGGCGCCTTTGATCGGATGAACTCGTCCCTCGGGTCGGTTGCTCTACCGGAGCGGCCCTTTCCAACGAGCCATCCCGCTTCTCTCTAACCCTAAGCCCGGCCGAGATACGGGGTACCACCGCCTGACCTTTAAACGGCCGTAACTCGGGCGCCTTTGGTCGGATAAACTCGTCCCTCGGGTCGGTTGCTCTACCGGAGCGGCCCTTTCCAACGAGCCAACCCGCTTCTCTCTAACCCTTTCCCCGGCCGAGATACGACCCCGAGAACGGTGGCCCCTCTACCCGACCACAGTGCACCCGAGGCCGGCCTCGGACCCCCGAGGACGGTGGCCCCTCTACCCGACCACAGTGCACCCGAGGCCGGCCTCGGACCCCCGAGGACGGTGGCCCCTCTACCCGCCCACAGTGCACCCGAGGCCGGCCTCGGAACCCGCCACGGCCACCCTGGAGCCCGTACCCGGCGCACCGTTCGGTCCCGGGCACCCACTCTTAAGCACTCCCCCCCCGGCCTAAGCTCCATACTCCCGGCCCCTCTGGAGAACCAAACCGTTGGTCAACCCGAAACGATCTCCAACCGTTGGTCAACCCGAAAGTACTTCCAGCAGTTGGTCAACCCGAAAGTTTCTCCAGCCGTTGGTCAACCCCATCGACTTAGGTTCTGGAGCGTTCACTTCTCCAGCCGTTGGTCAACCCCATCGACTTAGGTTCTGGAGCGTTCACTTCTCCAGCCGTTGGTCAACCCCATCGACTTAGGTTCTGGAGCGGCAATAAATACGTAAGATAGCATTTAAAAACGTTTAAAAATAGATGCATTTGTTTAAAGCAAAGCATTTATTTACTTACCAGACTACAGTTGGGTTCATGTGAAACTGCAAAACACAAGCTTTACAATGATGTATCACACAGTCTGATTGGACTTTGTTTTGATTAAAAATTAAGAAATTTGTACATGCAACTTTACCATTGTGATTCACAGGCCTTGTGGCCTAAAACAGGCTCAACTGTAACTCTTCTCCTTCCTGTTAGGAACAACACACAGTAAAGTCACTCATTTGTCTGTAAAGTACACATACACACCTTTAATTTGATATAAAACAAAAGACAATAGCTTCAGATTTGACTGATATACACAGATTTTTGTACAGGCAATTTACCAAATAATTTACTGGCCTTTTGCAATGACCTCAACAAGGCCGATTTGACCCCTGTTCCCTCGAGCTGTGAGTTACATACAACAATGAGCTTGGGTTCATGTGAAACTGCAAAACACAAGCATTACAATGATGTATCACACAATCTGATTGGACTTTGTTTTAATTAAAAATTAAGAAATTTGTACATGCAACTTTACCATTGTGATTCACAGGCCTTGTGGCCTAAAACAGGCTCAACTGTAACTCTTCTCCTTCCTGTTAGGAACAACACACAGTAAAGTCACTCATATGTCTGTAAAGTACACATACACACCTTTAATTTGATATAAAACAAAAGACAATAGCTTCAGATTTGACTGATATACAAAGATATTTGTACATGCAGTTTACCAAATGATTTACAGGCCTTTTGCAATGACCTCAACAAGGCCGATTTGACCCCTGTTCCATCGAGCTGTGAGTAACATACAACAATGAGCTTGGGTACCCGCGGCATCGTCAAGGTCACCAATACCACGGAGCGTCTACGAAGCCCCGTTTCCGAGATATCGGCCAATGAAATGCCGGGCGCCGTATCTCGGCCGGGGAAGGTCCGAAGGACTCGGGGCCGGGCTCGTCGGAAAGGTCTCGCCCGGGGCTTTCCGACGAGACCGACCGCGGGTCCGTGCGACCCCGGGGGCCCGAGATACTTCCGGTCGAAAATTCGAATTTCGTTACCGCGCTGCTCCGGCGCCCCGGGTCCGGGGCCTTCGCCCTTCGGGTGGGTGGCTCCGCCGCGGGGGGCCTTTCGAACGAGCCCACCCGCGCGTCCCTAGCCCTTTCCGGGGCCGAGATACGGCCGGCCACCGCGGGATTTTCCCACGGCCGTTTCTCGGGCGCCTCGGGTCCGGGGCCTTCGCCCTTCGGGTCGGCGGCTCCGCCCGAGGGGCCCTTTCCGAGGAGCCCTCCCTCGAGTCTCTGGCCCTTTCCCGTGCCGAGATACGGCGGATCGTCGCGGAATTTTCGCTCCTCCGGAGCTCCGGCGCCCCTAGCGTCCGCCTCGGAGGTCGCCCGGACGCGCGGCCGGTCTCGTTCGAAAGGTCCGTCGCGGGGCTTTCCGGCGAGCCAGGCCTCGAGTCCGTGCGACCCCGCCCGCCGGAGATACGTCCGGTCGAAGCTCGCGGAGATTCCGACGGCCGTATCTCGGGCGCCCCGGGTCCGGGGCCTTCGCCCTTCGGGTCGGTCGCTCTGCCGGAGGGGGCCTTTCGATCGAGCCGACCCGCGAGCCTCTAGCCCCTTCCCCGGCCGAGATACGGCGGTCTATGCCCGGATTTTCCCACGTCCGTATCTCGGGCGCCCCGGATCCGGGGCCTTCGCCCTTCGGGTCGTTCGCTCTGCCGGAGGGGAGCTTTCGAACGAGCCTACCCGCGAGCCTCTAGCCCTTTCCCCGGCCGAGATACGGCGGTCCCTCCCCGGATTTTCCCAGGGGCGCAGCTCGGGCGCCTTTGCTCCGATCGACTCGCCCTTTGGGTCGGTTGCTCCACGCGAGGGGACCTTTCGAACGAGCCAACCCGCGAGCCTCTGGCCCTTTCCCCGGCCGAGATACAACGGTCCCCCCGCGGATTTTCCCACGGCCGCAGCTCGGGCGCCTTTGCTCGGATCGACTCGCCCTTTGGGTCGGTTGCTCCACCGGAGGGGACCTTTCCAACGAGGCGACCCGCGTCTCTCTAACCCCAAGCCCGGCAGAGATACGACGGTCCCTCCGCGGATTTTCCCACGGCCGCAGCTCGGGCGCCTTTGCTCGCATCGACTCGCCCTTTGGGTCGGTTGCTCCACTGGAGGGGACCTTTCCAACGAGCCAACCCGCTTCTCTCTAACCCTAAGCCCGGGCGAGATACGGCGTACCACCGCCTGACCTTTAAACGCCTGTAACTCGGGCGCCTTTGATCGGATGAACTCGTCCCTCGGGTCGGTTGCTCTACCGGAGCGGCCCTTTCCAACGAGCCATCCCGCTTCTCTCTAACCCTAAGCCCGGCCGAGATACGGGGTACCACCGCCTGACCTTTAAACGGCCGTAACTCGGGCGCCTTTGCTCGGATAAACTCGTCCCTCGGGTCGGTTGCTCTACCGGAGCGGCCCTTTCCAACGAGCCAACCCGCTTCTCTCTAACCCTTTCCCCGGCCGAGATACGACCCCGAGAACGGTGGCCCCTCTACCCGACCACAGTGCACCCGAGGCCGGCCTCGGACCCCCGAGGACGGTGGCCCCTCTACCCGACCACAGTGCACCCGAGGCCGGCCTCGGACCCCCGAGGACGGTGGCCCCTCTACCCGCCCACAGTGCACCCGAGGCCGGCCTCGGAACCCGCCACGGCCACCCTGGAGCCCGTACCCGGCGCACCGTTCGGTCCCGGGCACCCACTCTTAAGCACTCCCCCCCCGGCCTAGGCTCCATACTCCCGGCCCCTCTGGAGAACCAAACCGTTGGTCAACCCGAAACGATCTCCAACCGTTGGTCAACCCGAAAGTACTTCCAGCAGTTGGTCAACCCGAAAGTTTCTCCAGCCGTTGGTCAACCCCATCGACTTAGGTTCTGGAGCGTTCACTTCTCCAGCCGTTGGTCAACCCCATCGACTTAGGTTCTGGAGCGTTCACTTCTCCAGCCGTTGGTCAACCCCATCGACTTAGGTTCTGGAGCGGCAATAAATACGTAAGATAGCATTTAAAAACGTTTAAAAATAGATGCATTTGTTTAAAGCAAAGCATTTATTTACTTACCAGACTACAGTTGGGTTCATGTGAAACTGCAAAACACAAGCTTTACAATGATGTATCACACAGTCTGATTGGACTTTGTTTTGATTAAAAATTAAGAAATTTGTACATGCAACTTTACCATTGTGATTCACAGGCCTTGTGGCCTAAAACAGGCTCAACTGTAACTCTTCTCCTTCCTGTTAGGAACAACACACAGTAAAGTCACTCATTTGTCTGTAAAGTACACATACACACCTTTAATTTGATATAAAACAAAAGACAATAGCTTCAGATTTGACTGATATACACAGATTTTTGTACAGGCAATTTACCAAATAATTTACTGGCCTTTTGCAATGACCTCAACAAGGCCGATTTGACCCCTGTTCCCTCGAGCTGTGAGTTACATACAACAATGAGCTTGGGTTCATGTGAAACTGCAAAACACAAGCATTACAATGATGTATCACACAATCTGATTGGACTTTGTTTTAATTAAAAATTAAGAAATTTGTACATGCAACTTTACCATTGTGATTCACAGGCCTTGTGGCCTAAAACAGGCTCAACTGTAACTCTTCTCCTTCCTGTTAGGAACAACACACAGTAAAGTCACTCATATGTCTGTAAAGTACACATACACACCTTTAATTTGATATAAAACAAAAGACAATAGCTTCAGATTTGACTGATATACAAAGATATTTGTACATGCAGTTTACCAAATGATTTACAGGCCTTTTGCAATGACCTCAACAAGGCCGATTTGACCCCTGTTCCATCGAGCTGTGAGTAACATACAACAATGAGCTTGGGTACCCGCGGCATCGTCAAGGTCACCAATACCACGGAGCGTCTACGAAGCCCCGTTTCCGAGATATCGGCCAATGAAATGCCGGGCGCCGTATCTCGGCCGGGGAAGGTCCGAAGGACTCGGGGCCGGGCTCGTCGGAAAGGTCTCGCCCGGGGCTTTCCGACGAGACCGACCGCGGGTCCGTGCGACCCCGGGGGCCCGAGATACTTCCGGTCGAAAATTCGAATTTCGTTACCGCGCTGCTCCGGCGCCCCGGGTCCGGGGCCTTCGCCCTTCGGGTGGGTGGCTCCGCCGCGGGGGGCCTTTCGAACGAGCCCACCCGCGCGTCCCTAGCCCTTTCCGGGGCCGAGATACGGCCGGCCACCGCGGGATTTTCCCACGGCCGTTTCTCGGGCGCCTCGGGTCCGGGGCCTTCGCCCTTCGGGTCGGCGGCTCCGCCCGAGGGGCCCTTTCCGAGGAGCCCTCCCTCGAGTCTCTGGCCCTTTCCCGTGCCGAGATACGGCGGATCGTCGCGGAATTTTCGCTCCTCCGGAGCTCCGGCGCCCCTAGCGTCCGCCTCGGAGGTCGCCCGGACGCGCGGCCGGTCTCGTTCGAAAGGTCCGTCGCGGGGCTTTCCGGCGAGCCAGGCCTCGAGTCCGTGCGACCCCGCCCGCCGGAGATACGTCCGGTCGAAGCTCGCGGAGATTCCGACGGCCGTATCTCGGGCGCCCCGGGTCCGGGGCCTTCGCCCTTCGGGTCGGTCGCTCTGCCGGAGGGGGCCTTTCGATCGAGCCGACCCGCGAGCCTCTAGCCCCTTCCCCGGCCGAGATACGGCGGTCTATGCCCGGATTTTCCCACGTCCGTATCTCGGGCGCCCCGGATCCGGGGCCTTCGCCCTTCGGGTCGTTCGCTCTGCCGGAGGGGAGCTTTCGAACGAGCCTACCCGCGAGCCTCTAGCCCTTTCCCCGGCCGAGATACGGCGGTCCCTCCCCGGATTTTCCCAGGGGCGCAGCTCGGGCGCCTTTGCTCCGATCGACTCGCCCTTTGGGTCGGTTGCTCCACGCGAGGGGACCTTTCGAACGAGCCAACCCGCGAGCCTCTGGCCCTTTCCCCGGCCGAGATACAACGGTCCCCCCGCGGATTTTCCCACGGCCGCAGCTCGGGCGCCTTTGCTCGGATCGACTCGCCCTTTGGGTCGGTTGCTCCACCGGAGGGGACCTTTCCAACGAGGCGACCCGCGTCTCTCTAACCCCAAGCCCGGCAGAGATACGACGGTCCCTCCGCGGATTTTCCCACGGCCGCAGCTCGGGCGCCTTTGCTCGGATCGACTCGCCCTTTGGGTCGGTTGCTCCACCGGAGGGGACCTTTCCAACGAGCCAACCCGCTTCTCTCTAACCCTAAGCCCGGGCGAGATACGGCGTACCACCGCCTGACCTTTAAACGCCTGTAACTCGGGCGCCTTTGATCGGATGAACTCGTCCCTCGGGTCGGTTGCTCTACCGGAGCGGCCCTTTCCAACGAGCCATCCCGCTTCTCTCTAACCCTAAGCCCGGCCGAGATACGGGGTACCACCGCCTGACCTTTAAACGGCCGTAACTCGGGCGCCTTTGGTCGGATAAACTCGTCCCTCGGGTCGGTTGCTCTACCGGAGCGGCCCTTTCCAACGAGCCAACCCGCTTCTCTCTAACCCTTTCCCCGGCCGAGATACGACCCCGAGAACGGTGGCCCCTCTACCCGACCACAGTGCACCCGAGGCCGGCCTCGGACCCCCGAGGACGGTGGCCCCTCTACCCGACCACAGTGCACCCGAGGCCGGCCTCGGACCCCCGAGGACGGTGGCCCCTCTACCCGCCCACAGTGCACCCGAGGCCGGCCTCGGAACCCGCCACGGCCACCCTGGAGCCCGTACCCGGCGCACCGTTCGGTCCCGGGCACCCACTCTTAAGCACTCCCCCCCCGGCCTAAGCTCCATACTCCCGGCCCCTCTGGAGAACCAAACCGTTGGTCAACCCGAAACGATCTCCAACCGTTGGTCAACCCGAAAGTACTTCCAGCAGTTGGTCAACCCGAAAGTTTCTCCAGCCGTTGGTCAACCCCATCGACTTAGGTTCTGGAGCGTTCACTTCTCCAGCCGTTGGTCAACCCCATCGACTTAGGTTCTGGAGCGTTCACTTCTCCAGCCGTTGGTCAACCCCATCGACTTAGGTTCTGGAGCGGCAATAAATACGTAAGATAGCATTTAAAAACGTTTAAAAATAGATGCATTTGTTTAAAGCAAAGCATTTATTTACTTACCAGACTACAGTTGGGTTCATGTGAAACTGCAAAACACAAGCTTTACAATGATGTATCACACAGTCTGATTGGACTTTGTTTTGATTAAAAATTAAGAAATTTGTACATGCAACTTTACCATTGTGATTCACAGGCCTTGTGGCCTAAAACAGGCTCAACTGTAACTCTTCTCCTTCCTGTTAGGAACAACACACAGTAAAGTCACTCATTTGTCTGTAAAGTACACATACACACCTTTAATTTGATATAAAACAAAAGACAATAGCTTCAGATTTGACTGATATACACAGATTTTTGTACAGGCAATTTACCAAATAATTTACTGGCCTTTTGCAATGACCTCAACAAGGCCGATTTGACCCCTGTTCCCTCGAGCTGTGAGTTACATACAACAATGAGCTTGGGTTCATGTGAAACTGCAAAACACAAGCATTACAATGATGTATCACACAATCTGATTGGACTTTGTTTTAATTAAAAATTAAGAAATTTGTACATGCAACTTTACCATTGTGATTCACAGGCCTTGTGGCCTAAAACAGGCTCAACTGTAACTCTTCTCCTTCCTGTTAGGAACAACACACAGTAAAGTCACTCATATGTCTGTAAAGTACACATACACACCTTTAATTTGATATAAAACAAAAGACAATAGCTTCAGATTTGACTGATATACAAAGATATTTGTACATGCAGTTTACCAAATGATTTACAGGCCTTTTGCAATGACCTCAACAAGGCCGATTTGACCCCTGTTCCATCGAGCTGTGAGTAACATACAACAATGAGCTTGGGTACCCGCGGCATCGTCAAGGTCACCAATACCACGGAGCGTCTACGAAGCCCCGTTTCCGAGATATCGGCCAATGAAATGCCGGGCGCCGTATCTCGGCCGGGGAAGGTCCGAAGGACTCGGGGCCGGGCTCGTCGGAAAGGTCTCGCCCGGGGCTTTCCGACGAGACCGACCGCGGGTCCGTGCGACCCCGGGGGCCCGAGATACTTCCGGTCGAAAATTCGAATTTCGTTACCGCGCTGCTCCGGCGCCCCGGGTCCGGGGCCTTCGCCCTTCGGGTGGGTGGCTCCGCCGCGGGGGGCCTTTCGAACGAGCCCACCCGCGCGTCCCTAGCCCTTTCCGGGGCCGAGATACGGCCGGCCACCGCGGGATTTTCCCACGGCCGTTTCTCGGGCGCCTCGGGTCCGGGGCCTTCGCCCTTCGGGTCGGCGGCTCCGCCCGAGGGGCCCTTTCCGAGGAGCCCTCCCTCGAGTCTCTGGCCCTTTCCCGTGCCGAGATACGGCGGATCGTCGCGGAATTTTCGCTCCTCCGGAGCTCCGGCGCCCCTAGCGTCCGCCTCGGAGGTCGCCCGGACGCGCGGCCGGTCTCGTTCGAAAGGTCCGTCGCGGGGCTTTCCGGCGAGCCAGGCCTCGAGTCCGTGCGACCCCGCCCGCCGGAGATACGTCCGGTCGAAGCTCGCGGAGATTCCGACGGCCGTATCTCGGGCGCCCCGGGTCCGGGGCCTTCGCCCTTCGGGTCGGTCGCTCTGCCGGAGGGGGCCTTTCGATCGAGCCGACCCGCGAGCCTCTAGCCCCTTCCCCGGCCGAGATACGGCGGTCTATGCCCGGATTTTCCCACGTCCGTATCTCGGGCGCCCCGGATCCGGGGCCTTCGCCCTTCGGGTCGTTCGCTCTGCCGGAGGGGAGCTTTCGAACGAGCCTACCCGCGAGCCTCTAGCCCTTTCCCCGGCCGAGATACGGCGGTCCCTCCCCGGATTTTCCCAGGGGCGCAGCTCGGGCGCCTTTGCTCCGATCGACTCGCCCTTTGGGTCGGTTGCTCCACGCGAGGGGACCTTTCGAACGAGCCAACCCGCGAGCCTCTGGCCCTTTCCCCGGCCGAGATACAACGGTCCCCCCGCGGATTTTCCCACGGCCGCAGCTCGGGCGCCTTTGCTCGGATCGACTCGCCCTTTGGGTCGGTTGCTCCACCGGAGGGGACCTTTCCAACGAGGCGACCCGCGTCTCTCTAACCCCAAGCCCGGCAGAGATACGACGGTCCCTCCGCGGATTTTCCCACGGCCGCAGCTCGGGCGCCTTTGCTCGGATCGACTCGCCCTTTGGGTCGGTTGCTCCACCGGAGGGGACCTTTCCAACGAGCCAACCCGCTTCTCTCTAACCCTAAGCCCGGGCGAGATACGGCGTACCACCGCCTGACCTTTAAACGCCTGTAACTCGGGCGCCTTTGATCGGATGAACTCGTCCCTCGGGTCGGTTGCTCTACCGGAGCGGCCCTTTCCAACGAGCCATCCCGCTTCTCTCTAACCCTAAGCCCGGCCGAGATACGGGGTACCACCGCCTGACCTTTAAACGGCCGTAACTCGGGCGCCTTTGGTCGGATAAACTCGTCCCTCGGGTCGGTTGCTCTACCGGAGCGGCCCTTTCCAACGAGCCAACCCGCTTCTCTCTAACCCTTTCCCCGGCCGAGATACGACCCCGAGAACGGTGGCCCCTCTACCCGACCACAGTGCACCCGAGGCCGGCCTCGGACCCCCGAGGACGGTGGCCCCTCTACCCGACCACAGTGCACCCGAGGCCGGCCTCGGACCCCCGAGGACGGTGGCCCCTCTACCCGCCCACAGTGCACCCGAGGCCGGCCTCGGAACCCGCCACGGCCACCCTGGAGCCCGTACCCGGCGCACCGTTCGGTCCCGGGCACCCACTCTTAAGCACTCCCCCCCCGGCCTAAGCTCCATACTCCCGGCCCCTCTGGAGAACCAAACCGTTGGTCAACCCGAAACGATCTCCAACCGTTGGTCAACCCGAAAGTACTTCCAGCAGTTGGTCAACCCGAAAGTTTCTCCAGCCGTTGGTCAACCCCATCGACTTAGGTTCTGGAGCGTTCACTTCTCCAGCCGTTGGTCAACCCCATCGACTTAGGTTCTGGAGCGTTCACTTCTCCAGCCGTTGGTCAACCCCATCGACTTAGGTTCTGGAGCGGCAATAAATACGTAAGATAGCATTTAAAAACGTTTAAAAATAGATGCATTTGTTTAAAGCAAAGCATTTATTTACTTACCAGACTACAGTTGGGTTCATGTGAAACTGCAAAACACAAGCTTTACAATGATGTATCACACAGTCTGATTGGACTTTGTTTTGATTAAAAATTAAGAAATTTGTACATGCAACTTTACCATTGTGATTCACAGGCCTTGTGGCCTAAAACAGGCTCAACTGTAACTCTTCTCCTTCCTGTTAGGAACAACACACAGTAAAGTCACTCATTTGTCTGTAAAGTACACATACACACCTTTAATTTGATATAAAACAAAAGACAATAGCTTCAGATTTGACTGATATACACAGATTTTTGTACAGGCAATTTACCAAATAATTTACTGGCCTTTTGCAATGACCTCAACAAGGCCGATTTGACCCCTGTTCCCTCGAGCTGTGAGTTACATACAACAATGAGCTTGGGTTCATGTGAAACTGCAAAACACAAGCATTACAATGATGTATCACACAATCTGATTGGACTTTGTTTTAATTAAAAATTAAGAAATTTGTACATGCAACTTTACCATTGTGATTCACAGGCCTTGTGGCCTAAAACAGGCTCAACTGTAACTCTTCTCCTTCCTGTTAGGAACAACACACAGTAAAGTCACTCATATGTCTGTAAAGTACACATACACACCTTTAATTTGATATAAAACAAAAGACAATAGCTTCAGATTTGACTGATATACAAAGATATTTGTACATGCAGTTTACCAAATGATTTACAGGCCTTTTGCAATGACCTCAACAAGGCCGATTTGACCCCTGTTCCATCGAGCTGTGAGTAACATACAACAATGAGCTTGGGTACCCGCGGCATCGTCAAGGTCACCAATACCACGGAGCGTCTACGAAGCCCCGTTTCCGAGATATCGGCCAATGAAATGCCGGGCGCCGTATCTCGGCCGGGGAAGGTCCGAAGGACTCGGGGCCGGGCTCGTCGGAAAGGTCTCGCCCGGGGCTTTCCGACGAGACCGACCGCGGGTCCGTGCGACCCCGGGGGCCCGAGATACTTCCGGTCGAAAATTCGAATTTCGTTACCGCGCTGCTCCGGCGCCTCGGCCGGGGAAGGTCCGAAGGACTCGGGGCCGGGCTCGTCGGAAAGGTCTCGCCCGGGGCTTTCCGGCGAGCCAGGCCTCGAGTCCGTGCGACCCCGCCCGCCGGAGATACGTCCGGTCGAAGCTCGCGGAGATTCCGACGGCCGTATCTCGGGCGCCCCGGGTCCGGGGCCTTCGCCCTTCGGGTCGGTCGCTCTGCCGGAGGGGGCCTTTCGATCGAGCCGACCCGCGAGCCTCTAGCCCCTTCCCCGGCCGAGATACGGCGGTCTATGCCCGGATTTTCCCACGTCCGTATCTCGGGCGCCCCGGATCCGGGGCCTTCGCCCTTCGGGTCGTTCGCTCTGCCGGAGGGGAGCTTTCGAACGAGCCTACCCGCGAGCCTCTAGCCCTTTCCCCGGCCGAGATACGGCGGTCCCTCCCCGGATTTTCCCAGGGGCGCAGCTCGGGCGCCTTTGCTCCGATCGACTCGCCCTTTGGGTCGGTTGCTCCACGCGAGGGGACCTTTCGAACGAGCCAACCCGCGAGCCTCTGGCCCTTTCCCCGGCCGAGATACAACGGTCCCCCCGCGGATTTTCCCACGGCCGCAGCTCGGGCGCCTTTGCTCGGATCGACTCGCCCTTTGGGTCGGTTGCTCCACCGGAGGGGACCTTTCCAACGAGGCGACCCGCGTCTCTCTAACCCCAAGCCCGGCAGAGATACGACGGTCCCTCCGCGGATTTTCCCACGGCCGCAGCTCGGGCGCCTTTGCTCGGATCGACTCGCCCTTTGGGTCGGTTGCTCCACCGGAGGGGACCTTTCCAACGAGCCAACCCGCTTCTCTCTAACCCTAAGCCCGGGCGAGATACGGCGTACCACCGCCTGACCTTTAAACGCCTGTAACTCGGGCGCCTTTGATCGGATGAACTCGTCCCTCGGGTCGGTTGCTCTACCGGAGCGGCCCTTTCCAACGAGCCATCCCGCTTCTCTCTAACCCTAAGCCCGGCCGAGATACGGGGTACCACCGCCTGACCTTTAAACGGCCGTAACTCGGGCGCCTTTGGTCGGATAAACTCGTCCCTCGGGTCGGTTGCTCTACCGGAGCGGCCCTTTCCAACGAGCCAACCCGCTTCTCTCTAACCCTTTCCCCGGCCGAGATACGACCCCGAGAACGGTGGCCCCTCTACCCGACCACAGTGCACCCGAGGCCGGCCTCGGACCCCCGAGGACGGTGGCCCCTCTACCCGACCACAGTGCACCCGAGGCCGGCCTCGGACCCCCGAGGACGGTGGCCCCTCTACCCGCCCACAGTGCACCCGAGGCCGGCCTCGGAACCCGCCACGGCCACCCTGGAGCCCGTACCCGGCGCACCGTTCGGTCCCGGGCACCCACTCTTAAGCACTCCCCCCCCGGCCTAAGCTCCATACTCCCGGCCCCTCTGGAGAACCAAACCGTTGGTCAACCCGAAACGATCTCCAACCGTTGGTCAACCCGAAAGTACTTCCAGCAGTTGGTCAACCCGAAAGTTTCTCCAGCCGTTGGTCAACCCCATCGACTTAGGTTCTGGAGCGTTCACTTCTCCAGCCGTTGGTCAACCCCATCGACTTAGGTTCTGGAGCGTTCACTTCTCCAGCCGTTGGTCAACCCCATCGACTTAGGTTCTGGAGCGGCAATAAATACGTAAGATAGCATTTAAAAAAGTTTAAAAATAGATGCATTTGTTTAAAGCAAAGCATTTATTTACTTACCAGACTACAGTTGGGTTCATGTGAAACTGCAAAACACAAGCTTTACAATGATGTATCACACAGTCTGATTGGACTTTGTTTTGATTAAAAATTAAGAAATTTGTACATGCAACTTTACCATTGTGATTCACAGGCCTTGTGGCCTAAAACAGGCTCAACTGTAACTCTTCTCCTTCCTGTTAGGAACAACACACAGTAAAGTCACTCATTTGTCTGTAAAGTACACATACACACCTTTAATTTGATATAAAACAAAAGACAATAGCTTCAGATTTGACTGATATACACAGATTTTTGTACAGGCAATTTACCAAATAATTTACTGGCCTTTTGCAATGACCTCAACAAGGCCGATTTGACCCCTGTTCCCTCGAGCTGTGAGTTACATACAACAATGAGCTTGGGTTCATGTGAAACTGCAAAACACAAGCATTACAATGATGTATCACACAATCTGATTGGACTTTGTTTTAATTAAAAATTAAGAAATTTGTACATGCAACTTTACCATTGTGATTCACAGGCCTTGTGGCCTAAAACAGGCTCAACTGTAACTCTTCTCCTTCCTGTTAGGAACAACACACAGTAAAGTCACTCATATGTCTGTAAAGTACACATACACACCTTTAATTTGATATAAAACAAAAGACAATAGCTTCAGATTTGACTGATATACAAAGATATTTGTACATGCAGTTTACCAAATGATTTACAGGCCTTTTGCAATGACCTCAACAAGGCCGATTTGACCCCTGTTCCATCGAGCTGTGAGTAACATACAACAATGAGCTTGGGTACCCGCGGCATCGTCAAGGTCACCAATACCACGGAGCGTCTACGAAGCCCCGTTTCCGAGATATCGGCCAATGAAATGCCGGGCGCCGTATCTCGGCCGGGGAAGGTCCGAAGGACTCGGGGCCGGGCTCGTCGGAAAGGTCTCGCCCGGGGCTTTCCGACGAGACCGACCGCGGGTCCGTGCGACCCCGGGGGCCCGAGATACTTCCGGTCGAAAATTCGAATTTCGTTACCGCGCTGCTCCGGCGCCCCGGGTCCGGGGCCTTCGCCCTTCGGGTGGGTGGCTCCGCCGCGGGGGGCCTTTCGAACGAGCCCACCCGCGCGTCCCTAGCCCTTTCCGGGGCCGAGATACGGCCGGCCACCGCGGGATTTTCCCACGGCCGTTTCTCGGGCGCCTCGGGTCCGGGGCCTTCGCCCTTCGGGTCGGCGGCTCCGCCCGAGGGGCCCTTTCCGAGGAGCCCTCCCTCGAGTCTCTGGCCCTTTCCCGTGCCGAGATACGGCGGATCGTCGCGGAATTTTCGCTCCTCCGGAGCTCCGGCGCCCCTAGCGTCCGCCTCGGAGGTCGCCCGGACGCGCGGCCGGTCTCGTTCGAAAGGTCCGTCGCGGGGCTTTCCGGCGAGCCAGGCCTCGAGTCCGTGCGACCCCGCCCGCCGGAGATACGTCCGGTCGAAGCTCGCGGAGATTCCGACGGCCGTATCTCGGGCGCCCCGGGTCCGGGGCCTTCGCCCTTCGGGTCGGTCGCTCTGCCGGAGGGGGCCTTTCGATCGAGCCGACCCGCGAGCCTCTAGCCCCTTCCCCGGCCGAGATACGGCGGTCTATGCCCGGATTTTCCCACGTCCGTATCTCGGGCGCCCCGGATCCGGGGCCTTCGCCCTTCGGGTCGTTCGCTCTGCCGGAGGGGAGCTTTCGAACGAGCCTACCCGCGAGCCTCTAGCCCTTTCCCCGGCCGAGATACGGCGGTCCCTCCCCGGATTTTCCCAGGGGCGCAGCTCGGGCGCCTTTGCTCCGATCGACTCGCCCTTTGGGTCGGTTGCTCCACGCGAGGGGACCTTTCGAACGAGCCAACCCGCGAGCCTCTGGCCCTTTCCCCGGCCGAGATACAACGGTCCCCCCGCGGATTTTCCCACGGCCGCAGCTCGGGCGCCTTTGCTCGGATCGACTCGCCCTTTGGGTCGGTTGCTCCACCGGAGGGGACCTTTCCAACGAGGCGACCCGCGTCTCTCTAACCCCAAGCCCGGCAGAGATACGACGGTCCCTCCGCGGATTTTCCCACGGCCGCAGCTCGGGCGCCTTTGCTCGGATCGACTCGCCCTTTGGGTCGGTTGCTCCACTGGAGGGGACCTTTCCAACGAGCCAACCCGCTTCTCTCTAACCCTAAGCCCGGGCGAGATACGGCGTACCACCGCCTGACCTTTAAACGCCTGTAACTCGGGCGCCTTTGATCGGATGAACTCGTCCCTCGGGTCGGTTGCTCTACCGGAGCGGCCCTTTCCAACGAGCCATCCCGCTTCTCTCTAACCCTAAGCCCGGCCGAGATACGGGGTACCACCGCCTGACCTTTAAACGGCCGTAACTCGGGCGCCTTTGCTCGGATAAACTCGTCCCTCGGGTCGGTTGCTCTACCGGAGCGGCCCTTTCCAACGAGCCAACCCGCTTCTCTCTAACCCTTTCCCCGGCCGAGATACGACCCCGAGAACGGTGGCCCCTCTACCCGACCACAGTGCACCCGAGGCCGGCCTCGGACCCCCGAGGACGGTGGCCCCTCTACCCGACCACAGTGCACCCGAGGCCGGCCTCGGACCCCCGAGGACGGTGGCCCCTCTACCCGCCCACAGTGCACCCGAGGCCGGCCTCGGAACCCGCCACGGCCACCCTGGAGCCCGTACCCGGCGCACCGTTCGGTCCCGGGCACCCACTCTTAAGCACTCCCCCCCCGGCCTAGGCTCCATACTCCCGGCCCCTCTGGAGAACCAAACCGTTGGTCAACCCGAAACGATCTCCAACCGTTGGTCAACCCGAAAGTACTTCCAGCAGTTGGTCAACCCGAAAGTTTCTCCAGCCGTTGGTCAACCCCATCGACTTAGGTTCTGGAGCGTTCACTTCTCCAGCCGTTGGTCAACCCCATCGACTTAGGTTCTGGAGCGTTCACTTCTCCAGCCGTTGGTCAACCCCATCGACTTAGGTTCTGGAGCGGCAATAAATACGTAAGATAGCATTTAAAAACGTTTAAAAATAGATGCATTTGTTTAAAGCAAAGCATTTATTTACTTACCAGACTACAGTTGGGTTCATGTGAAACTGCAAAACACAAGCTTTACAATGATGTATCACACAGTCTGATTGGACTTTGTTTTGATTAAAAATTAAGAAATTTGTACATGCAACTTTACCATTGTGATTCACAGGCCTTGTGGCCTAAAACAGGCTCAACTGTAACTCTTCTCCTTCCTGTTAGGAACAACACACAGTAAAGTCACTCATTTGTCTGTAAAGTACACATACACACCTTTAATTTGATATAAAACAAAAGACAATAGCTTCAGATTTGACTGATATACACAGATTTTTGTACAGGCAATTTACCAAATAATTTACTGGCCTTTTGCAATGACCTCAACAAGGCCGATTTGACCCCTGTTCCCTCGAGCTGTGAGTTACATACAACAATGAGCTTGGGTTCATGTGAAACTGCAAAACACAAGCATTACAATGATGTATCACACAATCTGATTGGACTTTGTTTTAATTAAAAATTAAGAAATTTGTACATGCAACTTTACCATTGTGATTCACAGGCCTTGTGGCCTAAAACAGGCTCAACTGTAACTCTTCTCCTTCCTGTTAGGAACAACACACAGTAAAGTCAGTCATATGTCTGTAAAGTACACATACACACCTTTAATTTGATATAAAACAAAAGACAATAGCTTCAGATTTGACTGATATACAAAGATATTTGTACATGCAGTTTACCAAATGATTTACAGGCCTTTTGCAATGACCTCAACAAGGCCGATTTGACCCCTGTTCCATCGAGCTGTGAGTAACATACAACAATGAGCTTGGGTACCCGCGGCATCGTCAAGGTCACCAATACCACGGAGCGTCTACGAAGCCCCGTTTCCGAGATATCGGCCAATGAAATGCCGGGCGCCGTATCTCGGCCGGGGAAGGTCCGAAGGACTCGGGGCCGGGCTCGTCGGAAAGGTCTCGCCCGGGGCTTTCCGACGAGACCGACCGCGGGTCCGTGCGACCCCGGGGGCCCGAGATACTTCCGGTCGAAAATTCGAATTTCGTTACCGCGCTGCTCCGGCGCCCCGGGTCCGGGGCCTTCGCCCTTCGGGTGGGTGGCTCCGCCGCGGGGGGCCTTTTGAACGAGCCCACCCGCGCGTCCCTAGCCCTTTCCGGGGCCGAGATACGGCCGGCCACCGCGGGATTTTCCCACGGCCGTTTCTCGGGCGCCTCGGGTCCGGGGCCTTCGCCCTTCGGGTCGGCGGCTCCGCCCGAGGGGCCCTTTCCGAGGAGCCCTCCCTCGAGTCTCTGGCCCTTTCCCGTGCCGAGATACGGCGGATCGTCGCGGAATTTTCGCTCCTCCGGAGCTCCGGCGCCCCTAGCGTCCGCCTCGGAGGTCGCCCGGACGCGCGGCCGGTCTCGTTCGAAAGGTCCGTCGCGGGGCTTTCCGACGAGCCAGGCCTCGAGTCCGTGCGACCCCGCCCGCCGGAGATACGTCCGGTCGAAGCTCGCGGAGATTCCGACGGCCGTATCTCGGGCGCCCCGGGTCCGGGGCCTTCGCCCTTCGGGTCGGTCGCTCTGCCGGAGGGGGCCTTTCGATCGAGCCGACCCGCGAGCCTCTAGCCCCTTCCCCGGCCGAGATACGGCGGTCTATGCCCGGATTTTCCCACGTCCGTATCTCGGGCGCCCCGGATCCGGGGCCTTCGCCCTTCGGGTCGTTCGCTCTGCCGGAGGGGAGCTTTCGAACGAGCCTACCCGCGAGCCTCTAGCCCTTTCCCCGGCCGAGATACGGCGGTCCCTCCCCGGATTTTCCCAGGGGCGCAGCTCGGGCGCCTTTGCTCCGATCGACTCGCCCTTTGGGTCGGTTGCTCCACGCGAGGGGACCTTTCGAACGAGCCAACCCGCGAGCCTCTGGCCCTTTCCCCGGCCGAGATACAACGGTCCCCCCGCGGATTTTCCCACGGCCGCAGCTCGGGCGCCTTTGCTCGGATCGACTCGCCCTTTGGGTCGGTTGCTCCACCGGAGGGGACCTTTCCAACGAGGCGACCCGCGTCTCTCTAACCCCAAGCCCGGCAGAGATACGACGGTCCCTCCGCGGATTTTCCCACGGCCGCAGCTCGGGCGCCTTTGCTCGGATCGACTCGCCCTTTGGGTCGGTTGCTCCACCGGAGGGGACCTTTCCAACGAGCCAACCCGCTTCTCTCTAACCCTAAGCCCGGGCGAGATACGGCGTACCACCGCCTGACCTTTAAACGCCTGTAACTCGGGCGCCTTTGATCGGATGAACTCGTCCCTCGGGTCGGTTGCTCTACCGGAGCGGCCCTTTCCAACGAGCCATCCCGCTTCTCTCTAACCCTAAGCCCGGCCGAGATACGGGGTACCACCGCCTGACCTTTAAACGGCCGTAACTCGGGCGCCTTTGGTCGGATAAACTCGTCCCTCGGGTCGGTTGCTCTACCGGAGCGGCCCTTTCCAACGAGCCAACCCGCTTCTCTCTAACCCTTTCCCCGGCCGAGATACGACCCCGAGAACGGTGGCCCCTCTACCCGACCACAGTGCACCCGAGGCCGGCCTCGGACCCCCGAGGACGGTGGCCCCTCTACCCGACCACAGTGCACCCGAGGCCGGCCTCGGACCCCCGAGGACGGTGGCCCCTCTACCCGCCCACAGTGCACCCGAGGCCGGCCTCGGAACCCGCCACGGCCACCCTGGAGCCCGTACCCGGCGCACCGTTCGGTCCCGGGCACCCACTCTTAAGCACTCCCCCCCCGGCCTAAGCTCCATACTCCCGGCCCCTCTGGAGAACCAAACCGTTGGTCAACCCGAAACGATCTCCAACCGTTGGTCAACCCGAAAGTACTTCCAGCAGTTGGTCAACCCGAAAGTTTCTCCAGCCGTTGGTCAACCCCATCGACTTAGGTTCTGGAGCGTTCACTTCTCCAGCCGTTGGTCAACCCCATCGACTTAGGTTCTGGAGCGTTCACTTCTCCAGCCGTTGGTCAACCCCATCGACTTAGGTTCTGGAGCGGCAATAAATACGTAAGATAGCATTTAAAAACGTTTAAAAATAGATGCATTTGTTTAAAGCAAAGCATTTATTTACTTACCAGACTACAGTTGGGTTCATGTGAAACTGCAAAACACAAGCTTTACAATGATGTATCACACAGTCTGATTGGACTTTGTTTTGATTAAAAATTAAGAAATTTGTACATGCAACTTTACCATTGTGATTCACAGGCCTTGTGGCCTAAAACAGGCTCAACTGTAACTCTTCTCCTTCCTGTTAGGAACAACACACAGTAAAGTCACTCATTTGTCTGTAAAGTACACATACACACCTTTAATTTGATATAAAACAAAAGACAATAGCTTCAGATTTGACTGATATACACAGATTTTTGTACAGGCAATTTACCAAATAATTTACTGGCCTTTTGCAATGACCTCAACAAGGCCGATTTGACCCCTGTTCCCTCGAGCTGTGAGTTACATACAACAATGAGCTTGGGTTCATGTGAAACTGCAAAACACAAGCATTACAATGATGTATCACACAATCTGATTGGACTTTGTTTTAATTAAAAATTAAGAAATTTGTACATGCAACTTTACCATTGTGATTCACAGGCCTTGTGGCCTAAAACAGGCTCAACTGTAACTCTTCTCCTTCCTGTTAGGAACAACACACAGTAAAGTCACTCATATGTCTGTAAAGTACACATACACACCTTTAATTTGATATAAAACAAAAGACAATAGCTTCAGATTTGACTGATATACAAAGATATTTGTACATGCAGTTTACCAAATGATTTACAGGCCTTTTGCAATGACCTCAACAAGGCCGATTTGACCCCTGTTCCATCGAGCTGTGAGTAACATACAACAATGAGCTTGGGTACCCGCGGCATCGTCAAGGTCACCAATACCACGGAGCGTCTACGAAGCCCCGTTTCCGAGATATCGGCCAATGAAATGCCGGGCGCCGTATCTCGGCCGGGGAAGGTCCGAAGGACTCGGGGCCGGGCTCGTCGGAAAGGTCTCGCCCGGGGCTTTCCGACGAGACCGACCGCGGGTCCGTGCGACCCCGGGGGCCCGAGATACTTCCGGTCGAAAATTCGAATTTCGTTACCGCGCTGCTCCGGCGCCCCGGGTCCGGGGCCTTCGCCCTTCGGGTGGGTGGCTCCGCCGCGGGGGGCCTTTCGAACGAGCCCACCCGCGCGTCCCTAGCCCTTTCCGGGGCCGAGATACGGCCGGCCACCGCGGGATTTTCCCACGGCCGTTTCTCGGGCGCCTCGGGTCCGGGGCCTTCGCCCTTCGGGTCGGCGGCTCCGCCCGAGGGGCCCTTTCCGAGGAGCCCTCCCTCGAGTCTCTGGCCCTTTCCCGTGCCGAGATACGGCGGATCGTCGCGGAATTTTCGCTCCTCCGGAGCTCCGGCGCCCCTAGCGTCCGCCTCGGAGGTCGCCCGGACGCGCGGCCGGTCTCGTTCGAAAGGTCCGTCGCGGGGCTTTCCGGCGAGCCAGGCCTCGAGTCCGTGCGACCCCGCCCGCCGGAGATACGTCCGGTCGAAGCTCGCGGAGATTCCGACGGCCGTATCTCGGGCGCCCCGGGTCCGGGGCCTTCGCCCTTCGGGTCGGTCGCTCTGCCGGAGGGGGCCTTTCGATCGAGCCGACCCGCGAGCCTCTAGCCCCTTCCCCGGCCGAGATACGGCGGTCTATGCCCGGATTTTCCCACGTCCGTATCTCGGGCGCCCCGGATCCGGGGCCTTCGCCCTTCGGGTCGTTCGCTCTGCCGGAGGGGAGCTTTCGAACGAGCCTACCCGCGAGCCTCTAGCCCTTTCCCCGGCCGAGATACGGCGGTCCCTCCCCGGATTTTCCCAGGGGCGCAGCTCGGGCGCCTTTGCTCCGATCGACTCGCCCTTTGGGTCGGTTGCTCCACGCGAGGGGACCTTTCGAACGAGCCAACCCGCGAGCCTCTGGCCCTTTCCCCGGCCGAGATACAACGGTCCCCCCGCGGATTTTCCCACGGCCGCAGCTCGGGCGCCTTTGCTCGGATCGACTCGCCCTTTGGGTCGGTTGCTCCACCGGAGGGGACCTTTCCAACGAGGCGACCCGCGTCTCTCTAACCCCAAGCCCGGCAGAGATACGACGGTCCCTCCGCGGATTTTCCCACGGCCGCAGCTCGGGCGCCTTTGCTCGGATCGACTCGCCCTTTGGGTCGGTTGCTCCACCGGAGGGGACCTTTCCAACGAGCCAACCCGCTTCTCTCTAACCCTAAGCCCGGGCGAGATACGGCGTACCACCGCCTGACCTTTAAACGCCTGTAACTCGGGCGCCTTTGATCGGATGAACTCGTCCCTCGGGTCGGTTGCTCTACCGGAGCGGCCCTTTCCAACGAGCCATCCCGCTTCTCTCTAACCCTAAGCCCGGCCGAGATACGGGGTACCACCGCCTGACCTTTAAACGGCCGTAACTCGGGCGCCTTTGGTCGGATAAACTCGTCCCTCGGGTCGGTTGCTCTACCGGAGCGGCCCTTTCCAACGAGCCAACCCGCTTCTCTCTAACCCTTTCCCCGGCCGAGATACGACCCCGAGAACGGTGGCCCCTCTACCCGACCACAGTGCACCCGAGGCCGGCCTCGGACCCCCGAGGACGGTGGCCCCTCTACCCGACCACAGTGCACCCGAGGCCGGCCTCGGACCCCCGAGGACGGTGGCCCCTCTACCCGCCCACAGTGCACCCGAGGCCGGCCTCGGAACCCGCCACGGCCACCCTGGAGCCCGTACCCGGCGCACCGTTCGGTCCCGGGCACCCACTCTTAAGCACTCCCCCCCCGGCCTAAGCTCCATACTCCCGGCCCCTCTGGAGAACCAAACCGTTGGTCAACCCGAAACGATCTCCAACCGTTGGTCAACCCGAAAGTACTTCCAGCAGTTGGTCAACCCGAAAGTTTCTCCAGCCGTTGGTCAACCCCATCGACTTAGGTTCTGGAGCGTTCACTTCTCCAGCCGTTGGTCAACCCCATCGACTTAGGTTCTGGAGCGTTCACTTCTCCAGCCGTTGGTCAACCCCATCGACTTAGGTTCTGGAGCGGCAATAAATACGTAAGATAGCATTTAAAAACGTTTAAAAATAGATGCATTTGTTTAAAGCAAAGCATTTATTTACTTACCAGACTACAGTTGGGTTCATGTGAAACTGCAAAACACAAGCTTTACAATGATGTATCACACAGTCTGATTGGACTTTGTTTTGATTAAAAATTAAGAAATTTGTACATGCAACTTTACCATTGTGATTCACAGGCCTTGTGGCCTAAAACAGGCTCAACTGTAACTCTTCTCCTTCCTGTTAGGAACAACACACAGTAAAGTCACTCATTTGTCTGTAAAGTACACATACACACCTTTAATTTGATATAAAACAAAAGACAATAGCTTCAGATTTGACTGATATACACAGATTTTTGTACAGGCAATTTACCAAATAATTTACTGGCCTTTTGCAATGACCTCAACAAGGCCGATTTGACCCCTGTTCCCTCGAGCTGTGAGTTACATACAACAATGAGCTTGGGTTCATGTGAAACTGCAAAACACAAGCATTACAATGATGTATCACACAATCTGATTGGACTTTGTTTTAATTAAAAATTAAGAAATTTGTACATGCAACTTTACCATTGTGATTCACAGGCCTTGTGGCCTAAAACAGGCTCAACTGTAACTCTTCTCCTTCCTGTTAGGAACAACACACAGTAAAGTCACTCATATGTCTGTAAAGTACACATACACACCTTTAATTTGATATAAAACAAAAGACAATAGCTTCAGATTTGACTGATATACAAAGATATTTGTACATGCAGTTTACCAAATGATTTACAGGCCTTTTGCAATGACCTCAACAAGGCCGATTTGACCCCTGTTCCATCGAGCTGTGAGTAACATACAACAATGAGCTTGGGTACCCGCGGCATCGTCAAGGTCACCAATACCACGGAGCGTCTACGAAGCCCCGTTTCCGAGATATCGGCCAATGAAATGCCGGGCGCCGTATCTCGGCCGGGGAAGGTCCGAAGGACTCGGGGCCGGGCTCGTCGGAAAGGTCTCGCCCGGGGCTTTCCGACGAGACCGACCGCGGGTCCGTGCGACCCCGGGGGCCCGAGATACTTCCGGTCGAAAATTCGAATTTCGTTACCGCGCTGCTCCGGCGCCCCGGGTCCGGGGCCTTCGCCCTTCGGGTGGGTGGCTCCGCCGCGGGGGGCCTTTCGAACGAGCCCACCCGCGCGTCCCTAGCCCTTTCCGGGGCCGAGATACGGCCGGCCACCGCGGGATTTTCCCACGGCCGTTTCTCGGGCGCCTCGGGTCCGGGGCCTTCGCCCTTCGGGTCGGCGGCTCCGCCCGAGGGGCCCTTTCCGAGGAGCCCTCCCTCGAGTCTCTGGCCCTTTCCCGTGCCGAGATACGGCGGATCGTCGCGGAATTTTCGCTCCTCCGGAGCTCCGGCGCCCCTAGCGTCCGCCTCGGAGGTCGCCCGGACGCGCGGCCGGTCTCGTTCGAAAGGTCCGTCGCGGGGCTTTCCGACGAGCCAGGCCTCGAGTCCGTGCGACCCCGCCCGCCGGAGATACGTCCGGTCGAAGCTCGCGGAGATTCCGACGGCCGTATCTCGGGCGCCCCGGGTCCGGGGCCTTCGCCCTTCGGGTCGGTCGCTCTGCCGGAGGGGGCCTTTCGATCGAGCCGACCCGCGAGCCTCTAGCCCCTTCCCCGGCCGAGATACGGCGGTCTATGCCCGGATTTTCCCACGTCCGTATCTCGGGCGCCCCGGATCCGGGGCCTTCGCCCTTCGGGTCGTTCGCTCTGCCGGAGGGGAGCTTTCGAACGAGCCTACCCGCGAGCCTCTAGCCCTTTCCCCGGCCGAGATACGGCGGTCCCTCCCCGGATTTTCCCAGGGGCGCAGCTCGGGCGCCTTTGCTCCGATCGACTCGCCCTTTGGGTCGGTTGCTCCACGCGAGGGGACCTTTCGAACGAGCCAACCCGCGAGCCTCTGGCCCTTTCCCCGGCCGAGATACAACGGTCCCCCCGCGGATTTTCCCACGGCCGCAGCTCGGGCGCCTTTGCTCGGATCGACTCGCCCTTTGGGTCGGTTGCTCCACCGGAGGGGACCTTTCCAACGAGGCGACCCGCGTCTCTCTAACCCCAAGCCCGGCAGAGATACGACGGTCCCTCCGCGGATTTTCCCACGGCCGCAGCTCGGGCGCCTTTGCTCGGATCGACTCGCCCTTTGGGTCGGTTGCTCCACCGGAGGGGACCTTTCCAACGAGCCAACCCGCTTCTCTCTAACCCTAAGCCCGGGCGAGATACGGCGTACCACCGCCTGACCTTTAAACGCCTGTAACTCGGGCGCCTTTGATCGGATGAACTCGTCCCTCGGGTCGGTTGCTCTACCGGAGCGGCCCTTTCCAACGAGCCATCCCGCTTCTCTCTAACCCTAAGCCCGGCCGAGATACGGGGTACCACCGCCTGACCTTTAAACGGCCGTAACTCGGGCGCCTTTGGTCGGATAAACTCGTCCCTCGGGTCGGTTGCTCTACCGGAGCGGCCCTTTCCAACGAGCCAACCCGCTTCTCTCTAACCCTTTCCCCGGCCGAGATACGACCCCGAGAACGGTGGCCCCTCTACCCGACCACAGTGCACCCGAGGCCGGCCTCGGACCCCCGAGGACGGTGGCCCCTCTACCCGACCACAGTGCACCCGAGGCCGGCCTCGGACCCCCGAGGACGGTGGCCCCTCTACCCGCCCACAGTGCACCCGAGGCCGGCCTCGGAACCCGCCACGGCCACCCTGGAGCCCGTACCCGGCGCACCGTTCGGTCCCGGGCACCCACTCTTAAGCACTCCCCCCCCGGCCTAGGCTCCATACTCCCGGCCCCTCTGGAGAACCAAACCGTTGGTCAACCCGAAACGATCTCCAACCGTTGGTCAACCCGAAAGTACTTCCAGCAGTTGGTCAACCCGAAAGTTTCTCCAGCCGTTGGTCAACCCCATCGACTTAGGTTCTGGAGCGTTCACTTCTCCAGCCGTTGGTCAACCCCATCGACTTAGGTTCTGGAGCGTTCACTTCTCCAGCCGTTGGTCAACCCCATCGACTTAGGTTCTGGAGCGGCAATAAATACGTAAGATAGCATTTAAAAACGTTTAAAAATAGATGCATTTGTTTAAAGCAAAGCATTTATTTACTTACCAGACTACAGTTGGGTTCATGTGAAACTGCAAAACACAAGCTTTACAATGATGTATCACACAGTCTGATTGGACTTTGTTTTGATTAAAAATTAAGAAATTTGTACATGCAACTTTACCATTGTGATTCACAGGCCTTGTGGCCTAAAACAGGCTCAACTGTAACTCTTCTCCTTCCTGTTAGGAACAACACACAGTAAAGTCACTCATTTGTCTGTAAAGTACACATACACACCTTTAATTTGATATAAAACAAAAGACAATAGCTTCAGATTTGACTGATATACACAGATTTTTGTACAGGCAATTTACCAAATAATTTACTGGCCTTTTGCAATGACCTCAACAAGGCCGATTTGACCCCTGTTCCCTCGAGCTGTGAGTTACATACAACAATGAGCTTGGGTTCATGTGAAACTGCAAAACACAAGCATTACAATGATGTATCACACAATCTGATTGGACTTTGTTTTAATTAAAAATTAAGAAATTTGTACATGCAACTTTACCATTGTGATTCACAGGCCTTGTGGCCTAAAACAGGCTCAACTGTAACTCTTCTCCTTCCTGTTAGGAACAACACACAGTAAAGTCACTCATATGTCTGTAAAGTACACATACACACCTTTAATTTGATATAAAACAAAAGACAATAGCTTCAGATTTGACTGATATACAAAGATATTTGTACATGCAGTTTACCAAATGATTTACAGGCCTTTTGCAATGACCTCAACAAGGCCGATTTGACCCCTGTTCCATCGAGCTGTGAGTAACATACAACAATGAGCTTGGGTACCCGCGGCATCGTCAAGGTCACCAATACCACGGAGCGTCTACGAAGCCCCGTTTCCGAGATATCGGCCAATGAAATGCCGGGCGCCGTATCTCGGCCGGGGAAGGTCCGAAGGACTCGGGGCCGGGCTCGTCGGAAAGGTCTCGCCCGGGGCTTTCCGACGAGACCGACCGCGGGTCCGTGCGACCCCGGGGGCCCGAGATACTTCCGGTCGAAAATTCGAATTTCGTTACCGCGCTGCTCCGGCGCCCCGGGTCCGGGGCCTTCGCCCTTCGGGTGGGTGGCTCCGCCGCGGGGGGCCTTTCGAACGAGCCCACCCGCGCGTCCCTAGCCCTTTCCGGGGCCGAGATACGGCCGGCCACCGCGGGATTTTCCCACGGCCGTTTCTCGGGCGCCTCGGGTCCGGGGCCTTCGCCCTTCGGGTCGGCGGCTCCGCCCGAGGGGCCCTTTCCGAGGAGCCCTCCCTCGAGTCTCTGGCCCTTTCCCGTGCCGAGATACGGCGGATCGTCGCGGAATTTTCGCTCCTCCGGAGCTCCGGCGCCCCTAGCGTCCGCCTCGGAGGTCGCCCGGACGCGCGGCCGGTCTCGTTCGAAAGGTCCGTCGCGGGGCTTTCCGACGAGCCAGGCCTCGAGTCCGTGCGACCCCGCCCGCCGGAGATACGTCCGGTCGAAGCTCGCGGAGATTCCGACGGCCGTATCTCGGGCGCCCCGGGTCCGGGGCCTTCGCCCTTCGGGTCGGTCGCTCTGCCGGAGGGGGCCTTTCGATCGAGCCGACCCGCGAGCCTCTAGCCCCTTCCCCGGCCGAGATACGGCGGTCTATGCCCGGATTTTCCCACGTCCGTATCTCGGGCGCCCCGGATCCGGGGCCTTCGCCCTTCGGGTCGTTCGCTCTGCCGGAGGGGAGCTTTCGAACGAGCCTACCCGCGAGCCTCTAGCCCTTTCCCCGGCCGAGATACGGCGGTCCCTCCCCGGATTTTCCCAGGGGCGCAGCTCGGGCGCCTTTGCTCCGATCGACTCGCCCTTTGGGTCGGTTGCTCCACGCGAGGGGACCTTTCGAACGAGCCAACCCGCGAGCCTCTGGCCCTTTCCCCGGCCGAGATACAACGGTCCCCCCGCGGATTTTCCCACGGCCGCAGCTCGGGCGCCTTTGCTCGGATCGACTCGCCCTTTGGGTCGGTTGCTCCACCGGAGGGGACCTTTCCAACGAGGCGACCCGCGTCTCTCTAACCCCAAGCCCGGCAGAGATACGACGGTCCCTCCGCGGATTTTCCCACGGCCGCAGCTCGGGCGCCTTTGCTCGGATCGACTCGCCCTTTGGGTCGGTTGCTCCACCGGAGGGGACCTTTCCAACGAGCCAACCCGCTTCTCTCTAACCCTAAGCCCGGGCGAGATACGGCGTACCACCGCCTGACCTTTAAACGCCTGTAACTCGGGCGCCTTTGATCGGATGAACTCGTCCCTCGGGTCGGTTGCTCTACCGGAGCGGCCCTTTCCAACGAGCCATCCCGCTTCTCTCTAACCCTAAGCCCGGCCGAGATACGGGGTACCACCGCCTGACCTTTAAACGGCCGTAACTCGGGCGCCTTTGGTCGGATAAACTCGTCCCTCGGGTCGGTTGCTCTACCGGAGCGGCCCTTTCCAACGAGCCAACCCGCTTCTCTCTAACCCTTTCCCCGGCCGAGATACGACCCCGAGAACGGTGGCCCCTCTACCCGACCACAGTGCACCCGAGGCCGGCCTCGGACCCCCGAGGACGGTGGCCCCTCTACCCGACCACAGTGCACCCGAGGCCGGCCTCGGACCCCCGAGGACGGTGGCCCCTCTACCCGCCCACAGTGCACCCGAGGCCGGCCTCGGAACCCGCCACGGCCACCCTGGAGCCCGTACCCGGCGCACCGTTCGGTCCCGGGCACCCACTCTTAAGCACTCCCCCCCCGGCCTAAGCTCCATACTCCCGGCCCCTCTGGAGAACCAAACCGTTGGTCAACCCGAAACGATCTCCAACCGTTGGTCAACCCGAAAGTACTTCCAGCAGTTGGTCAACCCGAAAGTTTCTCCAGCCGTTGGTCAACCCCATCGACTTAGGTTCTGGAGCGTTCACTTCTCCAGCCGTTGGTCAACCCCATCGACTTAGGTTCTGGAGCGTTCACTTCTCCAGCCGTTGGTCAACCCCATCGACTTAGGTTCTGGAGCGGCAATAAATACGTAAGATAGCATTTAAAAACGTTTAAAAATAGATGCATTTGTTTAAAGCAAAGCATTTATTTACTTACCAGACTACAGTTGGGTTCATGTGAAACTGCAAAACACAAGCTTTACAATGATGTATCACACAGTCTGATTGGACTTTGTTTTGATTAAAAATTAAGAAATTTGTACATGCAACTTTACCATTGTGATTCACAGGCCTTGTGGCCTAAAACAGGCTCAACTGTAACTCTTCTCCTTCCTGTTAGGAACAACACACAGTAAAGTCACTCATTTGTCTGTAAAGTACACATACACACCTTTAATTTGATATAAAACAAAAGACAATAGCTTCAGATTTGACTGATATACACAGATTTTTGTACAGGCAATTTACCAAATAATTTACTGGCCTTTTGCAATGACCTCAACAAGGCCGATTTGACCCCTGTTCCCTCGAGCTGTGAGTTACATACAACAATGAGCTTGGGTTCATGTGAAACTGCAAAACACAAGCATTACAATGATGTATCACACAATCTGATTGGACTTTGTTTTAATTAAAAATTAAGAAATTTGTACATGCAACTTTACCATTGTGATTCACAGGCCTTGTGGCCTAAAACAGGCTCAACTGTAACTCTTCTCCTTCCTGTTAGGAACAACACACAGTAAAGTCACTCATATGTCTGTAAAGTACACATACACACCTTTAATTTGATATAAAACAAAAGACAATAGCTTCAGATTTGACTGATATACAAAGATATTTGTACATGCAGTTTACCAAATGATTTACAGGCCTTTTGCAATGACCTCAACAAGGCCGATTTGACCCCTGTTCCATCGAGCTGTGAGTAACATACAACAATGAGCTTGGGTACCCGCGGCATCGTCAAGGTCACCAATACCACGGAGCGTCTACGAAGCCCCGTTTCCGAGATATCGGCCAATGAAATGCCGGGCGCCGTATCTCGGCCGGGGAAGGTCCGAAGGACTCGGGGCCGGGCTCGTCGGAAAGGTCTCGCCCGGGGCTTTCCGACGAGACCGACCGCGGGTCCGTGCGACCCCGGGGGCCCGAGATACTTCCGGTCGAAAATTCGAATTTCGTTACCGCGCTGCTCCGGCGCCCCGGGTCCGGGGCCTTCGCCCTTCGGGTGGGTGGCTCCGCCGCGGGGGGCCTTTCGAACGAGCCCACCCGCGCGTCCCTAGCCCTTTCCGGGGCCGAGATACGGCCGGCCACCGCGGGATTTTCCCACGGCCGTTTCTCGGGCGCCTCGGGTCCGGGGCCTTCGCCCTTCGGGTCGGCGGCTCCGCCCGAGGGGCCCTTTCCGAGGAGCCCTCCCTCGAGTCTCTGGCCCTTTCCCGTGCCGAGATACGGCGGATCGTCGCGGAATTTTCGCTCCTCCGGAGCTCCGGCGCCCCTAGCGTCCGCCTCGGAGGTCGCCCGGACGCGCGGCCGGTCTCGTTCGAAAGGTCCGTCGCGGGGCTTTCCGGCGAGCCAGGCCTCGAGTCCGTGCGACCCCGCCCGCCGGAGATACGTCCGGTCGAAGCTCGCGGAGATTCCGACGGCCGTATCTCGGGCGCCCCGGGTCCGGGGCCTTCGCCCTTCGGGTCGGTCGCTCTGCCGGAGGGGGCCTTTCGATCGAGCCGACCCGCGAGCCTCTAGCCCCTTCCCCGGCCGAGATACGGCGGTCTATGCCCGGATTTTCCCACGTCCGTATCTCGGGCGCCCCGGATCCGGGGCCTTCGCCCTTCGGGTCGTTCGCTCTGCCGGAGGGGAGCTTTCGAACGAGCCTACCCGCGAGCCTCTAGCCCTTTCCCCGGCCGAGATACGGCGGTCCCTCCCCGGATTTTCCCAGGGGCGCAGCTCGGGCGCCTTTGCTCCGATCGACTCGCCCTTTGGGTCGGTTGCTCCACGCGAGGGGACCTTTCGAACGAGCCAACCCGCGAGCCTCTGGCCCTTTCCCCGGCCGAGATACAACGGTCCCCCCGCGGATTTTCCCACGGCCGCAGCTCGGGCGCCTTTGCTCGGATCGACTCGCCCTTTGGGTCGGTTGCTCCACCGGAGGGGACCTTTCCAACGAGGCGACCCGCGTCTCTCTAACCCCAAGCCCGGCAGAGATACGACGGTCCCTCCGCGGATTTTCCCACGGCCGCAGCTCGGGCGCCTTTGCTCGCATCGACTCGCCCTTTGGGTCGGTTGCTCCACTGGAGGGGACCTTTCCAACGAGCCAACCCGCTTCTCTCTAACCCTAAGCCCGGGCGAGATACGGCGTACCACCGCCTGACCTTTAAACGCCTGTAACTCGGGCGCCTTTGATCGGATGAACTCGTCCCTCGGGTCGGTTGCTCTACCGGAGCGGCCCTTTCCAACGAGCCATCCCGCTTCTCTCTAACCCTAAGCCCGGCCGAGATACGGGGTACCACCGCCTGACCTTTAAACGGCCGTAACTCGGGCGCCTTTGCTCGGATAAACTCGTCCCTCGGGTCGGTTGCTCTACCGGAGCGGCCCTTTCCAACGAGCCAACCCGCTTCTCTCTAACCCTTTCCCCGGCCGAGATACGACCCCGAGAACGGTGGCCCCTCTACCCGACCACAGTGCACCCGAGGCCGGCCTCGGACCCCCGAGGACGGTGGCCCCTCTACCCGACCACAGTGCACCCGAGGCCGGCCTCGGACCCCCGAGGACGGTGGCCCCTCTACCCGCCCACAGTGCACCCGAGGCCGGCCTCGGAACCCGCCACGGCCACCCTGGAGCCCGTACCCGGCGCACCGTTCGGTCCCGGGCACCCACTCTTAAGCACTCCCCCCCCGGCCTAGGCTCCATACTCCCGGCCCCTCTGGAGAACCAAACCGTTGGTCAACCCGAAACGATCTCCAACCGTTGGTCAACCCGAAAGTACTTCCAGCAGTTGGTCAACCCGAAAGTTTCTCCAGCCGTTGGTCAACCCCATCGACTTAGGTTCTGGAGCGTTCACTTCTCCAGCCGTTGGTCAACCCCATCGACTTAGGTTCTGGAGCGTTCACTTCTCCAGCCGTTGGTCAACCCCATCGACTTAGGTTCTGGAGCGGCAATAAATACGTAAGATAGCATTTAAAAACGTTTAAAAATAGATGCATTTGTTTAAAGCAAAGCATTTATTTACTTACCAGACTACAGTTGGGTTCATGTGAAACTGCAAAACACAAGCTTTACAATGATGTATCACACAGTCTGATTGGACTTTGTTTTGATTAAAAATTAAGAAATTTGTACATGCAACTTTACCATTGTGATTCACAGGCCTTGTGGCCTAAAACAGGCTCAACTGTAACTCTTCTCCTTCCTGTTAGGAACAACACACAGTAAAGTCACTCATTTGTCTGTAAAGTACACATACACACCTTTAATTTGATATAAAACAAAAGACAATAGCTTCAGATTTGACTGATATACACAGATTTTTGTACAGGCAATTTACCAAATAATTTACTGGCCTTTTGCAATGACCTCAACAAGGCCGATTTGACCCCTGTTCCCTCGAGCTGTGAGTTACATACAACAATGAGCTTGGGTTCATGTGAAACTGCAAAACACAAGCATTACAATGATGTATCACACAATCTGATTGGACTTTGTTTTAATTAAAAATTAAGAAATTTGTACATGCAACTTTACCATTGTGATTCACAGGCCTTGTGGCCTAAAACAGGCTCAACTGTAACTCTTCTCCTTCCTGTTAGGAACAACACACAGTAAAGTCACTCATATGTCTGTAAAGTACACATACACACCTTTAATTTGATATAAAACAAAAGACAATAGCTTCAGATTTGACTGATATACAAAGATATTTGTACATGCAGTTTACCAAATGATTTACAGGCCTTTTGCAATGACCTCAACAAGGCCGATTTGACCCCTGTTCCATCGAGCTGTGAGTAACATACAACAATGAGCTTGGGTACCCGCGGCATCGTCAAGGTCACCAATACCACGGAGCGTCTACGAAGCCCCGTTTCCGAGATATCGGCCAATGAAATGCCGGGCGCCGTATCTCGGCCGGGGAAGGTCCGAAGGACTCGGGGCCGGGCTCGTCGGAAAGGTCTCGCCCGGGGCTTTCCGACGAGACCGACCGCGGGTCCGTGCGACCCCGGGGGCCCGAGATACTTCCGGTCGAAAATTCGAATTTCGTTACCGCGCTGCTCCGGCGCCCCGGGTCCGGGGCCTTCGCCCTTCGGGTGGGTGGCTCCGCCGCGGGGGGCCTTTCGAACGAGCCCACCCGCGCGTCCCTAGCCCTTTCCGGGGCCGAGATACGGCCGGCCACCGCGGGATTTTCCCACGGCCGTTTCTCGGGCGCCTCGGGTCCGGGGCCTTCGCCCTTCGGGTCGGCGGCTCCGCCCGAGGGGCCCTTTCCGAGGAGCCCTCCCTCGAGTCTCTGGCCCTTTCCCGTGCCGAGATACGGCGGATCGTCGCGGAATTTTCGCTCCTCCGGAGCTCCGGCGCCCCTAGCGTCCGCCTCGGAGGTCGCCCGGACGCGCGGCCGGTCTCGTTCGAAAGGTCCGTCGCGGGGCTTTCCGGCGAGCCAGGCCTCGAGTCCGTGCGACCCCGCCCGCCGGAGATACGTCCGGTCGAAGCTCGCGGAGATTCCGACGGCCGTATCTCGGGCGCCCCGGGTCCGGGGCCTTCGCCCTTCGGGTCGGTCGCTCTGCCGGAGGGGGCCTTTCGATCGAGCCGACCCGCGAGCCTCTAGCCCCTTCCCCGGCCGAGATACGGCGGTCTATGCCCGGATTTTCCCACGTCCGTATCTCGGGCGCCCCGGATCCGGGGCCTTCGCCCTTCGGGTCGTTCGCTCTGCCGGAGGGGAGCTTTCGAACGAGCCTACCCGCGAGCCTCTAGCCCTTTCCCCGGCCGAGATACGGCGGTCCCTCCCCGGATTTTCCCAGGGGCGCAGCTCGGGCGCCTTTGCTCCGATCGACTCGCCCTTTGGGTCGGTTGCTCCACGCGAGGGGACCTTTCGAACGAGCCAACCCGCGAGCCTCTGGCCCTTTCCCCGGCCGAGATACAACGGTCCCCCCGCGGATTTTCCCACGGCCGCAGCTCGGGCGCCTTTGCTCGGATCGACTCGCCCTTTGGGTCGGTTGCTCCACCGGAGGGGACCTTTCCAACGAGGCGACCCGCGTCTCTCTAACCCCAAGCCCGGCAGAGATACGACGGTCCCTCCGCGGATTTTCCCACGGCCGCAGCTCGGGCGCCTTTGCTCGGATCGACTCGCCCTTTGGGTCGGTTGCTCCACCGGAGGGGACCTTTCCAACGAGCCAACCCGCTTCTCTCTAACCCTAAGCCCGGGCGAGATACGGCGTACCACCGCCTGACCTTTAAACGCCTGTAACTCGGGCGCCTTTGATCGGATGAACTCGTCCCTCGGGTCGGTTGCTCTACCGGAGCGGCCCTTTCCAACGAGCCATCCCGCTTCTCTCTAACCCTAAGCCCGGCCGAGATACGGGGTACCACCGCCTGACCTTTAAACGGCCGTAACTCGGGCGCCTTTGGTCGGATAAACTCGTCCCTCGGGTCGGTTGCTCTACCGGAGCGGCCCTTTCCAACGAGCCAACCCGCTTCTCTCTAACCCTTTCCCCGGCCGAGATACGACCCCGAGAACGGTGGCCCCTCTACCCGACCACAGTGCACCCGAGGCCGGCCTCGGACCCCCGAGGACGGTGGCCCCTCTACCCGACCACAGTGCACCCGAGGCCGGCCTCGGACCCCCGAGGACGGTGGCCCCTCTACCCGCCCACAGTGCACCCGAGGCCGGCCTCGGAACCCGCCACGGCCACCCTGGAGCCCGTACCCGGCGCACCGTTCGGTCCCGGGCACCCACTCTTAAGCACTCCCCCCCCGGCCTAAGCTCCATACTCCCGGCCCCTCTGGAGAACCAAACCGTTGGTCAACCCGAAACGATCTCCAACCGTTGGTCAACCCGAAAGTACTTCCAGCAGTTGGTCAACCCGAAAGTTTCTCCAGCCGTTGGTCAACCCCATCGACTTAGGTTCTGGAGCGTTCACTTCTCCAGCCGTTGGTCAACCCCATCGACTTAGGTTCTGGAGCGTTCACTTCTCCAGCCGTTGGTCAACCCCATCGACTTAGGTTCTGGAGCGGCAATAAATACGTAAGATAGCATTTAAAAACGTTTAAAAATAGATGCATTTGTTTAAAGCAAAGCATTTATTTACTTACCAGACTACAGTTGGGTTCATGTGAAACTGCAAAACACAAGCTTTACAATGATGTATCACACAGTCTGATTGGACTTTGTTTTGATTAAAAATTAAGAAATTTGTACATGCAACTTTACCATTGTGATTCACAGGCCTTGTGGCCTAAAACAGGCTCAACTGTAACTCTTCTCCTTCCTGTTAGGAACAACACACAGTAAAGTCACTCATTTGTCTGTAAAGTACACATACACACCTTTAATTTGATATAAAACAAAAGACAATAGCTTCAGATTTGACTGATATACACAGATTTTTGTACAGGCAATTTACCAAATAATTTACTGGCCTTTTGCAATGACCTCAACAAGGCCGATTTGACCCCTGTTCCCTCGAGCTGTGAGTTACATACAACAATGAGCTTGGGTTCATGTGAAACTGCAAAACACAAGCATTACAATGATGTATCACACAATCTGATTGGACTTTGTTTTAATTAAAAATTAAGAAATTTGTACATGCAACTTTACCATTGTGATTCACAGGCCTTGTGGCCTAAAACAGGCTCAACTGTAACTCTTCTCCTTCCTGTTAGGAACAACACACAGTAAAGTCACTCATATGTCTGTAAAGTACACATACACACCTTTAATTTGATATAAAACAAAAGACAATAGCTTCAGATTTGACTGATATACAAAGATATTTGTACATGCAGTTTACCAAATGATTTACAGGCCTTTTGCAATGACCTCAACAAGGCCGATTTGACCCCTGTTCCATCGAGCTGTGAGTAACATACAACAATGAGCTTGGGTACCCGCGGCATCGTCAAGGTCACCAATACCACGGAGCGTCTACGAAGCCCCGTTTCCGAGATATCGGCCAATGAAATGCCGGGCGCCGTATCTCGGCCGGGGAAGGTCCGAAGGACTCGGGGCCGGGCTCGTCGGAAAGGTCTCGCCCGGGGCTTTCCGACGAGACCGACCGCGGGTCCGTGCGACCCCGGGGGCCCGAGATACTTCCGGTCGAAAATTCGAATTTCGTTACCGCGCTGCTCCGGCGCCCCGGGTCCGGGGCCTTCGCCCTTCGGGTGGGTGGCTCCGCCGCGGGGGGCCTTTCGAACGAGCCCACCCGCGCGTCCCTAGCCCTTTCCGGGGCCGAGATACGGCCGGCCACCGCGGGATTTTCCCACGGCCGTTTCTCGGGCGCCTCGGGTCCGGGGCCTTCGCCCTTCGGGTCGGCGGCTCCGCCCGAGGGGCCCTTTCCGAGGAGCCCTCCCTCGAGTCTCTGGCCCTTTCCCGTGCCGAGATACGGCGGATCGTCGCGGAATTTTCGCTCCTCCGGAGCTCCGGCGCCCCTAGCGTCCGCCTCGGAGGTCGCCCGGACGCGCGGCCGGTCTCGTTCGAAAGGTCCGTCGCGGGGCTTTCCGGCGAGCCAGGCCTCGAGTCCGTGCGACCCCGCCCGCCGGAGATACGTCCGGTCGAAGCTCGCGGAGATTCCGACGGCCGTATCTCGGGCGCCCCGGGTCCGGGGCCTTCGCCCTTCGGGTCGGTCGCTCTGCCGGAGGGGGCCTTTCGATCGAGCCGACCCGCGAGCCTCTAGCCCCTTCCCCGGCCGAGATACGGCGGTCTATGCCCGGATTTTCCCACGTCCGTATCTCGGGCGCCCCGGATCCGGGGCCTTCGCCCTTCGGGTCGTTCGCTCTGCCGGAGGGGAGCTTTCGAACGAGCCTACCCGCGAGCCTCTAGCCCTTTCCCCGGCCGAGATACGGCGGTCCCTCCCCGGATTTTCCCAGGGGCGCAGCTCGGGCGCCTTTGCTCCGATCGACTCGCCCTTTGGGTCGGTTGCTCCACGCGAGGGGACCTTTCGAACGAGCCAACCCGCGAGCCTCTGGCCCTTTCCCCGGCCGAGATACAACGGTCCCCCCGCGGATTTTCCCACGGCCGCAGCTCGGGCGCCTTTGCTCGGATCGACTCGCCCTTTGGGTCGGTTGCTCCACCGGAGGGGACCTTTCCAACGAGGCGACCCGCGTCTCTCTAACCCCAAGCCCGGCAGAGATACGACGGTCCCTCCGCGGATTTTCCCACGGCCGCAGCTCGGGCGCCTTTGCTCGGATCGACTCGCCCTTTGGGTCGGTTGCTCCACCGGAGGGGACCTTTCCAACGAGCCAACCCGCTTCTCTCTAACCCTAAGCCCGGGCGAGATACGGCGTACCACCGCCTGACCTTTAAACGCCTGTAACTCGGGCGCCTTTGATCGGATGAACTCGTCCCTCGGGTCGGTTGCTCTACCGGAGCGGCCCTTTCCAACGAGCCATCCCGCTTCTCTCTAACCCTAAGCCCGGCCGAGATACGGGGTACCACCGCCTGACCTTTAAACGGCCGTAACTCGGGCGCCTTTGGTCGGATAAACTCGTCCCTCGGGTCGGTTGCTCTACCGGAGCGGCCCTTTCCAACGAGCCAACCCGCTTCTCTCTAACCCTTTCCCCGGCCGAGATACGACCCCGAGAACGGTGGCCCCTCTACCCGACCACAGTGCACCCGAGGCCGGCCTCGGACCCCCGAGGACGGTGGCCCCTCTACCCGACCACAGTGCACCCGAGGCCGGCCTCGGACCCCCGAGGACGGTGGCCCCTCTACCCGCCCACAGTGCACCCGAGGCCGGCCTCGGAACCCGCCACGGCCACCCTGGAGCCCGTACCCGGCGCACCGTTCGGTCCCGGGCACCCACTCTTAAGCACTCCCCCCCCGGCCTAAGCTCCATACTCCCGGCCCCTCTGGAGAACCAAACCGTTGGTCAACCCGAAACGATCTCCAACCGTTGGTCAACCCGAAAGTACTTCCAGCAGTTGGTCAACCCGAAAGTTTCTCCAGCCGTTGGTCAACCCCATCGACTTAGGTTCTGGAGCGTTCACTTCTCCAGCCGTTGGTCAACCCCATCGACTTAGGTTCTGGAGCGTTCACTTCTCCAGCCGTTGGTCAACCCCATCGACTTAGGTTCTGGAGCGGCAATAAATACGTAAGATAGCATTTAAAAACGTTTAAAAATAGATGCATTTGTTTAAAGCAAAGCATTTATTTACTTACCAGACTACAGTTGGGTTCATGTGAAACTGCAAAACACAAGCTTTACAATGATGTATCACACAGTCTGATTGGACTTTGTTTTGATTAAAAATTAAGAAATTTGTACATGCAACTTTACCATTGTGATTCACAGGCCTTGTGGCCTAAAACAGGCTCAACTGTAACTCTTCTCCTTCCTGTTAGGAACAACACACAGTAAAGTCACTCATTTGTCTGTAAAGTACACATACACACCTTTAATTTGATATAAAACAAAAGACAATAGCTTCAGATTTGACTGATATACACAGATTTTTGTACAGGCAATTTACCAAATAATTTACTGGCCTTTTGCAATGACCTCAACAAGGCCGATTTGACCCCTGTTCCCTCGAGCTGTGAGTTACATACAACAATGAGCTTGGGTTCATGTGAAACTGCAAAACACAAGCATTACAATGATGTATCACACAATCTGATTGGACTTTGTTTTAATTAAAAATTAAGAAATTTGTACATGCAACTTTACCATTGTGATTCACAGGCCTTGTGGCCTAAAACAGGCTCAACTGTAACTCTTCTCCTTCCTGTTAGGAACAACACACAGTAAAGTCACTCATATGTCTGTAAAGTACACATACACACCTTTAATTTGATATAAAACAAAAGACAATAGCTTCAGATTTGACTGATATACAAAGATATTTGTACATGCAGTTTACCAAATGATTTACAGGCCTTTTGCAATGACCTCAACAAGGCCGATTTGACCCCTGTTCCATCGAGCTGTGAGTAACATACAACAATGAGCTTGGGTACCCGCGGCATCGTCAAGGTCACCAATACCACGGAGCGTCTACGAAGCCCCGTTTCCGAGATATCGGCCAATGAAATGCCGGGCGCCGTATCTCGGCCGGGGAAGGTCCGAAGGACTCGGGGCCGGGCTCGTCGGAAAGGTCTCGCCCGGGGCTTTCCGACGAGACCGACCGCGGGTCCGTGCGACCCCGGGGGCCCGAGATACTTCCGGTCGAAAATTCGAATTTCGTTACCGCGCTGCTCCGGCGCCCCGGGTCCGGGGCCTTCGCCCTTCGGGTGGGTGGCTCCGCCGCGGGGGGCCTTTCGAACGAGCCCACCCGCGCGTCCCTAGCCCTTTCCGGGGCCGAGATACGGCCGGCCACCGCGGGATTTTCCCACGGCCGTTTCTCGGGCGCCTCGGGTCCGGGGCCTTCGCCCTTCGGGTCGGCGGCTCCGCCCGAGGGGCCCTTTCCGAGGAGCCCTCCCTCGAGTCTCTGGCCCTTTCCCGTGCCGAGATACGGCGGATCGTCGCGGAATTTTCGCTCCTCCGGAGCTCCGGCGCCCCTAGCGTCCGCCTCGGAGGTCGCCCGGACGCGCGGCCGGTCTCGTTCGAAAGGTCCGTCGCGGGGCTTTCCGGCGAGCCAGGCCTCGAGTCCGTGCGACCCCGCCCGCCGGAGATACGTCCGGTCGAAGCTCGCGGAGATTCCGACGGCCGTATCTCGGGCGCCCCGGGTCCGGGGCCTTCGCCCTTCGGGTCGGTCGCTCTGCCGGAGGGGGCCTTTCGATCGAGCCGACCCGCGAGCCTCTAGCCCCTTCCCCGGCCGAGATACGGCGGTCTATGCCCGGATTTTCCCACGTCCGTATCTCGGGCGCCCCGGATCCGGGGCCTTCGCCCTTCGGGTCGTTCGCTCTGCCGGAGGGGAGCTTTCGAACGAGCCTACCCGCGAGCCTCTAGCCCTTTCCCCGGCCGAGATACGGCGGTCCCTCCCCGGATTTTCCCAGGGGCGCAGCTCGGGCGCCTTTGCTCCGATCGACTCGCCCTTTGGGTCGGTTGCTCCACGCGAGGGGACCTTTCGAACGAGCCAACCCGCGAGCCTCTGGCCCTTTCCCCGGCCGAGATACAACGGTCCCCCCGCGGATTTTCCCACGGCCGCAGCTCGGGCGCCTTTGCTCGGATCGACTCGCCCTTTGGGTCGGTTGCTCCACCGGAGGGGACCTTTCCAACGAGGCGACCCGCGTCTCTCTAACCCCAAGCCCGGCAGAGATACGACGGTCCCTCCGCGGATTTTCCCACGGCCGCAGCTCGGGCGCCTTTGCTCGGATCGACTCGCCCTTTGGGTCGGTTGCTCCACCGGAGGGGACCTTTCCAACGAGCCAACCCGCTTCTCTCTAACCCTAAGCCCGGGCGAGATACGGCGTACCACCGCCTGACCTTTAAACGCCTGTAACTCGGGCGCCTTTGATCGGATGAACTCGTCCCTCGGGTCGGTTGCTCTACCGGAGCGGCCCTTTCCAACGAGCCATCCCGCTTCTCTCTAACCCTAAGCCCGGCCGAGATACGGGGTACCACCGCCTGACCTTTAAACGGCCGTAACTCGGGCGCCTTTGGTCGGATAAACTCGTCCCTCGGGTCGGTTGCTCTACCGGAGCGGCCCTTTCCAACGAGCCAACCCGCTTCTCTCTAACCCTTTCCCCGGCCGAGATACGACCCCGAGAACGGTGGCCCCTCTACCCGACCACAGTGCACCCGAGGCCGGCCTCGGACCCCCGAGGACGGTGGCCCCTCTACCCGACCACAGTGCACCCGAGGCCGGCCTCGGACCCCCGAGGACGGTGGCCCCTCTACCCGCCCACAGTGCACCCGAGGCCGGCCTCGGAACCCGCCACGGCCACCCTGGAGCCCGTACCCGGCGCACCGTTCGGTCCCGGGCACCCACTCTTAAGCACTCCCCCCCCGGCCTAAGCTCCATACTCCCGGCCCCTCTGGAGAACCAAACCGTTGGTCAACCCGAAACGATCTCCAACCGTTGGTCAACCCGAAAGTACTTCCAGCAGTTGGTCAACCCGAAAGTTTCTCCAGCCGTTGGTCAACCCCATCGACTTAGGTTCTGGAGCGTTCACTTCTCCAGCCGTTGGTCAACCCCATCGACTTAGGTTCTGGAGCGTTCACTTCTCCAGCCGTTGGTCAACCCCATCGACTTAGGTTCTGGAGCGGCAATAAATACGTAAGATAGCATTTAAAAACGTTTAAAAATAGATGCATTTGTTTAAAGCAAAGCATTTATTTACTTACCAGACTACAGTTGGGTTCATGTGAAACTGCAAAACACAAGCTTTACAATGATGTATCACACAGTCTGATTGGACTTTGTTTTGATTAAAAATTAAGAAATTTGTACATGCAACTTTACCATTGTGATTCACAGGCCTTGTGGCCTAAAACAGGCTCAACTGTAACTCTTCTCCTTCCTGTTAGGAACAACACACAGTAAAGTCACTCATTTGTCTGTAAAGTACACATACACACCTTTAATTTGATATAAAACAAAAGACAATAGCTTCAGATTTGACTGATATACACAGATTTTTGTACAGGCAATTTACCAAATAATTTACTGGCCTTTTGCAATGACCTCAACAAGGCCGATTTGACCCCTGTTCCCTCGAGCTGTGAGTTACATACAACAATGAGCTTGGGTTCATGTGAAACTGCAAAACACAAGCATTACAATGATGTATCACACAATCTGATTGGACTTTGTTTTAATTAAAAATTAAGAAATTTGTACATGCAACTTTACCATTGTGATTCACAGGCCTTGTGGCCTAAAACAGGCTCAACTGTAACTCTTCTCCTTCCTGTTAGGAACAACACACAGTAAAGTCACTCATATGTCTGTAAAGTACACATACACACCTTTAATTTGATATAAAACAAAAGACAATAGCTTCAGATTTGACTGATATACAAAGATATTTGTACATGCAGTTTACCAAATGATTTACAGGCCTTTTGCAATGACCTCAACAAGGCCGATTTGACCCCTGTTCCATCGAGCTGTGAGTAACATACAACAATGAGCTTGGGTACCCGCGGCATCGTCAAGGTCACCAATACCACGGAGCGTCTACGAAGCCCCGTTTCCGAGATATCGGCCAATGAAATGCCGGGCGCCGTATCTCGGCCGGGGAAGGTCCGAAGGACTCGGGGCCGGGCTCGTCGGAAAGGTCTCGCCCGGGGCTTTCCGACGAGACCGACCGCGGGTCCGTGCGACCCCGGGGGCCCGAGATACTTCCGGTCGAAAATTCGAATTTCGTTACCGCGCTGCTCCGGCGCCCCGGGTCCGGGGCCTTCGCCCTTCGGGTGGGTGGCTCCGCCGCGGGGGGCCTTTCGAACGAGCCCACCCGCGCGTCCCTAGCCCTTTCCGGGGCCGAGATACGGCCGGCCACCGCGGGATTTTCCCACGGCCGTTTCTCGGGCGCCTCGGGTCCGGGGCCTTCGCCCTTCGGGTCGGCGGCTCCGCCCGAGGGGCCCTTTCCGAGGAGCCCTCCCTCGAGTCTCTGGCCCTTTCCCGTGCCGAGATACGGCGGATCGTCGCGGAATTTTCGCTCCTCCGGAGCTCCGGCGCCCCTAGCGTCCGCCTCGGAGGTCGCCCGGACGCGCGGCCGGTCTCGTTCGAAAGGTCCGTCGCGGGGCTTTCCGGCGAGCCAGGCCTCGAGTCCGTGCGACCCCGCCCGCCGGAGATACGTCCGGTCGAAGCTCGCGGAGATTCCGACGGCCGTATCTCGGGCGCCCCGGGTCCGGGGCCTTCGCCCTTCGGGTCGGTCGCTCTGCCGGAGGGGGCCTTTCGATCGAGCCGACCCGCGAGCCTCTAGCCCCTTCCCCGGCCGAGATACGGCGGTCTATGCCCGGATTTTCCCACGTCCGTATCTCGGGCGCCCCGGATCCGGGGCCTTCGCCCTTCGGGTCGTTCGCTCTGCCGGAGGGGAGCTTTCGAACGAGCCTACCCGCGAGCCTCTAGCCCTTTCCCCGGCCGAGATACGGCGGTCCCTCCCCGGATTTTCCCAGGGGCGCAGCTCGGGCGCCTTTGCTCCGATCGACTCGCCCTTTGGGTCGGTTGCTCCACGCGAGGGGACCTTTCGAACGAGCCAACCCGCGAGCCTCTGGCCCTTTCCCCGGCCGAGATACAACGGTCCCCCCGCGGATTTTCCCACGGCCGCAGCTCGGGCGCCTTTGCTCGGATCGACTCGCCCTTTGGGTCGGTTGCTCCACCGGAGGGGACCTTTCCAACGAGGCGACCCGCGTCTCTCTAACCCCAAGCCCGGCAGAGATACGACGGTCCCTCCGCGGATTTTCCCACGGCCGCAGCTCGGGCGCCTTTGCTCGGATCGACTCGCCCTTTGGGTCGGTTGCTCCACTGGAGGGGACCTTTCCAACGAGCCAACCCGCTTCTCTCTAACCCTAAGCCCGGGCGAGATACGGCGTACCACCGCCTGACCTTTAAACGCCTGTAACTCGGGCGCCTTTGATCGGATGAACTCGTCCCTCGGGTCGGTTGCTCTACCGGAGCGGCCCTTTCCAACGAGCCATCCCGCTTCTCTCTAACCCTAAGCCCGGCCGAGATACGGGGTACCACCGCCTGACCTTTAAACGGCCGTAACTCGGGCGCCTTTGCTCGGATAAACTCGTCCCTCGGGTCGGTTGCTCTACCGGAGCGGCCCTTTCCAACGAGCCAACCCGCTTCTCTCTAACCCTTTCCCCGGCCGAGATACGACCCCGAGAACGGTGGCCCCTCTACCCGACCACAGTGCACCCGAGGCCGGCCTCGGACCCCCGAGGACGGTGGCCCCTCTACCCGACCACAGTGCACCCGAGGCCGGCCTCGGACCCCCGAGGACGGTGGCCCCTCTACCCGCCCACAGTGCACCCGAGGCCGGCCTCGGAACCCGCCACGGCCACCCTGGAGCCCGTACCCGGCGCACCGTTCGGTCCCGGGCACCCACTCTTAAGCACTCCCCCCCCGGCCTAGGCTCCATACTCCCGGCCCCTCTGGAGAACCAAACCGTTGGTCAACCCGAAACGATCTCCAACCGTTGGTCAACCCGAAAGTACTTCCAGCAGTTGGTCAACCCGAAAGTTTCTCCAGCCGTTGGTCAACCCCATCGACTTAGGTTCTGGAGCGTTCACTTCTCCAGCCGTTGGTCAACCCCATCGACTTAGGTTCTGGAGCGTTCACTTCTCCAGCCGTTGGTCAACCCCATCGACTTAGGTTCTGGAGCGGCAATAAATACGTAAGATAGCATTTAAAAACGTTTAAAAATAGATGCATTTGTTTAAAGCAAAGCATTTATTTACTTACCAGACTACAGTTGGGTTCATGTGAAACTGCAAAACACAAGCTTTACAATGATGTATCACACAGTCTGATTGGACTTTGTTTTGATTAAAAATTAAGAAATTTGTACATGCAACTTTACCATTGTGATTCACAGGCCTTGTGGCCTAAAACAGGCTCAACTGTAACTCTTCTCCTTCCTGTTAGGAACAACACACAGTAAAGTCACTCATTTGTCTGTAAAGTACACATACACACCTTTAATTTGATATAAAACAAAAGACAATAGCTTCAGATTTGACTGATATACACAGATTTTTGTACAGGCAATTTACCAAATAATTTACTGGCCTTTTGCAATGACCTCAACAAGGCCGATTTGACCCCTGTTCCCTCGAGCTGTGAGTTACATACAACAATGAGCTTGGGTTCATGTGAAACTGCAAAACACAAGCATTACAATGATGTATCACACAATCTGATTGGACTTTGTTTTAATTAAAAATTAAGAAATTTGTACATGCAACTTTACCATTGTGATTCACAGGCCTTGTGGCCTAAAACAGGCTCAACTGTAACTCTTCTCCTTCCTGTTAGGAACAACACACAGTAAAGTCAGTCATATGTCTGTAAAGTACACATACACACCTTTAATTTGATATAAAACAAAAGACAATAGCTTCAGATTTGACTGATATACAAAGATATTTGTACATGCAGTTTACCAAATGATTTACAGGCCTTTTGCAATGACCTCAACAAGGCCGATTTGACCCCTGTTCCATCGAGCTGTGAGTAACATACAACAATGAGCTTGGGTACCCGCGGCATCGTCAAGGTCACCAATACCACGGAGCGTCTACGAAGCCCCGTTTCCGAGATATCGGCCAATGAAATGCCGGGCGCCGTATCTCGGCCGGGGAAGGTCCGAAGGACTCGGGGCCGGGCTCGTCGGAAAGGTCTCGCCCGGGGCTTTCCGACGAGACCGACCGCGGGTCCGTGCGACCCCGGGGGCCCGAGATACTTCCGGTCGAAAATTCGAATTTCGTTACCGCGCTGCTCCGGCGCCCCGGGTCCGGGGCCTTCGCCCTTCGGGTGGGTGGCTCCGCCGCGGGGGGCCTTTTGAACGAGCCCACCCGCGCGTCCCTAGCCCTTTCCGGGGCCGAGATACGGCCGGCCACCGCGGGATTTTCCCACGGCCGTTTCTCGGGCGCCTCGGGTCCGGGGCCTTCGCCCTTCGGGTCGGCGGCTCCGCCCGAGGGGCCCTTTCCGAGGAGCCCTCCCTCGAGTCTCTGGCCCTTTCCCGTGCCGAGATACGGCGGATCGTCGCGGAATTTTCGCTCCTCCGGAGCTCCGGCGCCCCTAGCGTCCGCCTCGGAGGTCGCCCGGACGCGCGGCCGGTCTCGTTCGAAAGGTCCGTCGCGGGGCTTTCCGACGAGCCAGGCCTCGAGTCCGTGCGACCCCGCCCGCCGGAGATACGTCCGGTCGAAGCTCGCGGAGATTCCGACGGCCGTATCTCGGGCGCCCCGGGTCCGGGGCCTTCGCCCTTCGGGTCGGTCGCTCTGCCGGAGGGGGCCTTTCGATCGAGCCGACCCGCGAGCCTCTAGCCCCTTCCCCGGCCGAGATACGGCGGTCTATGCCCGGATTTTCCCACGTCCGTATCTCGGGCGCCCCGGATCCGGGGCCTTCGCCCTTCGGGTCGTTCGCTCTGCCGGAGGGGAGCTTTCGAACGAGCCTACCCGCGAGCCTCTAGCCCTTTCCCCGGCCGAGATACGGCGGTCCCTCCCCGGATTTTCCCAGGGGCGCAGCTCGGGCGCCTTTGCTCCGATCGACTCGCCCTTTGGGTCGGTTGCTCCACGCGAGGGGACCTTTCGAACGAGCCAACCCGCGAGCCTCTGGCCCTTTCCCCGGCCGAGATACAACGGTCCCCCCGCGGATTTTCCCACGGCCGCAGCTCGGGCGCCTTTGCTCGGATCGACTCGCCCTTTGGGTCGGTTGCTCCACCGGAGGGGACCTTTCCAACGAGGCGACCCGCGTCTCTCTAACCCCAAGCCCGGCAGAGATACGACGGTCCCTCCGCGGATTTTCCCACGGCCGCAGCTCGGGCGCCTTTGCTCGGATCGACTCGCCCTTTGGGTCGGTTGCTCCACCGGAGGGGACCTTTCCAACGAGCCAACCCGCTTCTCTCTAACCCTAAGCCCGGGCGAGATACGGCGTACCACCGCCTGACCTTTAAACGCCTGTAACTCGGGCGCCTTTGATCGGATGAACTCGTCCCTCGGGTCGGTTGCTCTACCGGAGCGGCCCTTTCCAACGAGCCATCCCGCTTCTCTCTAACCCTAAGCCCGGCCGAGATACGGGGTACCACCGCCTGACCTTTAAACGGCCGTAACTCGGGCGCCTTTGGTCGGATAAACTCGTCCCTCGGGTCGGTTGCTCTACCGGAGCGGCCCTTTCCAACGAGCCAACCCGCTTCTCTCTAACCCTTTCCCCGGCCGAGATACGACCCCGAGAACGGTGGCCCCTCTACCCGACCACAGTGCACCCGAGGCCGGCCTCGGACCCCCGAGGACGGTGGCCCCTCTACCCGACCACAGTGCACCCGAGGCCGGCCTCGGACCCCCGAGGACGGTGGCCCCTCTACCCGCCCACAGTGCACCCGAGGCCGGCCTCGGAACCCGCCACGGCCACCCTGGAGCCCGTACCCGGCGCACCGTTCGGTCCCGGGCACCCACTCTTAAGCACTCCCCCCCCGGCCTAAGCTCCATACTCCCGGCCCCTCTGGAGAACCAAACCGTTGGTCAACCCGAAACGATCTCCAACCGTTGGTCAACCCGAAAGTACTTCCAGCAGTTGGTCAACCCGAAAGTTTCTCCAGCCGTTGGTCAACCCCATCGACTTAGGTTCTGGAGCGTTCACTTCTCCAGCCGTTGGTCAACCCCATCGACTTAGGTTCTGGAGCGTTCACTTCTCCAGCCGTTGGTCAACCCCATCGACTTAGGTTCTGGAGCGGCAATAAATACGTAAGATAGCATTTAAAAACGTTTAAAAATAGATGCATTTGTTTAAAGCAAAGCATTTATTTACTTACCAGACTACAGTTGGGTTCATGTGAAACTGCAAAACACAAGCTTTACAATGATGTATCACACAGTCTGATTGGACTTTGTTTTGATTAAAAATTAAGAAATTTGTACATGCAACTTTACCATTGTGATTCACAGGCCTTGTGGCCTAAAACAGGCTCAACTGTAACTCTTCTCCTTCCTGTTAGGAACAACACACAGTAAAGTCACTCATTTGTCTGTAAAGTACACATACACACCTTTAATTTGATATAAAACAAAAGACAATAGCTTCAGATTTGACTGATATACACAGATTTTTGTACAGGCAATTTACCAAATAATTTACTGGCCTTTTGCAATGACCTCAACAAGGCCGATTTGACCCCTGTTCCCTCGAGCTGTGAGTTACATACAACAATGAGCTTGGGTTCATGTGAAACTGCAAAACACAAGCATTACAATGATGTATCACACAATCTGATTGGACTTTGTTTTAATTAAAAATTAAGAAATTTGTACATGCAACTTTACCATTGTGATTCACAGGCCTTGTGGCCTAAAACAGGCTCAACTGTAACTCTTCTCCTTCCTGTTAGGAACAACACACAGTAAAGTCACTCATATGTCTGTAAAGTACACATACACACCTTTAATTTGATATAAAACAAAAGACAATAGCTTCAGATTTGACTGATATACAAAGATATTTGTACATGCAGTTTACCAAATGATTTACAGGCCTTTTGCAATGACCTCAACAAGGCCGATTTGACCCCTGTTCCATCGAGCTGTGAGTAACATACAACAATGAGCTTGGGTACCCGCGGCATCGTCAAGGTCACCAATACCACGGAGCGTCTACGAAGCCCCGTTTCCGAGATATCGGCCAATGAAATGCCGGGCGCCGTATCTCGGCCGGGGAAGGTCCGAAGGACTCGGGGCCGGGCTCGTCGGAAAGGTCTCGCCCGGGGCTTTCCGACGAGACCGACCGCGGGTCCGTGCGACCCCGGGGGCCCGAGATACTTCCGGTCGAAAATTCGAATTTCGTTACCGCGCTGCTCCGGCGCCCCGGGTCCGGGGCCTTCGCCCTTCGGGTGGGTGGCTCCGCCGCGGGGGGCCTTTCGAACGAGCCCACCCGCGCGTCCCTAGCCCTTTCCGGGGCCGAGATACGGCCGGCCACCGCGGGATTTTCCCACGGCCGTTTCTCGGGCGCCTCGGGTCCGGGGCCTTCGCCCTTCGGGTCGGCGGCTCCGCCCGAGGGGCCCTTTCCGAGGAGCCCTCCCTCGAGTCTCTGGCCCTTTCCCGTGCCGAGATACGGCGGATCGTCGCGGAATTTTCGCTCCTCCGGAGCTCCGGCGCCCCTAGCGTCCGCCTCGGAGGTCGCCCGGACGCGCGGCCGGTCTCGTTCGAAAGGTCCGTCGCGGGGCTTTCCGGCGAGCCAGGCCTCGAGTCCGTGCGACCCCGCCCGCCGGAGATACGTCCGGTCGAAGCTCGCGGAGATTCCGACGGCCGTATCTCGGGCGCCCCGGGTCCGGGGCCTTCGCCCTTCGGGTCGGTCGCTCTGCCGGAGGGGGCCTTTCGATCGAGCCGACCCGCGAGCCTCTAGCCCCTTCCCCGGCCGAGATACGGCGGTCTATGCCCGGATTTTCCCACGTCCGTATCTCGGGCGCCCCGGATCCGGGGCCTTCGCCCTTCGGGTCGTTCGCTCTGCCGGAGGGGAGCTTTCGAACGAGCCTACCCGCGAGCCTCTAGCCCTTTCCCCGGCCGAGATACGGCGGTCCCTCCCCGGATTTTCCCAGGGGCGCAGCTCGGGCGCCTTTGCTCCGATCGACTCGCCCTTTGGGTCGGTTGCTCCACGCGAGGGGACCTTTCGAACGAGCCAACCCGCGAGCCTCTGGCCCTTTCCCCGGCCGAGATACAACGGTCCCCCCGCGGATTTTCCCACGGCCGCAGCTCGGGCGCCTTTGCTCGGATCGACTCGCCCTTTGGGTCGGTTGCTCCACCGGAGGGGACCTTTCCAACGAGGCGACCCGCGTCTCTCTAACCCCAAGCCCGGCAGAGATACGACGGTCCCTCCGCGGATTTTCCCACGGCCGCAGCTCGGGCGCCTTTGCTCGGATCGACTCGCCCTTTGGGTCGGTTGCTCCACTGGAGGGGACCTTTCCAACGAGCCAACCCGCTTCTCTCTAACCCTAAGCCCGGGCGAGATACGGCGTACCACCGCCTGACCTTTAAACGCCTGTAACTCGGGCGCCTTTGATCGGATGAACTCGTCCCTCGGGTCGGTTGCTCTACCGGAGCGGCCCTTTCCAACGAGCCATCCCGCTTCTCTCTAACCCTAAGCCCGGCCGAGATACGGGGTACCACCGCCTGACCTTTAAACGGCCGTAACTCGGGCGCCTTTGCTCGGATAAACTCGTCCCTCGGGTCGGTTGCTCTACCGGAGCGGCCCTTTCCAACGAGCCAACCCGCTTCTCTCTAACCCTTTCCCCGGCCGAGATACGACCCCGAGAACGGTGGCCCCTCTACCCGACCACAGTGCACCCGAGGCCGGCCTCGGACCCCCGAGGACGGTGGCCCCTCTACCCGACCACAGTGCACCCGAGGCCGGCCTCGGACCCCCGAGGACGGTGGCCCCTCTACCCGCCCACAGTGCACCCGAGGCCGGCCTCGGAACCCGCCACGGCCACCCTGGAGCCCGTACCCGGCGCACCGTTCGGTCCCGGGCACCCACTCTTAAGCACTCCCCCCCCGGCCTAAGCTCCATACTCCCGGCCCCTCTGGAGAACCAAACCGTTGGTCAACCCGAAACGATCTCCAACCGTTGGTCAACCCGAAAGTACTTCCAGCAGTTGGTCAACCCGAAAGTTTCTCCAGCCGTTGGTCAACCCCATCGACTTAGGTTCTGGAGCGTTCACTTCTCCAGCCGTTGGTCAACCCCATCGACTTAGGTTCTGGAGCGTTCACTTCTCCAGCCGTTGGTCAACCCCATCGACTTAGGTTCTGGAGCGGCAATAAATACGTAAGATAGCATTTAAAAACGTTTAAAAATAGATGCATTTGTTTAAAGCAAAGCATTTATTTACTTACCAGACTACAGTTGGGTTCATGTGAAACTGCAAAACACAAGCTTTACAATGATGTATCACACAGTCTGATTGGACTTTGTTTTGATTAAAAATTAAGAAATTTGTACATGCAACTTTACCATTGTGATTCACAGGCCTTGTGGCCTAAAACAGGCTCAACTGTAACTCTTCTCCTTCCTGTTAGGAACAACACACAGTAAAGTCACTCATTTGTCTGTAAAGTACACATACACACCTTTAATTTGATATAAAACAAAAGACAATAGCTTCAGATTTGACTGATATACACAGATTTTTGTACAGGCAATTTACCAAATAATTTACTGGCCTTTTGCAATGACCTCAACAAGGCCGATTTGACCCCTGTTCCCTCGAGCTGTGAGTTACATACAACAATGAGCTTGGGTTCATGTGAAACTGCAAAACACAAGCATTACAATGATGTATCACACAATCTGATTGGACTTTGTTTTAATTAAAAATTAAGAAATTTGTACATGCAACTTTACCATTGTGATTCACAGGCCTTGTGGCCTAAAACAGGCTCAACTGTAACTCTTCTCCTTCCTGTTAGGAACAACACACAGTAAAGTCAGTCATATGTCTGTAAAGTACACATACACACCTTTAATTTGATATAAAACAAAAGACAATAGCTTCAGATTTGACTGATATACAAAGATATTTGTACATGCAGTTTACCAAATGATTTACAGGCCTTTTGCAATGACCTCAACAAGGCCGATTTGACCCCTGTTCCATCGAGCTGTGAGTAACATACAACAATGAGCTTGGGTACCCGCGGCATCGTCAAGGTCACCAATACCACGGAGCGTCTACGAAGCCCCGTTTCCGAGATATCGGCCAATGAAATGCCGGGCGCCGTATCTCGGCCGGGGAAGGTCCGAAGGACTCGGGGCCGGGCTCGTCGGAAAGGTCTCGCCCGGGGCTTTCCGACGAGACCGACCGCGGGTCCGTGCGACCCCGGGGGCCCGAGATACTTCCGGTCGAAAATTCGAATTTCGTTACCGCGCTGCTCCGGCGCCCCGGGTCCGGGGCCTTCGCCCTTCGGGTGGGTGGCTCCGCCGCGGGGGGCCTTTCGAACGAGCCCACCCGCGCGTCCCTAGCCCTTTCCGGGGCCGAGATACGGCCGGCCACCGCGGGATTTTCCCACGGCCGTTTCTCGGGCGCCTCGGGTCCGGGGCCTTCGCCCTTCGGGTCGGCGGCTCCGCCCGAGGGGCCCTTTCCGAGGAGCCCTCCCTCGAGTCTCTGGCCCTTTCCCGTGCCGAGATACGGCGGATCGTCGCGGAATTTTCGCTCCTCCGGAGCTCCGGCGCCCCTAGCGTCCGCCTCGGAGGTCGCCCGGACGCGCGGCCGGTCTCGTTCGAAAGGTCCGTCGCGGGGCTTTCCGACGAGCCAGGCCTCGAGTCCGTGCGACCCCGCCCGCCGGAGATACGTCCGGTCGAAGCTCGCGGAGATTCCGACGGCCGTATCTCGGGCGCCCCGGGTCCGGGGCCTTCGCCCTTCGGGTCGGTCGCTCTGCCGGAGGGGGCCTTTCGATCGAGCCGACCCGCGAGCCTCTAGCCCCTTCCCCGGCCGAGATACGGCGGTCTATGCCCGGATTTTCCCACGTCCGTATCTCGGGCGCCCCGGATCCGGGGCCTTCGCCCTTCGGGTCGTTCGCTCTGCCGGAGGGGAGCTTTCGAACGAGCCTACCCGCGAGCCTCTAGCCCTTTCCCCGGCCGAGATACGGCGGTCCCTCCCCGGATTTTCCCAGGGGCGCAGCTCGGGCGCCTTTGCTCCGATCGACTCGCCCTTTGGGTCGGTTGCTCCACGCGAGGGGACCTTTCGAACGAGCCAACCCGCGAGCCTCTGGCCCTTTCCCCGGCCGAGATACAACGGTCCCCCCGCGGATTTTCCCACGGCCGCAGCTCGGGCGCCTTTGCTCGGATCGACTCGCCCTTTGGGTCGGTTGCTCCACCGGAGGGGACCTTTCCAACGAGGCGACCCGCGTCTCTCTAACCCCAAGCCCGGCAGAGATACGACGGTCCCTCCGCGGATTTTCCCACGGCCGCAGCTCGGGCGCCTTTGCTCGGATCGACTCGCCCTTTGGGTCGGTTGCTCCACCGGAGGGGACCTTTCCAACGAGCCAACCCGCTTCTCTCTAACCCTAAGCCCGGGCGAGATACGGCGTACCACCGCCTGACCTTTAAACGCCTGTAACTCGGGCGCCTTTGATCGGATGAACTCGTCCCTCGGGTCGGTTGCTCTACCGGAGCGGCCCTTTCCAACGAGCCATCCCGCTTCTCTCTAACCCTAAGCCCGGCCGAGATACGGGGTACCACCGCCTGACCTTTAAACGGCCGTAACTCGGGCGCCTTTGGTCGGATAAACTCGTCCCTCGGGTCGGTTGCTCTACCGGAGCGGCCCTTTCCAACGAGCCAACCCGCTTCTCTCTAACCCTTTCCCCGGCCGAGATACGACCCCGAGAACGGTGGCCCCTCTACCCGACCACAGTGCACCCGAGGCCGGCCTCGGACCCCCGAGGACGGTGGCCCCTCTACCCGACCACAGTGCACCCGAGGCCGGCCTCGGACCCCCGAGGACGGTGGCCCCTCTACCCGCCCACAGTGCACCCGAGGCCGGCCTCGGAACCCGCCACGGCCACCCTGGAGCCCGTACCCGGCGCACCGTTCGGTCCCGGGCACCCACTCTTAAGCACTCCCCCCCGGCCTAAGCTCCATACTCCCGGCCCCTCTGGAGAACCAAACCGTTGGTCAACCCGAAACGATCTCCAACCGTTGGTCAACCCGAAAGTACTTCCAGCAGTTGGTCAACCCGAAAGTTTCTCCAGCCGTTGGTCAACCCCATCGACTTAGGTTCTGGAGCGTTCACTTCTCCAGCCGTTGGTCAACCCCATCGACTTAGGTTCTGGAGCGTTCACTTCTCCAGCCGTTGGTCAACCCCATCGACTTAGGTTCTGGAGCGGCAATAAATACGTAAGATAGCATTTAAAAACGTTTAAAAATAGATGCATTTGTTTAAAGCAAAGCATTTATTTACTTACCAGACTACAGTTGGGTTCATGTGAAACTGCAAAACACAAGCTTTACAATGATGTATCACACAGTCTGATTGGACTTTGTTTTGATTAAAAATTAAGAAATTTGTACATGCAACTTTACCATTGTGATTCACAGGCCTTGTGGCCTAAAACAGGCTCAACTGTAACTCTTCTCCTTCCTGTTAGGAACAACACACAGTAAAGTCACTCATTTGTCTGTAAAGTACACATACACACCTTTAATTTGATATAAAACAAAAGACAATAGCTTCAGATTTGACTGATATACACAGATTTTTGTACAGGCAATTTACCAAATAATTTACTGGCCTTTTGCAATGACCTCAACAAGGCCGATTTGACCCCTGTTCCCTCGAGCTGTGAGTTACATACAACAATGAGCTTGGGTTCATGTGAAACTGCAAAACACAAGCATTACAATGATGTATCACACAATCTGATTGGACTTTGTTTTAATTAAAAATTAAGAAATTTGTACATGCAACTTTACCATTGTGATTCACAGGCTTTGTGGCCTAAAACAGGCTCAACTGTAACTCTTCTCCTTCCTGTTAGGAACAACACACAGTAAAGTCACTCATATGTCTGTAAAGTACACATACACACCTTTAATTTGATATAAAACAAAAGACAATAGCTTCAGATTTGACTGATATACAAAGATATTTGTACATGCAGTTTACCAAATGATTTACAGGCCTTTTGCAATGACCTCAACAAGGCCGATTTGACCCCTGTTCCATCGAGCTGTGAGTAACATACAACAATGAGCTTGGGTACCCGCGGCATCGTCAAGGTCACCAATACCACGGAGCGTCTACGACGCCCCGTTTCCGAGATATCGGCCAATGAAATGCCGGGCGCCGTATCTCGGCCGGGGAAGGTCCGAAGGACTCGGGGCCGGGCTCGTCGGAAAGGTCTCGCCCGGGGCTTTCCGACGAGACCGACCGCGGGTCCGTGCGACCCCGGGGGCCCGAGATACTTCCGGTCGAAAATTCGAATTTCGTTACCGCGCTGCTCCGGCGCCCCGGGTCCGGGGCCTTCGCCCTTCGGGTGGGTGGCTCCGCCGCGGGGGGCCTTTCGAACGAGCCCACCCGCGCGTCCCTAGCCCTTTCCGGGGCCGAGATACGGCCGGCCACCGCGGGATTTTCCCACGGCCGTTTCTCGGGCGCCTCGGGTCCGGGGCCTTCGCCCTTCGGGTCGGCGGCTCCGCCCGAGGGGCCCTTTCCGAGGAGCCCTCCCTCGAGTCTCTGGCCCTTTCCCGTGCCGAGATACGGCGGATCGTCGCGGAATTTTCGCTCCTCCGGAGCTCCGGCGCCCCTAGCGTCCGCCTCGGAGGTCGCCCGGACGCGCGGCCGGTCTCGTTCGAAAGGTCCGTCGCGGGGCTTTCCGGCGAGCCAGGCCTCGAGTCCGTGCGACCCCGCCCGCCGGAGATACGTCCGGTCGAAGCTCGCGGAGATTCCGACGGCCGTATCTCGGGCGCCCCGGGTCCGGGGCCTTCGCCCTTCGGGTCGGTCGCTCTGCCGGAGGGGGCCTTTCGATCGAGCCGACCCGCGAGCCTCTAGCCCCTTCCCCGGCCGAGATACGGCGGTCTATGCCCGGATTTTCCCACGTCCGTATCTCGGGCGCCCCGGATCCGGGGCCTTCGCCCTTCGGGTCGTTCGCTCTGCCGGAGGGGAGCTTTCGAACGAGCCTACCCGCGAGCCTCTAGCCCTTTCCCCGGCCGAGATACGGCGGTCCCTCCCCGGATTTTCCCAGGGGCGCAGCTCGGGCGCCTTTGCTCCGATCGACTCGCCCTTTGGGTCGGTTGCTCCACGCGAGGGGACCTTTCGAACGAGCCAACCCGCGAGCCTCTGGCCCTTTCCCCGGCCGAGATACAACGGTCCCCCCGCGGATTTTCCCACGGCCGCAGCTCGGGCGCCTTTGCTCGGATCGACTCGCCCTTTGGGTCGGTTGCTCCACCGGAGGGGACCTTTCCAACGAGGCGACCCGCGTCTCTCTAACCCCAAGCCCGGCAGAGATACGACGGTCCCTCCGCGGATTTTCCCACGGCCGCAGCTCGGGCGCCTTTGCTCGGATCGACTCGCCCTTTGGGTCGTTTGCTCCACTGGAGGGGACCTTTCCAACGAGCCAACCCGCTTCTCTCTAACCCTAAGCCCGGGCGAGATACGGCGTACCACCGCCTGACCTTTAAACGCCTGTAACTCGGGCGCCTTTGATCGGATGAACTCGTCCCTCGGGTCGGTTGCTCTACCGGAGCGGCCCTTTCCAACGAGCCATCCCGCTTCTCTCTAACCCTAAGCCCGGCCGAGATACGGGGTACCACCGCCTGACCTTTAAACGGCCGTAACTCGGGCGCCTTTGGTCGGATAAACTCGTCCCTCGGGTCGGTTGCTCTACCGGAGCGGCCCTTTCCAACGAGCCAACCCGCTTCTCTCTAACCCTTTCCCCGGCCGAGATACGACCCCGAGAACGGTGGCCCCTCTACCCGACCACAGTGCACCCGAGGCCGGCCTCGGACCCCCGAGGACGGTGGCCCCTCTACCCGACCACAGTGCACCCGAGGCCGGCCTCGGACCCCCGAGGACGGTGGCCCCTCTACCCGCCCACAGTGCACCCGAGGCCGGCCTCGGAACCCGCCACGGCCACCCTGGAGCCCGTACCCGGCGCACCGTTCGGTCCCGGGCACCCACTCTTAAGCACTCCCCCCCCGGCCTAGGCTCCATACTCCCGGCCCCTCTGGAGAACCAAACCGTTGGTCAACCCGAAACGATCTCCAACCGTTGGTCAACCCGAAAGTACTTCCAGCAGTTGGTCAACCCGAAAGTTTCTCCAGCCGTTGGTCAACCCCATCGACTTAGGTTCTGGAGCGTTCACTTCTCCAGCCGTTGGTCAACCCCATCGACTTAGGTTCTGGAGCGCTCACTTCTCCAGCCGTTGGTCAACCCCATCGACTTAGGTTCTGGAGCGGCAATAAATACGTAAGATAGCATTTAAAAACGTTTAAAAATAGATGCATTTGTTTAAAGCAAAGCATTTATTTACTTACCAGACTACAGTTGGGTTCATGTGAAACTGCAAAACACAAGCTTTACAATGATGTATCACACAGTCTGATTGGACTTTGTTTTGATTAAAAATTAAGAAATTTGTACATGCAACTTTACCATTGTGATTCACAGGCCTTGTGGCCTAAAACAGGCTCAACTGTAACTCTTCTCCTTCCTGTTAGGAACAACACACAGTAAAGTCACTCATTTGTCTGTAAAGTACACATACACACCTTTAATTTGATATAAAACAAAAGACAATAGCTTCAGATTTGACTGATATACACAGATTTTTGTACAGGCAATTTACCAAATAATTTACTGGCCTTTTGCAATGACCTCAACAAGGCCGATTTGACCCCTGTTCCCTCGAGCTGTGAGTTACATACAACAATGAGCTTGGGTTCATGTGAAACTGCAAAACACAAGCATTACAATGATGTATCACACAATCTGATTGGACTTTGTTTTAATTAAAAATTAAGAAATTTGTACATGCAACTTTACCATTGTGATTCACAGGCTTTGTGGCCTAAAACAGGCTCAACTGTAACTCTTCTCCTTCCTGTTAGGAACAACACACAGTAAAGTCACTCATATGTCTGTAAAGTACACATACACACCTTTAATTTGATATAAAACAAAAGACAATAGCTTCAGATTTGACTGATATACAAAGATATTTGTACATGCAGTTTACCAAATGATTTACAGGCCTTTTGCAATGACCTCAACAAGGCCGATTTGACCCCTGTTCCATCGAGCTGTGAGTAACATACAACAATGAACTTGGGTACCCGCGGCATCGTCAAGGTCACCAATACCACGGAGCGTCTACGACGCCCCGTTTCCGAGATATCGGCCAATGAAATGCCGGGCGCCGTATCTCGGCCGGGGAAGGTCCGAAGGACTCGGGGCCAGGCTCGTCGGAAAGGTCTCGCCCGGGGCTTTCCGACGAGACCGACCGCGGGTCCGTGCGACCCCGGGGGCCCGAGATACTTCCGGTCGAAAATTCGAATTTCGTTACCGCGCTGCTCTGGCGCCCCGGGTCCGGGGCCTTCGCCCTTCGGGTGGGTGGCTCCGCCGCGGGGGGCCTTTCGAACGAGCCCACCCGCGCGTCCCTAGCCCTTTCCGGGGCCGAGATACGGCCGGCCACCGCGGGATTTTCCCACGGCCGTTTCTCGGGCGCCTCGGGTCCGGGGCCTTCGCCCTTCGGGTCGGCGGCTCCGCCCGAGGGGACCTTTCCGAGGAGCCCTCCCTCGAGTCTCTGGCCCTTTCCCGTGCCGAGATACGGCGGATCGTCGCGGAATTTTCGCTCCTCCGGAGCTCCGGCGCCCCTAGCGTCCGCCTCGGAGGTCGCCCGGACGCGCGGCCGGTCTCGTTCGAAAGGTCCGTCGCGGGGCTTTCCGACGAGCCAGGCCTCGAGTCCGTGCGACCCCGCCCGCCGGAGATACGTCCGGTCGAAGCTCGCGGAGATTCCGACGGCCGTATCTCGGGCGCCCCGGGTCCGGGGCCTTCGCCCTTCGGGTCGGTCGCTCTGCCGGAGGGGGCCTTTCGATCGAGCCGACCCGCGAGCCTCTAGCCCCTTCCCCGGCCGAGATACGGCGGTCTATGCCCGGATTTTCCCACGTCCGTATCTCGGGCGCCCCGGATCCGGGGCCTTCGCCCTTCGGGTCGTTCGCTCTGCCGGAGGGGAGCTTTCGAACGAGCCTACCCGCGAGCCTCTAGCCCTTTCCCCGGCCGAGATACGGCGGTCCCTCCCCGGATTTTCCCAGGGGCGCAGCTCGGGCGCCTTTGCTCCGATCGACTCGCCCTTTGGGTCGGTTGCTCCACGCGAGGGGACCTTTCGAACGAGCCAACCCGCGAGCCTCTGGCCCTTTCCCCGGCCGAGATACAACGGTCCCCCCGCGGATTTTCCCACGGCCGCAGCTCGGGCGCCTTTGCTCGGATCGACTCGCCCTTTGGGTCGGTTGCTCCACCGGAGGGGACCTTTCCAACGAGGCGACCCGCGTCTCTCTAACCCCAAGCCCGGCAGAGATACGACGGTCCCTCCGCGGATTTTCCCACGGCCGCAGCTCGGGCGCCTTTGCTCGGATCGACTCGCCCTTTGGGTCGGTTGCTCCACTGGAGGGGACCTTTCCAACGAGCCAACCCGCTTCTCTCTAACCCTAAGCCCGGGCGAGATACGGCGTACCACCGCCTGACCTTTAAACGCCTGTAACTCGGGCGCCTTTGATCGGATGAACTCGTCCCTCGGGTCGGTTGCTCTACCGGAGCGGCCCTTTCCAACGAGCCATCCCGCTTCTCTCTAACCCTAAGCCCGGCCGAGATACGGGGTACCACCGCCTGACCTTTAAACGGCCGTAACTCGGGCGCCTTTGCTCGGATAAACTCGTCCCTCGGGTCGGTTGCTCTACCGGAGCGGCCCTTTCCAACGAGCCAACCCGCTTCTCTCTAACCCTTTCCCCGGCCGAGATACGACCCCGAGAACGGTGGCCCCTCTACCCGACCACAGTGCACCCGAGGCCGGCCTCGGACCCCCGAGGACGGCGGCCCCTCTACCCGACCACAGTGCACCCGAGGCCGGCCTCGGACCCCCGAGGACGGTGGCCCCTCTACCCGCCCACAGTGCACCCGAGGCCGGCCTCGGAACCCGCCACGGCCACCCTGGAGCCCGTACCCGGCGCACCGTTCGGTCCCGGGCACCCACTCTTAAGCACTCCCCCCCCGGCCTAAGCTCCATACTCCCGGCCCCTCTGGAGAACCAAACCGTTGGTCAACCCGAAACGATCTCCAACCGTTGGTCAACCCGAAAGTACTTCCAGCAGTTGGTCAACCCGAAAGTTTCTCCAGCCGTTGGTCAACCCCATCGACTTAGGTTCTGGAGCGTTCACTTCTCCAGCCGTTGGTCAACCCCATCGACTTAGGTTCTGGAGCGTTCACTTCTCCAGCCGTTGGTCAACCCCATCGACTTAGGTTCTGGAGCGGCAATAAATACGTAAGATAGCATTTAAAAACGTTTAAAAATAGATGCATTTGTTTAAAGCAAAGCATTTATTTACTTACCAGACTACAGTTGGGTTCATGTGAAACTGCAAAACACAAGCTTTACAATGATGTATCACACAGTCTGATTGGACTTTGTTTTGATTAAAAATTAAGAAATTTGTACATGCAACTTTACCATTGTGATTCACAGGCCTTGTGGCCTAAAACAGGCTCAACTGTAACTCTTCTCCTTCCTGTTAGGAACAACACACAGTAAAGTCACTCATTTGTCTGTAAAGTACACATACACACCTTTAATTTGATATTAAACAAAAGACAATAGCTTCAGATTTGACTGATATACACAGATTTTTGTACAGGCAATTTACCAAATAATTTACTGGCCTTTTGCAATGACCTCAACAAGGCCGATTTGACCCCTGTTCCCTCGAGCTGTGAGTTACATACAACAATGAGCTTGGGTTCATGTGAAACTGCAAAACACAAGCATTACAATGATGTATCACACAATCTGATTGGACTTTGTTTTAATTAAAAATTAAGAAATTTGTACATGCAACTTTACCATTGTGATTCACAGGCCTTGTGGTCTAAAACAGGCTCAACTGTAACTCTTCTCCTTCCTGTTAGGAACAACACACAGTAAAGTCACTCATATGTCTGTAAAGTACACATACACACCTTTAATTTGATATAAAACAAAAGACAATAGCTTCAGATTTGACTGATATACAAAGATATTTGTACATGCAGTTTACCAAATGATTTACAGGCCTTTTGCAATGACCTCAACAAGGCCGATTTGACCCCTGTTCCATCGAGCTGTGAGTAACATACAACAATGAGCTTGGGTACCCGCGGCATCGTCAAGGTCACCAATACCACGGAGCGTCTACGACGCCCCGTTTCCGAGATATCGGCCAATGAAATGCCGGGCGCCGTATCTCGGCCGGGGAAGGTCCGAAGGACTCGGGGCCGGGCTCGTCGGAAAGGTCTCACCCGGGGCTTTCCGACGAGACCGACCGCGGGTCCGTGCGACCCCGGGGGCCCGAGATACTTCCGGTCGAAAATTCGAATTTCGTTACCGCGCTGCTCCGGCGCCCCGGGTCCGGGGCCTTCGCCCTTCGGGTGGGTGGCTCCGCCGCGGGGGGCCTTTCGAACGAGCCCACCCGCGCGTCCCTAGCCCTTTCCGGGGCCGAGATACGGCCGGCCACCGCGGGATTTTCCCACGGCCGTTTCTCGGGCGCCTCGGGTCCGGGGCCTTCGCCCTTCGGGTCGGCGGCTCCGCCCGAGGGGCCCTTTCCGAAGGGCCCTCCCTCGAGCCTCTAGCCCTTTCCCCGGCCGAGATACGGTGGTCCCTCCCCGGATTTTCCCAGGGGCACAGCTCGGGCGCCTTTGCTCCGATCGACTCGCCCTTTGGGTCGGTTGCTCCACGCGAGGGGACCTTTCGAACGAGCCAACCCGCGAGCCTCTGGCCCTTTCCCCGGCCGAGATACAACGGTCCCCCCGCGGATTTTCCCACGGCCGCAGCTCGGGCGCCTTTGCTCGGATCGACTCGCCCTTTGGGTCGGTTTCTCCACTGGAGGGGACCTTTCCAACGAGGCGACCCGCGTCTCTCTAACCCCAAGCCCGGCAGAGATACGACGGTCCCTCCGCGGATTTTCCCACGGCCGCAGCTCGGGCGCATTTTTCTCGGATCGACTCGCCCTTTGGGTCGGTTGCTCCACTGGAGGGGACCTTTCCAACGAGCCAACCCGCTTCTCTCTAACCCTAAGCCCGGGCGAGATACGGCGTACCACCGCCTGACCTTTAAACGCCTGTAACTCGGGCGCCTTTGATCGGATGAACTCGTCCCTCGGGTCGGTTGCTCTACCGGAGCGGCCCTTTCCAACGAGCCATCCCGCTTCTCTCTAACCCTAAGCCCGGCCGAGATACGGGGTACCACCGCCTGACCTTTAAACGGCCGTAACTCGGGCGCCTTTGCTCGGATAAACTCGTCCCTCGGGTCGGTTGCTCTACCGGAGCGGCCCTTTCCAACGAGCCAACCCGCTTCTCTCTAACCCTTTCCCCGGCCGAGATACGACCCCGAGAACGGTGGCCCCTCTACCCGACCACAGTGCACCCGAGGCCGGCCTCGGACCCCCGAGGACGGTGGCCCCTCTACCCGACCACAGTGCACCCGAGGCCGGCCTCGGACCCCCGAGGACGGTGGCCCCTCTACCCGCCCACAGTGCACCCGAGGCCGGCCTCGGAACCCGCCACGGCCACCCTGGAGCCCGTACCCGGCGCACCGTTCGGTCCCGGGCACCCACTCTTAAGCACTCCCCCCCGGCCTAAGCTCCATACCCCCAACCCCTCTGGAGAACCAAACCGTTGGTCAACCCGAAACGATCTCCAACCGTTGGTCAACCCGAAAGTACTTCCAGCAGTTGGTCAACCCGAAAGTTTCTCCAGCCGTTGGTCAACCCCATCGACTTAGGTTCTGGAGCGTTCACTTCTCCAGCCGTTGGTCAACCCCATCGACTTAGGTTCTGGAGCGTTCACTTCTCCAGCCGTTGGTCAACCCCATCGACTTAGGTTCTGGAGCGGCAATAAATACGTAAGATAGCATTTAAAAACGTTTAAAAATAGATGCATTTGTTTAAAGCAAAGCATTTATTTACTTACCAGACTACAGTTGGGTTCATGTGAAACTGCAAAACACAAGCTTTACAATGATGTATCACACAGTCTGATTGGACTTTGTTTTGATTAAAAATTAAGAAATTTGTACATGCAACTTTACCATTGTGATTCACAGGCCTTGTGGCCTAAAACAGGCTCAACTGTAACTCTTCTCCTTCCTGTTAGGAACAACACACAGTAAAGTCACTCATTTGTCTGTAAAGTACACATACACACCTTTAATTTGATATAAAACAAAAGACAATAGCTTCAGATTTGACTGATATACACAGATTTTTGTACAGGCAATTTACCAAATAATTTACTGGCCTTTTGCAATGACCTCAACAAGGCCGATTTGACCCCTGTTCCCTCGAGCTGTGAGTTACATACAACAATGAGCTTGGGTTCATGTGAAACTGCAAAACACAAGCATTACAATGATGTATCACACAATCTGATTGGACTTTGTTTTAATTAAAAATTAAGAAATTTGTACATGCAACTTTACCATTGTGATTCACAGGCCTTGTGGCCTAAAACAGGCTCAACTGTAACTCTTCTCCTTCCTGTTAGGAACAACACACAGTAAAGTCACTCATATGTCTGTAAAGTACACATACACACCTTTAATTTGATATAAAACAAAAGACAATAGCTTCAGATTTGACTGATATACAAAGATATTTGTACATGCAGTTTACCAAATGATTTACAGGCCTTTTGCAATGACCTCAACAAGGCCGATTTGACCCCTGTTCCATCGAGCTGTGAGTAACATACAACAATGAGCTTGGGTACCCGCGGCATCGTCAAGGTCACCAATACCACGGAGCGTCTACGACGCCCCGTTTCCGAGATATCGGCCAATGAACTGCCGGGCGCCGTATCTCGGCCGGGGAAGGTCCGAAGGACTCGGGGCAAGGCTCGTCGGAAAGGTCTCGCCCGGGGCTTTCCGACGAGACCGACCGCGGGTCCGTGCGACCCCGGGGGCCCGAGATACTTCCGGTCGAAAATTCGAATTTCGTTACCGCGCTGCTCCGGCGCCCCGGGTCCGGGGCCTTCGCCCTTCGGGTGGGTGGCTCCGCCGCGGGGGGCCTTTCGAACGAGCCCACCCGCGCGTCCCTAGCCCTTTCCGGGGCCGAGATACGGCCGGCCACCGCGGGATTTTCCCACGGCCGTTTCTCGGGCGCCTCGGGTCCGGGGCCTTCGCCCTTCGGGTCGGCGGCTCCGCCCGAGGGGCCCTTTCCGAGGAGCCCTCCCTCGAGTCTCTGGCCCTTTCCGTGCCGAGATACGGCGGATCGTCGCGGAATTTTCGCTCCTCCGGAGCTCCGGCGCCCCTAGCGTCCGCCTCGGAGGTCGCCCGGACGCGCGGCCGGTCTCGTTCGAAAGGTCCGTCGCGGGGCTTTCCGACGAGCCAAACCTCGAGTCCGTGCGACCCCGCCCGCCGGAGATACGTCCGGTCGAAGCTCGCGGAGATTCCGACGGCCGTATCTCGGGCGCCCCGGGTCCGGGGCCTTCGCCCTTCGGGTCGGTCGCTCTGCCGGAGGGGGCCTTTCGATCGAGCCGACCCGCGAGCCTCTAGCCCCTTCCCCGGCCGAGATACGGCGGTCTATGCCCGGATTTTCCCACGTCCGTATCTCGGGCGCCCCGGATCCGGGGCCTTCGCCCTTCGGGTCGTTCGCTCTGCCGGAGGGGAGCTTTCGAACGAGCCTACCCGCGAGCCTCTAGCCCTTTCCCCGGCCGAGATACGGCGGTCCCTCCCCGGATTTTCCCAGGGGCGCAGCTCGGGCGCCTTTGCTCCGATCGACTCGCCCTTTGGGTCGGTTGCTCCACGCGAGGGGACCTTTCGAACGAGCCAACCCGCGAGCCTCTGGCCCTTTCCCCGGCCGAGATACAACGGTCCCCCCGCGGATTTTCCCACGGCCGCAGCTCGGGCGCCTTTGCTCGGATCGACTCGCCCTTTGGGTCGGTTGCTCCACCGGAGGGGACCTTTCCAACGAGGCGACCCGCGTCTCTCTAACCCCAAGCCCGGCAGAGATACGACGGTCCCTCCGCGGATTTTCCCACGGCCGCAGCTCGGGCGCCTTTGCTCGGATCGACTCGCCCTTTGGGTCGGTTGCTCCACTGGAGGGGACCTTTCCAACGAGCCAACCCGCTTCTCTCTAACCCTAAGCCCGGGCGAGATACGGCGTACCACCGCCTGACCTTTAAACGCCTGTAACTCGGGCGCCTTTGATCGGATGAACTCGTCCCTCGGGTCGGTTGCTCTACCGGAGCGGCCCTTTCCAACGAGCCATCCCGCTTCTCTCTAACCCTAAGCCCGGCCGAGATACGGGGTACCACCGCCTGACCTTTAAACGGCCGTAACTCGGGCGCCTTTGCTCGGATAAACTCGTCCCTCGGGTCGGTTGCTCTACCGGAGCGGCCCTTTCCAACGAGCCAACCCGCTTCTCTCTAACCCTTTCCCCGGCCGAGATACGACCCCGAGAACGGTGGCCCCTCTACCCGACCACAGTGCACCCGAGGCCGGCCTCGGACCCCCGAGGACGGTGGCCCCTCTACCCGACCACAGTGCACCCGAGGCCGGCCTCGGACCCCCGAGGACGGTGGCCCCTCTACCCGCCCACAGTGCACCCGAGGCCGGCCTCGGAACCCGCCACGGCCACCCTGGAGCCCGTACCCGGCGCACCGTTCGGTCCCGGGCACCCACTCTTAAGCACTCCCCCCCCGGCCTAAGCTCCATACTCCCGGCCCCTCTGGAGAACCAAACCGTTGGTCAACCCGAAACGATCTCCAACCGTTGGTCAACCCGAAAGTACTTCCAGCAGTTGGTCAACCCGAAAGTTTCTCCAGCCGTTGGTCAACCCCATCGACTTAGGTTCTGGAGCGTTCACTTCTCCAGCCGTTGGTCAACCCCATCGACTTAGGTTCTGGAGCGTTCACTTCTCCAGCCGTTGGTCAACCCCATCGACTTAGGTTCTGGAGCGGCAATAAATACGTAAGATAGCATTTAAAAACGTTTAAAAATAGATGCATTTGTTTAAAGCAAAGCATTTATTTACTTACCAGACTACAGTTGGGTTCATGTGAAACTGCAAAACACAAGCTTTACAATGATGTATCACACAGTCTGATTGGACTTTGTTTTGATTAAAAATTAAGAAATTTGTACATGCAACTTTACCATTGTGATTCACAGGCCTTGTGGCCTAAAACAGGCTCAACTGTAACTCTTCTCCTTCCTGTTAGGAACAACACACAGTAAAGTCACTCATTTGTCTGTAAAGTACACATACACACCTTTAATTTGATATAAAACAAAAGACAATAGCTTCAGATTTGACTGATATACACAGATTTTTGTACAGGCAATTTACCAAATAATTTACTGGCCTTTTGCAATGACCTCAACAAGGCCGATTTGACCCCTGTTCCCTCGAGCTGTGAGTTACATACAACAATGAGCTTGGGTTCATGTGAAACTGCAAAACACAAGCATTACAATGATATATCACACAATCTGATTGGACTTTGTTTTAATTAAAAATTAAGAAATTTGTACATGCAACTTTACCATTGTGATTCACAGGCCTTGTGGCCTAAAACAGGCTCAACTGTAACTCTTCTCCTTCCTGTTAGGAACAACACACAGTAAAGTCACTCATATGTCTGTAAAGTACACATACACACCTTTAATTTGATATAAAACAAAAGACAATAGCTTCAGATTTGACTGATATACAAAGATATTTGTACATGCAGTTTACCAAATGATTTACAGGCCTTTTGCAATGACCTCAACAAGGCCGATTTGACCCCTGTTCCATCGAGCTGTGAGTAACATACAACAATGAGCTTGGGTACCCGCGGCATCGTCAAGGTCACCAATACCACGGAGCGTCTACGACGCCCCGTTTCCGAGATATCGGCCAATGAACTGCCGGGCGCCGTATCTCGGCCGGGGAAGGTCCGAAGGACTCGGGGCCGGGCTCGTCGGAAAGGTCTCGCCCGGGGCTTTCCGACGAGACCGACCGCGGGTCCGTGCGACCCCGGGGGCCCGAGATACTTCCGGTCGAAAATTCGAATTTCGTTACCGCGCTGCTCCGGCGCCCCGGGTCCGGGGCCTTCGCCCTTCGGGTGGGTGGCTCCGCCGCGGGGGGCCTTTCGAACGAGCCCACCCGCGCGTCCCTAGCCCTTTCCGGGGCCGAGATACGGCCGGCCACCGCGGGATTTTCCCACGGCCGTTTCTCGGGCGCCTCGGGTCCGGGGCCTTCGCCCTTCGGGTCGGCGGCTCCGCCCGAGGGGCCCTTTCCGAGGAGCCCTCCCTCGAGTCTCTGGCCCTTTCCGTGCCGAGATACGGCGGATCGTCGCGGAATTTTCGCTCCTCCGGAGCTCCGCCGCCCCTAGCGTCCGCCTCGGAGGTCGCCCGGACGCGCGGCAGGTCTCGTTATAAAGGTCCATCGCGGGGCTTTCCGACGAGCCAAACCTCGAGTCCGTGCGACCCCGCCCGCCGGAGATACGTCCGGTCGAAGCTCGCGGAGATTCCGACGGCCGTATCTCGGGCGCCCCGGGTCCGGGGCCTTCGCCCTTCGGGTCGGTCGCTCTGCCGGAGGGGGCCTTTCGATCGAGCCGACCCGCGAGCCTCTAGCCCCTTCCCCGGCCGAGATACGGCGGTCTATGCCCGGATTTTCCCACGTCCGTATCTCGGGCGCCCCGGATCCGGGGCCTTCGCCCTTCGGGTCGTTCGCTCTGCCGGAGGGGAGCTTTCGAACGAGCCTACCCGCGAGCCTCTAGCCCTTTCCCCGGCCGAGATACGGCGGTCCCTCCCCGGATTTTCCCAGGGGCGCAGCTCGGGCGCCTTTGCTCCGATCGACTCGCCCTTTGGGTCGGTTGCTCCACGCGAGGGGACCTTTCGAACGAGCCAACCCGCGAGCCTCTGGCCCTTTCCCCGGCCGAGATACAACGGTCCCCCCGCGGATTTTCCCACGGCCGCAGCTCGGGCGCCTTTGCTCGGATCGACTCGCCCTTTGGGTCGGTTGCTCCACCGGAGGGGACCTTTCCAACGAGGCGACCCGCGTCTCTCTAACCCCAAGCCCGGCAGAGATACGACGGTCCCTCCGCGGATTTTCCCACGGCCGCAGCTCGGGCGCCTTTGCTCGGATCGACTCGCCCTTTGGGTCGGTTGCTCCACTGGAGGGGACCTTTCCAACGAGCCAACCCGCTTCTCTCTAACCCTAAGCCCGGGCGAGATACGGCGTACCACCGCCTGACCTTTAAACGCCTGTAACTCGGGCGCCTTTGATCGGATGAACTCGTCCCTCGGGTCGGTTGCTCTACCGGAGCGGCCCTTTCCAACGAGCCATCCCGCTTCTCTCTAACCCTAAGCCCGGCCGAGATACGGGGTACCACCGCCTGACCTTTAAACGGCCGTAACTCGGGCGCCTTTGCTCGGATAAACTCGTCCCTCGGGTCGGTTGCTCTACCGGAGCGGCCCTTTCCAACGAGCCAACCCGCTTCTCTCTAACCCTTTCCCCGGCCGAGATACGACCCCGAGAACGGTGGCCCCTCTACCCGACCACAGTGCACCCGAGGCCGGCCTCGGACCCCCGAGGACGGTGGCCCCTCTACCCGACCACAGTGCACCCGAGGCCGGCCTCGGACCCCCGAGGACGGTGGCCCCTCTACCCGCCCACAGTGCACCCGAGGCCGGCCTCGGAACCCGCCACGGCCACCCTGGAGCCCGTACCCGGCGCACCGTTCGGTCCCGGGCACCCACTCTCAAGCACTCCCCCCCGGCCTAAGCTCCATACTCCCGGCCCCTCTGGAGAACCAAACCGTTGGTCAACCCGAAACGATCTCCAACCGTTGGTCAACCCGAAAGTACTTCCAGCAGTTGGTCAACCCGAAATTTCTCCAGCCGTTGGTCAACCCCATCGACTTAGGTTCTGGAGCGTTCACTTCTCCAGCCGTTGGTCAACCCCATCGACTTAGGTTCTGTAGCGTTCACTTCTCCAGCCGTTGGTCAACCCCATCGACTTAGGTTCTGGAGCGGCAATAAATACGTAAGATAGCATTTAAAAACGTTTAAAAATAGATGCATTTGTTTAAAGCAAAGCATTTATTTACTTACCAGACTACAGTTGGGTTCATGTGAAACTGCAAAACACAAGCTTTACAATGATGTATCACACAGTCTGATTGGACTTTGTTTTGATTAAAAATTAAGAAATTTGTACATGCAACTTTACCATTGTGATTCACAGGCCTTGTGGCCTAAAACAGGCTCAACTGTAACTCTTCTCCTTCCTGTTAGGAACAACACACAGTAAAGTCACTCATTTGTCTGTAAAGTACACATACACACCTTTAATTTGATATAAAACAAAAGACAATAGCTTCAGATTTGACTGATATACACAGATTTTTGTACAGGCAATTTACCAAATAATTTACTGGCCTTTTGCAATGACCTCAACAAGGCCGATTTGACCCCTGTTCCCTCGAGCTGTGAGTTACATACAACAATGAGCTTGGGTTCATGTGAAACTGCAAAACACAAGCATTACAATGATGTATCACACAATCTGATTGGACTTTGTTTTAATTAAAAATTAAGAAATTTGTACATGCAACTTTACCATTGTGATTCACAGGCTTTGTGGCCTAAAACAGGCTCAACTGTAACTCTTCTCCTTCCTGTTAGGAACAACACACAGTAAAGTCACTCATATGTCTGTAAAGTACACATACACACCTTTAATTTGATATAAAACAAAAGACAATAGCTTCAGATTTGACTGATATACAAAGATATTTGTACATGCAGTTTACCAAATGATTTACAGGCCTTTTGCAATGACCTCAACAAGGCCGATTTGACCCCTGTTCCATCGAGCTGTGAGTAACATACAACAATGAACTTGGGTACCCGCGGCATCGTCAAGGTCACCAATACCACGGAGCGTCTACGACGACCCGTTTCCGAGATATCGGCCAATGAAATGCCGGGCGCCGTATCTCGGCCGGGGAAGGTCCGAAGGACTCGGGGCCGGGCTCGTCGAAAAGGTCTCGCCCGGGGCTTTCCGACGAGACCGACCGCGGGTCCGTGCGACCCCGGGGGCCCGAGATACTTCCGGTCGAAAATTCGAATTTCGTTACCGCGCTGCTCCGGCGCCCCGGGTCCGGGGCCTTCGCCCTTCGGGTGGGTGGCTCCGCCGCGGGGGGCCTTTCGAACGAGCCCACCCGCGCGTCCCTAGCCCTTTCCGGGGCCGAGATACGGCCGGCCACCGCGGGATTTTCCCACGGCCGTTTCTCGGGCGCCTCGGGTCCGGGGCCTTCGCCCTTCGGGTCGGCGGCTCCGCCCGAGGGGCCCTTTCCGAGGAGCCCTCCCTCGAGTCTCTGGCCCTTTCCCGTGCCGAGATACGGCGGATCGTCGCGGAATTTTCGCTCCTCCGGAGCTCCGGCGCCCCTAGCGTCCGCCTCGGAGGTCGCCCGGACGCGCGGCCGGTCTCGTTCGAAAGGTCCGTCGCGGGGCTTTCCGACGAGCCAGGCCTCGAGTCCGTGCGACCCCGCCCGCCGGAGATACGTCCGGTCGAAGCTCGCGGAGATTCCGACGGCCGTATCTCGGGCGCCCCGGGTCCGGGGCCTTCGCCCTTCGGGTCGGTCGCTCTGCCGGAGGGGGCCTTTCGATCGAGCCGACCCGCGAGCCTCTAGCCCCTTCCCCGGCCGAGATACGGCGGTCTATGCCCGGATTTTCCCACGTCCGTATCTCGGGCGCCCCGGATCCGGGGCCTTCGCCCTTCGGGTCGTTCGCTCTGCCGGAGGGGAGCTTTCGAACGAGCCTACCCGCGAGCCTCTAGCCCTTTCCCCGGCCGAGATACGGCGGTCCCTCCCCGGATTTTCCCAGGGGCGCAGCTCGGGCGCCTTTGCTCCGATCGACTCGCCCTTTGGGTCGGTTGCTCCACGCGAGGGGACCTTTCGAACGAGCCAACCCGCGAGCCTCTGGCCCTTTCCCCGGCCGAGATACAACGGTCCCCCCGCGGATTTTCCCACGGCCGCAGCTCGGGCGCCTTTGCTCGGATCGACTCGCCCTTTGGGTCGGTTGCTCCACCGGAGGGGACCTTTCCAACGAGGCGACCCGCGTCTCTCTAACCCCAAGCCCGGCAGAGATACGACGGTCCCTCCGCGGATTTTCCCACGGCCGCAGCTCGGGCGCCTTTGCTCGGATCGACTCGCCCTTTGGGTCGGTTGCTCCACTGGAGGGGACCTTTCCAACGAGCCAACCCGCTTCTCTCTAACCCTAAGCCCGGGCGAGATACGGCGTACCACCGCCTGACCTTTAAACGCCTGTAACTCGGGCGCCTTTGATCGGATGAACTCGTCCCTCGGGTCGGTTGCTCTACCGGAGCGGCCCTTTCCAACGAGCCATCCCGCTTCTCTCTAACCCTAAGCCCGGCCGAGATACGGGGTACCACCGCCTGACCTTTAAACGGCCGTAACTCGGGCGCCTTTGCTCGGATAAACTCGTCCCTCGGGTCGGTTGCTCTACCGGAGCGGCCCTTTCCAACGAGCCAACCCGCTTCTCTCTAACCCTTTCCCCGGCCGAGATACGACCCCGAGAACGGTGGCCCCTCTACCCGACCACAGTGCACCCGAGGCCGGCCTCGGACCCCCGAGGACGGTGGCCCCTCTACCCGACCACAGTGCACCCGAGGCCGGCCTCGGACCCCCGAGGACGGTGGCCCCTCTACCCGCCCACAGTGCACCCGAGGCCGGCCTCGGAACCCGCCACGGCCACCCTGGAGCCCGTACCCGGCGCACCGTTCGGTCCCGGGCACCCACTCTCAAGCACTCCCCCCCGGCCTAAGCTCCATACTCCCGGCCCCTCTGGAGAACCAAACCGTTGGTCAACCCGAAACGATCTCCAACCGTTGGTCAACCCGAAAGTACTTCCAGCAGTTGGTCAACCCGAAATTTCTCCAGCCGTTGGTCAACCCCATCGACTTAGGTTCTGGAGCGTTCACTTCTCCAGCCGTTGGTCAACCCCATCGACTTAGGTTCTGGAGCGTTCACTTCTCCAGCCGTTGGTCAACCCCATCGACTTAGGTTCTGGAGCGGCAATAAATACGTAAGATAGCATTTAAAAACGTTTAAAAATAGATGCATTTGTTTAAAGCAAAGCATTTATTTACTTACCAGACTACAGTTGGGTTCATGTGAAACTGCAAAACACAAGCTTTACAATGATGTATCACACAGTCTGATTGGACTTTGTTTTGATTAAAAATTAAGAAATTTGTACATGCAACTTTACCATTGTGATTCACAGGCCTTGTGGCCTAAAACAGGCTCAACTGTAACTCTTCTCCTTCCTGTTAGGAACAACACACAGTAAAGTCACTCATTTGTCTGTAAAGTACACATACACACCTTTAATTTGATATAAAACAAAAGACAATAGCTTCAGATTTGACTGATATACACAGATTTTTGTACAGGCAATTTACCAAATAATTTACTGGCCTTTTGCAATGACCTCAACAAGGCCGATTTGACCCCTGTTCCCTCGAGCTGTGAGTTACATACAACAATGAGCTTGGGTTCATGTGAAACTGCAAAACACAAGCATTACAATGATGTATCACACAATCTGATTGGACTTTGTTTTAATTAAAAATTAAGAAATTTGTACATGCAACTTTACCATTGTGATTCACAGGCTTTGTGGCCTAAAACAGGCTCAACTGTAACTCTTCTCCTTCCTGTTAGGAACAACACACAGTAAAGTCACTCATATGTCTGTAAAGTACACATACACACCTTTAATTTGATATAAAACAAAAGACAATAGCTTCAGATTTGACTGATATACAAAGATATTTGTACATGCAGTTTACCAAATGATTTACAGGCCTTTTGCAATGACCTCAACAAGGCCGATTTGACCCCTGTTCCATCGAGCTGTGAGTAACATACAACAATGAACTTGGGTACCCGCGGCATCGTCAAGGTCACCAATACCACGGAGCGTCTACGACGACCCGTTTCCGAGATATCGGCCAATGAAATGCCGGGCGCCGTATCTCGGCCGGGGAAGGTCCGAAGGACTCGGGGCCGGGCTCGTCGAAAAGGTCTCGCCCGGGGCTTTCCGACGAGACCGACCGCGGGTCCGTGCGACCCCGGGGGCCCGAGATACTTCCGGTCGAAAATTCGAATTTCGTTACCGCGCTGCTCCGGCGCCCCGGGTCCGGGGCCTTCGCCCTTCGGGTGGGTGGCTCCGCCGCGGGGGGCCTTTCGAACGAGCCCACCCGCGCGTCCCTAGCCCTTTCCGGGGCCGAGATACGGCCGGCCACCGCGGGATTTTCCCACGGCCGTTTCTCGGGCGCCTCGGGTCCGGGGCCTTCGCCCTTCGGGTCGGCGGCTCCGCCCGAGGGGCCCTTTCCGAGGAGCCCTCCCTCGAGTCTCTGGCCCTTTCCCGTGCCGAGATACGGCGGATCGTCGCGGAATTTTCGCTCCTCCGGAGCTCCGGCGCCCCTAGCGTCCGCCTCGGAGGTCGCCCGGACGCGCGGCCGGTCTCGTTCGAAAGGTCCGTCGCGGGGCTTTCCGACGAGCCAGGCCTCGAGTCCGTGCGACCCCGCCCGCCGGAGATACGTCCGGTCGAAGCTCGCGGAGATTCCGACGGCCGTATCTCGGGCGCCCCGGGTCCGGGGCCTTCGCCCTTCGGGTCGGTCGCTCTGCCGGAGGGGGCCTTTCGATCGAGCCGACCCGCGAGCCTCTAGCCCCTTCCCCGGCCGAGATACGGCGGTCTATGCCCGGATTTTCCCACGTCCGTATCTCGGGCGCCCCGGATCCGGGGCCTTCGCCCTTCGGGTCGTTCGCTCTGCCGGAGGGGAGCTTTCGAACGAGCCTACCCGCGAGCCTCTAGCCCTTTCCCCGGCCGAGATACGGCGGTCCCTCCCCGGATTTTCCCAGGGGCGCAGCTCGGGCGCCTTTGCTCCGATCGACTCGCCCTTTGGGTCGGTTGCTCCACGCGAGGGGACCTTTCGAACGAGCCAACCCGCGAGCCTCTGGCCCTTTCCCCGGCCGAGATACAACGGTCCCCTCGCGGATTTTCCCACGGCCGCAGCTCGGGCGCCTTTGCTCGGATCGACTCGCCCTTTGGGTCGGTTGCTCCACCGGAGGGGACCTTTCCAACGAGGCGACCCGCGTCTCTCTAACCCCAAGCCCGGCAGAGATACGACGGTCCCTCCGCGGATTTTCCCACGGCCGCAGCTCGGGCGCCTTTGCTCGGATCGACTCGCCCTTTGGGTCGGTTGCTCCACTGGAGGGGACCTTTCCAACGAGCCAACCCGCTTCTCTCTAACCCTAAGCCCGGGCGAGATACGGCGTACCACCGCCTGACCTTTAAACGCCTGTAACTCGGGCGCCTTTGATCGGATGAACTCGTCCCTCGGGTCGGTTGCTCTACCGGAGCGGCCCTTTGCAACGAGCCATCCCGCTTCTCTCTAACCCTAAGCCCGGCCGAGATACGGGGTACCACCGCCTGACCTTTAAACGGCCGTAACTCGGGCGCCTTTGCTCGGATAAACTCGTCCCTCGGGTCGGTTGCTCTACCGGAGCGGCCCTTTCCAACGAGCCAACCCGCTTCTCTCTAACCCTTTCCCCGGCCGAGATACGACCCCGAGAACGGTGGCCCCTCTACCCGACCACAGTGCACCCGAGGCCGGCCTCGGACCCCCGAGGACGGTGGCCCCTCTACCCGACCACAGTGCACCCGAGGCCGGCCTCGGACCCCCGAGGACGGTGGCCCCTCTACCCGCCCACAGTGCACCCGAGGCCGGCCTCGGAACCCGCCACGGCCACCCTGGAGCCCGTACCCGGCGCACCGTTCGGTCCCGGGCACCCACTCTTAAGCACTCCCCCCCCGGCCTAAGCTCCATACTCCCGGCCCCTCTGGAGAACCAAACCGTTGGTCAACCCGAAACGATCTCCAACCGTTGGTCAACCCGAAAGTACTTCCAGCAGTTGGTCAACCCGAAAGTTTCTCCAGCCGTTGGTCAACCCCATCGACTTAGGTTCTGGAGCGTTCACTTCTCCAGCCGTTGGTCAACCCCATCGACTTAGGTTCTGGAGTGTTCACTTCTCCAGCCGTTGGTCAACCCCATCGACTTAGGTTCTGGAGCGGCAATAAATACGTAAGATAGCATTTAAAAACGTTTAAAAATAGATGCATTTGTTTAAAGCAAAGCATTTATTTACTTACCAGACTACAGTTGGGTTCATGTGAAACTGCAAAACACAAGCATTACAATGATATATCACACAATCTGATTGGACTTTGTTTTAATTAAAAATTAAGAAATTTGTACATGCAACTTTACCATTGTGATTCACAGGCCTTGTGGCCTAAAACAGGCTCAACTGTAACTCTTCTCCTTCCTGTTAGGAACAACACACAGTAAAGTCACTCATATGTCTGTAAAGTACACATACACACCTTTAATTTGATATAAAACAAAAGACAATAGCTTCAGATTTGACTGATATACAAAGATATTTGTACATGCAGTTTACCAAATGATTTACAGGCCTTTTGCAATGACCTCAACAAGGCCGATTTGACCCCTGTTCCATCGAGCTGTGAGTAACATACAACAATGAGCTTGGGTACCCGCGGCATCGTCAAGGTCACCAATACCACGGAGCGTCTACGACGCCCCGTTTCCGAGATATCGGCCAATGAACTGCCGGGCGCCGTATCTCGGCCGGGGAAGGTCCGAAGGACTCGGGGCCGGGCTCGTCGGAAAGGTCTCGCCCGGGGCTTTCCGACGAGACCGACCGCGGGTCCGTGCGACCCCGGGGGCCCGAGATACTTCCGGTCGAAAATTCGAATTTCGTTACCGCGCTGCTCCGGCGCCCCGGGTCCGGGGCCTTCGCCCTTCGGGTGGGTGGCTCCGCCGCGGGGGGCCTTTCGAACGAGCCCACCCGCGCGTCCCTAGCCCTTTCCGGGGCCGAGATACGGCCGGCCACCGCGGGATTTTCCCACGGCCGTTTCTCGGGCGCCTCGGGTCCGGGGCCTTCGCCCTTCGGGTCGGCGGCTCCGCCCGAGGGGCCCTTTCCGAGGAGCCCTCCCTCGAGTCTCTGGCCCTTTCCGTGCCGAGATACGGCGGATCGTCGCGGAATTTTCGCTCCTCCGGAGCTCCGGCGCCCCTAGCGTCCGCCTCGGAGGTCGCCCGGACGCGCGGCCGGTCTCGTTCGAAAGGTCCGTCGCGGGGCTTTCCGACGAGCCAAACCTCGAGTCCGTGCGACCCCGCCCGCCGGAGATACGTCCGGTCGAAGCTCGCGGAGATTCCGACGGCCGTATCTCGGGCGCCCCGGGTCCGGGGCCTTCGCCCTTCGGGTCGGTCGCTCTGCCGGAGGGGGCCTTTCGATCGAGCCGACCCGCGAGCCTCTAGCCCCTTCCCCGGCCGAGATACGGCGGTCTATGCCCGGATTTTCCCACGTCCGTATCTCGGGCGCCCCGGATCCGGGGCCTTCGCCCTTCGGGTCGTTCGCTCTGCCGGAGGGGAGCTTTCGAACGAGCCTACCCGCGAGCCTCTAGCCCTTTCCCCGGCCGAGATACGGCGGTCCCTCCCCGGATTTTCCCAGGGGCGCAGCTCGGGCGCCTTTGCTCCGATCGACTCGCCCTTTGGGTCGGTTGCTCCACGCGAGGGGACCTTTCGAACGAGCCAACCCGCGAGCCTCTGGCCTTTTCCCCGGCCGAGATACAACGGTCCCCCCGCGGATTTTCCCACGGCCGCAGCTCGGGCGCCTTTGCTCGGATCGACTCGCCCTTTGGGTCGGTTGCTCCACCGGAGGGGACCTTTCCAACGAGGCGACCCGCGTCTCTCTAACCCCAAGCCCGGCAGAGATACGACGGTCCCTCCGCGGATTTTCCCACGGCCGCAGCTCGGGCGCCTTTGCTCGGATCGACTCGCCCTTTGGGTCGGTTGCTCCACTGGAGGGGACCTTTCCAACGAGCCAACCCGCTTCTCTCTAACCCTAAGCCCGGGCGAGATACGGCGTACCACCGCCTGACCTTTAAACGCCTGTAACTCGGGCGCCTTTGATCGGATGAACTCGTCCCTCGGGTCGGTTGCTCTACCGGAGCGGCCCTTTCCAACGAGCCATCCCGCTTCTCTCTAACCCTAAGCCCGGCCGAGATACGGGGTACCACCGCCTGACCTTTAAACGGCCGTAACTCGGGCGCCTTTGCTCGGATAAACTCGTCCCTCGGGTCGGTTGCTCTACCGGAGCGGCCCTTTCCAACGAGCCAACCCGCTTCTCTCTAACCCTTTCCCCGGCCGAGATACGACCCCGAGAACGGTGGCCCCTCTACCCGACCACAGTGCACCCGAGGCCGGCCTCGGACCCCCGAGGACGGCGGCCCCTCTACCCGACCACAGTGCACCCGAGGCCGGCCTCGGACCCCCGAGGACGGTGGCCCCTCTACCCGCCCACAGTGCACCCGAGGCCGGCCTCGGAACCCGCCACGGCCACCCTGGAGCCCGTACCCGGCGCACCGTTCGGTCCCGGGCACCCACTCTTAAGCACTCCCCCCCCGGCCTAAGCTCCATACTCCCGGCCCCTCTGGAGAACCAAACCGTTGGTCAACCCGAAACGATCTCCAACCGTTGGTCAACCCGAAAGTACTTCCAGCAGTTGGTCAACCCGAAAGTTTCTCCAGCCGTTGGTCAACCCCATCGACTTAGGTTCTGGAGCGTTCACTTCTCCAGCCGTTGGTCAACCCCATCGACTTAGGTTCTGGAGCGTTCACTTCTCCAGCCGTTGGTCAACCCCATCGACTTAGGTTCTGGAGCGGCAATAAATACGTAAGATAGCATTTAAAAACGTTTAAAAATAGATGCATTTGTTTAAAGCAAAGCATTTATTTACTTACCAGACTACAGTTGGGTTCATGTGAAACTGCAAAACACAAGCTTTACAATGATGTATCACACAGTCTGATTGGACTTTGTTTTGATTAAAAATTAAGAAATTTGTACATGCAACTTTACCATTGTGATTCACAGGCCTTGTGGCCTAAAACAGGCTCAACTGTAACTCTTCTCCTTCCTGTTAGGAACAACACACAGTAAAGTCACTCATTTGTCTGTAAAGTACACATACACACCTTTAATTTGATATTAAACAAAAGACAATAGCTTCAGATTTGACTGATATACACAGATTTTTGTACAGGCAATTTACCAAATAATTTACTGGCCTTTTGCAATGACCTCAACAAGGCCGATTTGACCCCTGTTCCCTCGAGCTGTGAGTTACATACAACAATGAGCTTGGGTTCATGTGAAACTGCAAAACACAAGCATTACAATGATGTATCACACAATCTGATTGGACTTTGTTTTAATTAAAAATTAAGAAATTTGTACATGCAACTTTACCATTGTGATTCACAGGCCTTGTGGTCTAAAACAGGCTCAACTGTAACTCTTCTCCTTCCTGTTAGGAACAACACACAGTAAAGTCACTCATATGTCTGTAAAGTACACATACACACCTTTAATTTGATATAAAACAAAAGACAATAGCTTCAGATTTGACTGATATACAAAGATATTTGTACATGCAGTTTACCAAATGATTTACAGGCCTTTTGCAATGACCTCAACAAGGCCGATTTGACCCCTGTTCCATCGAGCTGTGAGTAACATACAACAATGAGCTTGGGTACCCGCGGCATCGTCAAGGTCACCAATACCACGGAGCGTCTACGACGCCCCGTTTCCGAGATATCGGCCAATGAAATGCCGGGCGCCGTATCTCGGCCGGGGAAGGTCCGAAGGACTCGGGGCCGGGCTCGTCGGAAAGGTCTCACCCGGGGCTTTCCGACGAGACCGACCGCGGGTCCGTGCGACCCCGGGGGCCCGAGATACTTCCGGTCGAAAATTCGAATTTCGTTACCGCGCTGCTCCGGCGCCCCGGGTCCGGGGCCTTCGCCCTTCGGGTGGGTGGCTCCGCCGCGGGGGGCCTTTCGAACGAGCCCACCCGCGCGTCCCTAGCCCTTTCCGGGGCCGAGATACGGCCGGCCACCGCGGGATTTTCCCACGGCCGTTTCTCGGGCGCCTCGGGTCCGGGGCCTTCGCCCTTCGGGTCGGCGGCTCCGCCCGAGGGGCCCTTTCCGAAGGGCCCTCCCTCGAGCCTCTAGCCCTTTCCCCGGCCGAGATACGGTGGTCCCTCCCCGGATTTTCCCAGGGGCACAGCTCGGGCGCCTTTGCTCCGATCGACTCGCCCTTTGGGTCGGTTGCTCCACGCGAGGGGACCTTTCGAACGAGCCAACCCGCGAGCCTCTGGCCCTTTCCCCGGCCGAGATACAACGGTCCCCCCGCGGATTTTCCCACGGCCGCAGCTCGGGCGCCTTTGCTCGGATCGACTCGCCCTTTGGGTCGGTTTCTCCACTGGAGGGGACCTTTCCAACGAGGCGACCCGCGTCTCTCTAACCCCAAGCCCGGCAGAGATACGACGGTCCCTCCGCGGATTTTCCCACGGCCGCAGCTCGGGCGCATTTTTCTCGGATCGACTCGCCCTTTGGGTCGGTTGCTCCACTGGAGGGGACCTTTCCAACGAGCCAACCCGCTTCTCTCTAACCCTAAGCCCGGGCGAGATACGGCGTACCACCGCCTGACCTTTAAACGCCTGTAACTCGGGCGCCTTTGATCGGATGAACTCGTCCCTCGGGTCGGTTGCTCTACCGGAGCGGCCCTTTCCAACGAGCCATCCCGCTTCTCTCTAACCCTAAGCCCGGCCGAGATACGGGGTACCACCGCCTGACCTTTAAACGGCCGTAACTCGGGCGCCTTTGCTCGGATAAACTCGTCCCTCGGGTCGGTTGCTCTACCGGAGCGGCCCTTTCCAACGAGCCAACCCGCTTCTCTCTAACCCTTTCCCCGGCCGAGATACGACCCCGAGAACGGTGGCCCCTCTACCCGACCACAGTGCACCCGAGGCCGGCCTCGGACCCCCGAGGACGGTGGCCCCTCTACCCGACCACAGTGCACCCGAGGCCGGCCTCGGACCCCCGAGGACGGTGGCCCCTCTACCCGCCCACAGTGCACCCGAGGCCGGCCTCGGAACCCGCCACGGCCACCCTGGAGCCCGTACCCGGCGCACCGTTCGGTCCCGGGCACCCACTCTTAAGCACTCCCCCCCGGCCTAAGCTCCATACCCCCAACCCCTCTGGAGAACCAAACCGTTGGTCAACCCGAAACGATCTCCAACCGTTGGTCAACCCGAAAGTACTTCCAGCAGTTGGTCAACCCGAAAGTTTCTCCAGCCGTTGGTCAACCCCATCGACTTAGGTTCTGGAGCGTTCACTTCTCCAGCCGTTGGTCAACCCCATCGACTTAGGTTCTGGAGCGTTCACTTCTCCAGCCGTTGGTCAACCCCATCGACTTAGGTTCTGGAGCGGCAATAAATACGTAAGATAGCATTTAAAAACGTTTAAAAATAGATGCATTTGTTTAAAGCAAAGCATTTATTTACTTACCAGACTACAGTTGGGTTCATGTGAAACTGCAAAACACAAGCTTTACAATGATGTATCACACAGTCTGATTGGACTTTGTTTTGATTAAAAATTAAGAAATTTGTACATGCAACTTTACCATTGTGATTCACAGGCCTTGTGGCCTAAAACAGGCTCAACTGTAACTCTTCTCCTTCCTGTTAGGAACAACACACAGTAAAGTCACTCATTTGTCTGTAAAGTACACATACACACCTTTAATTTGATATAAAACAAAAGACAATAGCTTCAGATTTGACTGATATACACAGATTTTTGTACAGGCAATTTACCAAATAATTTACTGGCCTTTTGCAATGACCTCAACAAGGCCGATTTGACCCCTGTTCCCTCGAGCTGTGAGTTACATACAACAATGAGCTTGGGTTCATGTGAAACTGCAAAACACAAGCATTACAATGATGTATCACACAATCTGATTGGACTTTGTTTTAATTAAAAATTAAGAAATTTGTACATGCAACTTTACCATTGTGATTCACAGGCCTTGTGGCCTAAAACAGGCTCAACTGTAACTCTTCTCCTTCCTGTTAGGAACAACACACAGTAAAGTCACTCATATGTCTGTAAAGTACACATACACACCTTTAATTTGATATAAAACAAAAGACAATAGCTTCAGATTTGACTGATATACAAAGATATTTGTACATGCAGTTTACCAAATGATTTACAGGCCTTTTGCAATGACCTCAACAAGGCCGATTTGACCCCTGTTCCATCGAGCTGTGAGTAACATACAACAATGAGCTTGGGTACCCGCGGCATCGTCAAGGTCACCAATACCACGGAGCGTCTACGACGCCCCGTTTCCGAGATATCGGCCAATGAACTGCCGGGCGCCGTATCTCGGCCGGGGAAGGTCCGAAGGACTCGGGGCAAGGCTCGTCGGAAAGGTCTCGCCCGGGGCTTTCCGACGAGACCGACCGCGGGTCCGTGCGACCCCGGGGGCCCGAGATACTTCCGGTCGAAAATTCGAATTTCGTTACCGCGCTGCTCCGGCGCCCCGGGTCCGGGGCCTTCGCCCTTCGGGTGGGTGGCTCCGCCGCGGGGGGCCTTTCGAACGAGCCCACCCGCGCGTCCCTAGCCCTTTCCGGGGCCGAGATACGGCCGGCCACCGCGGGATTTTCCCACGGCCGTTTCTCGGGCGCCTCGGGTCCGGGGCCTTCGCCCTTCGGGTCGGCGGCTCCGCCCGAGGGGCCCTTTCCGAGGAGCCCTCCCTCGAGTCTCTGGCCCTTTCCGTGCCGAGATACGGCGGATCGTCGCGGAATTTTCGCTCCTCCGGAGCTCCGGCGCCCCTAGCGTCCGCCTCGGAGGTCGCCCGGACGCGCGGCCGGTCTCGTTCGAAAGGTCCGTCGCGGGGCTTTCCGACGAGCCAAACCTCGAGTCCGTGCGACCCCGCCCGCCGGAGATACGTCCGGTCGAAGCTCGCGGAGATTCCGACGGCCGTATCTCGGGCGCCCCGGGTCCGGGGCCTTCGCCCTTCGGGTCGGTCGCTCTGCCGGAGGGGGCCTTTCGATCGAGCCGACCCGCGAGCCTCTAGCCCCTTCCCCGGCCGAGATACGGCGGTCTATGCCCGGATTTTCCCACGTCCGTATCTCGGGCGCCCCGGATCCGGGGCCTTCGCCCTTCGGGTCGTTCGCTCTGCCGGAGGGGAGCTTTCGAACGAGCCTACCCGCGAGCCTCTAGCCCTTTCCCCGGCCGAGATACGGCGGTCCCTCCCCGGATTTTCCCAGGGGCGCAGCTCGGGCGCCTTTGCTCCGATCGACTCGCCCTTTGGGTCGGTTGCTCCACGCGAGGGGACCTTTCGAACGAGCCAACCCGCGAGCCTCTGGCCCTTTCCCCGGCCGAGATACAACGGTCCCCCCGCGGATTTTCCCACGGCCGCAGCTCGGGCGCCTTTGCTCGGATCGACTCGCCCTTTGGGTCGGTTGCTCCACCGGAGGGGACCTTTCCAACGAGGCGACCCGCGTCTCTCTAACCCCAAGCCCGGCAGAGATACGACGGTCCCTCCGCGGATTTTCCCACGGCCGCAGCTCGGGCGCCTTTGCTCGGATCGACTCGCCCTTTGGGTCGGTTGCTCCACTGGAGGGGACCTTTCCAACGAGCCAACCCGCTTCTCTCTAACCCTAAGCCCGGGCGAGATACGGCGTACCACCGCCTGACCTTTAAACGCCTGTAACTCGGGCGCCTTTGATCGGATGAACTCGTCCCTCGGGTCGGTTGCTCTACCGGAGCGGCCCTTTCCAACGAGCCATCCCGCTTCTCTCTAACCCTAAGCCCGGCCGAGATACGGGGTACCACCGCCTGACCTTTAAACGGCCGTAACTCGGGCGCCTTTGCTCGGATAAACTCGTCCCTCGGGTCGGTTGCTCTACCGGAGCGGCCCTTTCCAACGAGCCAACCCGCTTCTCTCTAACCCTTTCCCCGGCCGAGATACGACCCCGAGAACGGTGGCCCCTCTACCCGACCACAGTGCACCCGAGGCCGGCCTCGGACCCCCGAGGACGGCGGCCCCTCTACCCGACCACAGTGCACCCGAGGCCGGCCTCGGACCCCCGAGGACGGTGGCCCCTCTACCCGCCCACAGTGCACCCGAGGCCGGCCTCGGAACCCGCCACGGCCACCCTGGAGCCCGTACCCGGCGCACCGTTCGGTCCCGGGCACCCACTCTTAAGCACTCCCCCCCCGGCCTAAGCTCCATACCCCCAGCCCCTCTGGAGAACCAAACCGTTGGTCAACCCGAAACGATCTCCAACCGTTGGTCAACCCGAAAGTACTTCCAGCAGTTGGTCAACCCGAAAGTTTCTCCAGCCGTTGGTCAACCCCATCGACTTAGGTTCTGGAGCGTTCACTTCTCCAGCCGTTGGTCAACCCCATCGACTTAGGTTCTGGAGCGTTCACTTCTCCAGCCGTTGGTCAACCCCATCGACTTAGGTTCTGGAGCGGCAATAAATACGTAAGATAGCATTTAAAAACGTTTAAAAATAGATGCATTTGTTTAAAGCAAAGCATTTATTTACTTACCAGACTACAGTTGGGTTCATGTGAAACTGCAAAACACAAGCTTTACAATGATGTATCACACAGTCTGATTGGACTTTGTTTTGATTAAAAATTAAGAAATTTGTACATGCAACTTTACCATTGTGATTCACAGGCCTTGTGGCCTAAAACAGGCTCAACTGTAACTCTTCTCCTTCCTGTTAGGAACAACACACAGTAAAGTCACTCATTTGTCTGTAAAGTACACATACACACCTTTAATTTGATATAAAACAAAAGACAATAGCTTCAGATTTGACTGATATACACAGATTTTTGTACAGGCAATTTACCAAATAATTTACTGGCCTTTTGCAATGACCTCAACAAGGCCGATTTGACCCCTGTTCCCTCGAGCTGTGAGTTACATACAACAATGAGCTTGGGTTCATGTGAAACTGCAAAACACAAGCATTACAATGATGTATCACACAATCTGATTGGACTTTGTTTTAATTAAAAATTAAGAAATTTGTACATGCAACTTTACCATTGTGATTCACAGGCCTTGTGGCCTAAAACAGGCTCAACTGTAACTCTTCTCCTTCCTGTTAGGAACAACACACAGTAAAGTCACTCATATGTCTGTAAAGTACACATACACACCTTTAATTTGATATAAAACAAAAGACAATAGCTTCAGATTTGACTGATATACAAAGATATTTGTACATGCAGTTTACCAAATGATTTACAGGCCTTTTGCAATGACCTCAACAAGGCCGATTTGACCCCTGTTCCATCGAGCTGTGAGTAACATACAACAATGAGCTTGGGTACCCGCGGCATCGTCAAGGTCACCAATACCACGGAGCGTCTACGACGCCCCGTTTCCGAGATATCGGCCAATGAACTGCCGGGCGCCGTATCTCGGCCGGGGAAGGTCCGAAGGACTCGGGGCAAGGCTCGTCGGAAAGGTCTCGCCCGGGGCTTTCCGACGAGACCGACCGCGGGTCCGTGCGACCCCGGGGGCCCGAGATACTTCCGGTCGAAAATTCGAATTTCGTTACCGCGCTGCTCCGGCGCCCCGGGTCCGGGGCCTTCGCCCTTCGGGTGGGTGGCTCCGCCGCGGGGGGCCTTTCGAACGAGCCCACCCGCGCGTCCCTAGCCCTTTCCGGGGCCGAGATACGGCCGGCCACTGCGGGATTTTCCCACGGCCGTTTCTCGGGCGCCTCGGGTCCGGGGCCTTCGCCCTTCGGGTCGGCGGCTCCGCCCGAGGGGCCCTTTCCGAGGAGCCCTCCCTCGAGTCTCTGGCCCTTTCCGTGCCGAGATACGGCGGATCGTCGCGGAATTTTCGCTCCTCCGGAGCTCCGGCGCCCCTAGCGTCCGCCTCGGAGGTCGCCCGGACGCGCGGCCGGTCTCGTTCGAAAGGTCCGTCGCGGGGCTTTCCGACGAGCCAAACCTCGAGTCCGTGCGACCCCGCCCGCCGGAGATACGTCCGGTCGAAGCTCGCGGAGATTCCGACGGCCGTATCTCGGGCGCCCCGGGTCCGGGGCCTTCGCCCTTCGGGTCGGTCGCTCTGCCGGAGGGGGCCTTTCGATCGAGCCGACCCGCGAGCCTCTAGCCCCTTCCCCGGCCGAGATACGGCGGTCTATGCCCGGATTTTCCCACGTCCGTATCTCGGGCGCCCCGGATCCGGGGCCTTCGCCCTTCGGGTCGTTCGCTCTGCCGGAGGGGAGCTTTCGAACGAGCCTACCCGCGAGCCTCTAGCCCTTTCCCCGGCCGAGATACGGCGGTCCCTCCCCGGATTTTCCCAGGGGCGCAGCTCGGGCGCCTTTGCTCCGATCGACTCGCCCTTTGGGTCGGTTGCTCCACGCGAGGGGACCTTTCGAACGAGCCAACCCGCGAGCCTCTGGCCCTTTCCCCGGCCGAGATACAACGGTCCCCCCGCGGATTTTCCCACGGCCGCAGCTCGGGCGCCTTTGCTCGGATCGACTCGCCCTTTGGGTCGGTTGCTCCACCGGAGGGGACCTTTCCAACGAGGCGACCCGCGTCTCTCTAACCCCAAGCCCGGCAGAGATACGACGGTCCCTCCGCGGATTTTCCCACGGCCGCAGCTCGGGCGCCTTTGCTCGGATCGACTCGCCCTTTGGGTCGGTTGCTCCACTGGAGGGGACCTTTCCAACGAGCCAACCCGCTTCTCTCTAACCCTAAGCCCGGGCGAGATACGGCGTACCACCGCCTGACCTTTAAACGCCTGTAACTCGGGCGCCTTTGATCGGATGAACTCGTCCCTCGGGTCGGTTGCTCTACCGGAGCGGCCCTTTCCAACGAGCCATCCCGCTTCTCTCTAACCCTAAGCCCGGCCGAGATACGGGGTACCACCGCCTGACCTTTAAACGGCCGTAACTCGGGCGCCTTTGCTCGGATAAACTCGTCCCTCGGGTCGGTTGCTCTACCGGAGCGGCCCTTTCCAACGAGCCAACCCGCTTCTCTCTAACCCTTTCCCCGGCCGAGATACGACCCCGAGAACGGTGGCCCCTCTACCCGACCACAGTGCACCCGAGGCCGGCCTCGGACCCCCGAGGACGGCGGCCCCTCTACCCGACCACAGTGCACCCGAGGCCGGCCTCGGACCCCCGAGGACGGTGGCCCCTCTACCCGCCCACAGTGCACCCGAGGCCGGCCTCGGAACCCGCCACGGCCACCCTGGAGCCCGTACCCGGCGCACCGTTCGGTCCCGGGCACCCACTCTTAAGCACTCCCCCCCCGGCCTAAGCTCCATACTCCCGGCCCCTCTGGAGAACCAAACCGTTGGTCAACCCGAAACGATCTCCAACCGTTGGTCAACCCGAAAGTACTTCCAGCAGTTGGTCAACCCGAAAGTTTCTCCAGCCGTTGGTCAACCCCATCGACTTAGGTTCTGGAGCGTTCACTTCTCCAGCCGTTGGTCAACCCCATCGACTTAGGTTCTGGAGCGTTCACTTCTCCAGCCGTTGGTCAACCCCATCGACTTAGGTTCTGGAGCGGCAATAAATACGTAAGATAGCATTTAAAAACGTTTAAAAATAGATGCATTTGTTTAAAGCAAAGCATTTATTTACTTACCAGACTACAGTTGGGTTCATGTGAAACTGCAAAACACAAGCTTTACAATGATGTATCACACAGTCTGATTGGACTTTGTTTTGATTAAAAATTAAGAAATTTGTACATGCAACTTTACCATTGTGATTCACAGGCCTTGTGGCCTAAAACAGGCTCAACTGTAACTCTTCTCCTTCCTGTTAGGAACAACACACAGTAAAGTCACTCATTTGTCTGTAAAGTACACATACACACCTTTAATTTGATATTAAACAAAAGACAATAGCTTCAGATTTGACTGATATACACAGATTTTTGTACAGGCAATTTACCAAATAATTTACTGGCCTTTTGCAATGACCTCAACAAGGCCGATTTGACCCCTGTTCCCTCGAGCTGTGAGTTACATACAACAATGAGCTTGGGTTCATGTGAAACTGCAAAACACAAGCATTACAATGATGTATCACACAATCTGATTGGACTTTGTTTTAATTAAAAATTAAGAAATTTGTACATGCAACTTTACCATTGTGATTCACAGGCCTTGTGGTCTAAAACAGGCTCAACTGTAACTCTTCTCCTTCCTGTTAGGAACAACACACAGTAAAGTCACTCATATGTCTGTAAAGTACACATACACACCTTTAATTTGATATAAAACAAAAGACAATAGCTTCAGATTTGACTGATATACAAAGATATTTGTACATGCAGTTTACCAAATGATTTACAGGCCTTTTGCAATGACCTCAACAAGGCCGATTTGACCCCTGTTCCATCGAGCTGTGAGTAACATACAACAATGAGCTTGGGTACCCGCGGCATCGTCAAGGTCACCAATACCACGGAGCGTCTACGACGCCCCGTTTCCGAGATATCGGCCAATGAAATGCCGGGCGCCGTATCTCGGCCGGGGAAGGTCCGAAGGACTCGGGGCCGGGCTCGTCGGAAAGGTCTCACCCGGGGCTTTCCGACGAGACCGACCGCGGGTCCGTGCGACCCCGGGGGCCCGAGATACTTCCGGTCGAAAATTCGAATTTCGTTACCGCGCTGCTCCGGCGCCCCGGGTCCGGGGCCTTCGCCCTTCGGGTGGGTGGCTCCGCCGCGGGGGGCCTTTCGAACGAGCCCACCCGCGCGTCCCTAGCCCTTTCCGGGGCCGAGATACGGCCGGCCACCGCGGGATTTTCCCACGGCCGTTTCTCGGGCGCCTCGGGTCCGGGGCCTTCGCCCTTCGGGTCGGCGGCTCCGCCCGAGGGGCCCTTTCCGAAGGGCCCTCCCTCGAGCCTCTAGCCCTTTCCCCGGCCGAGATACGGTGGTCCCTCCCCGGATTTTCCCAGGGGCACAGCTCGGGCGCCTTTGCTCCGATCGACTCGCCCTTTGGGTCGGTTGCTCCACGCGAGGGGACCTTTCGAACGAGCCAACCCGCGAGCCTCTGGCCCTTTCCCCGGCCGAGATACAACGGTCCCCCCGCGGATTTTCCCACGGCCGCAGCTCGGGCGCCTTTGCTCGGATCGACTCGCCCTTTGGGTCGGTTGCTCCACTGGAGGGGACCTTTCCAACGAGGCGACCCGCGTCTCTCTAACCCCAAGCCCGGCAGAGATACGACGGTCCCTCCGCGGATTTTCCCACGGCCGCAGCTCGGGCGCCTTTGCTCGGATCGACTCGCCCTTTGGGTCGGTTGCTCCACTGGAGGGGACCTTTCCAACGAGCCAACCCGCTTCTCTCTAACCCTAAGCCCGGGCGAGATACGGCGTACCACCGCCTGACCTTTAAACGCCTGTAACTCGGGCGCCTTTGATCGGATGAACTCGTCCCTCGGGTCGGTTGCTCTACCGGAGCGGCCCTTTCCAACGAGCCATCCCGCTTCTCTCTAACCCTAAGCCCGGCCGAGATACGGGGTACCACCGCCTGACCTTTAAACGGCCGTAACTCGGGCGCCTTTGGTCGGATAAACTCGTCCCTCGGGTCGGTTGCTCTACCGGAGCGGCCCTTTCCAACGAGCCAACCCGCTTCTCTCTAACCCTTTCCCCGGCCGAGATACGACCCCGAGAACGGTGGCCCCTCTACCCGACCACAGTGCACCCGAGGCCGGCCTCGGACCCCCGAGGACGGTGGCCCCTCTACCCGACCACAGTGCACCCGAGGCCGGCCTCGGACCCCCGAGGACGGTGGCCCCTCTACCCGCCCACAGTGCACCCGAGGCCGGCCTCGGAACCCGCCACGGCCACCCTGGAGCCCGTACCCGGCGCACCGTTCGGTCCCGGGCACCCACTCTTAAGCACTCCCCCCCCGGCCTAAGCTCCATACCCCCAGCCCCTCTGGAGAACCAAACCGTTGGTCAACCCGAAACGATCTCCAACCGTTGGTCATCCCGAAAGTACTTCCAGCAGTTGGTCAACCCGAAAGTTTCTCCAGCCGTTGGTCAACCCCATCGACTTAGGTTCTGGAGCGTTCACTTCTCCAGCCGTTGGTCAACCCCATCGACTTAGGTTCTGGAGCGTTCACTTCTCCAGCCGTTGGTCAACCCCATCGACTTAGGTTCTGGAGCGGCAATAAATACGTAAGATAGCATTTAAAAACGTTTAAAAATAGATGCATTTGTTTAAAGCAAAGCATTTATTTACTTACCAGACTACAGTTGGGTTCATGTGAAACTGCAAAACACAAGCTTTACAATGATGTATCACACAGTCTGATTGGACTTTGTTTTGATTAAAAATTAAGAAATTTGTACATGCAACTTTACCATTGTGATTCACAGGCCTTGTGGCCTAAAACAGGCTCAACTGTAACTCTTCTCCTTCCTGTTAGGAACAACACACAGTAAAGTCACTCATTTGTCTGTAAAGTACACATACACACCTTTAATTTGATATAAAACAAAAGACAATAGCTTCAGATTTGACTGATATACACAGATTTTTGTACAGGCAATTTACCAAATAATTTACTGGCCTTTTGCAATGACCTCAACAAGGCCGATTTGACCCCTGTTCCCTCGAGCTGTGAGTTACATACAACAATGAGCTTGGGTTCATGTGAAACTGCAAAACACAAGCATTACAATGATGTATCACACAATCTGATTGGACTTTGTTTTAATTAAAAATTAAGAAATTTGTACATGCAACTTTACCATTGTGATTCACAGGCCTTGTGGCCTAAAACAGGCTCAACTGTAACTCTTCTCCTTCCTGTTAGGAACAACACACAGTAAAGTCACTCATATGTCTGTAAAGTACACATACACACCTTTAATTTGATATAAAACAAAAGACAATAGCTTCAGATTTGACTGATATACAAAGATATTTGTACATGCAGTTTACCAAATGATTTACAGGCCTTTTGCAATGACCTCAACAAGGCCGATTTGACCCCTGTTCCATCGAGCTGTGAGTAACATACAACAATGAGCTTGGGTACCCGCGGCATCGTCAAGGTCACCAATACCACGGAGCGTCTACGACGCCCCGTTTCCGAGATATCGGCCAATGAACTGCCGGGCGCCGTATCTCGGCCGGGGAAGGTCCGAAGGACTCGGGGCAAGGCTCGTCGGAAAGGTCTCGCCCGGGGCTTTCCGACGAGACCGACCGCGGGTCCGTGCGACCCCGGGGGCCCGAGATACTTCCGGTCGAAAATTCGAATTTCGTTACCGCGCTGCTCCGGCGCCCCGGGTCCGGGGCCTTCGCCCTTCGGGTGGGTGGCTCCGCCGCGGGGGGCCTTTCGAACGAGCCCACCCGCGCGTCCCTAGCCCTTTCCGGGGCCGAGATACGGCCGGCCACCGCGGGATTTTCCCACGGCCGTTTCTCGGGCGCCTCGGGTCCGGGGCCTTCGCCCTTCGGGTCGGCGGCTCCGCCCGAGGGGCCCTTTCCGAGGAGCCCTCCCTCGAGTCTCTGGCCCTTTCCCGTGCCGAGATACGGCGGATCGTCGCGGAATTTTCGCTCCTCCGGAGCTCCGGCGCCCCTAGCGTCCGCCTCGGAGGTCGCCCGGACGCGCGGCCGGTCTCGTTCGAAAGGTCCGTCGCGGGGCTTTCCGACGAGCCAGGCCTCGAGTCCGTGCGACCCCGCCCGCCGGAGATACGTCCGGTCGAAGCTCGCGGAGATTCCGACGGCCGTATCTCGGGCGCCCCGGGTCCGGGGCCTTCGCCCTTCGGGTCGGTCGCTCTTCCGGAGGGGGCCTTTCGATCGAGCCGACCCGCGAGCCTCTAGCCCCTTCCCCGGCCGAGATACGGCGGTCTATGCCCGGATTTTCCCACTTCCGTATCTCGGGCGCCCCGGATCCGGGGCCTTCGCCCTTCGGGTCGTTCGCTCTGCCGGAGGGGAGCTTTCGAACGAGCCTACCCGCGAGCCTCTAGCCCTTTCCCCGGCCGAGATACGGCGGTCCCTCCCCGGATTTTCCCAGGGGCGCAGCTCGGGCGCCTTTGCTCCGATCGACTCGCCCTTTGGGTCGGTTGCTCCACGCGAGGGGACCTTTCGAACGAGCCAACCCGCGAGCCTCTGGACCTTTCCCCGGCCGAGATACAACGGTCCCCCCGCGGATTTTCCCACGGCCGCAGCTCGGGCGCCTTTGCTCGGATCGACTCGCCCTTTGGGTCGGTTGCTCCACCGGAGGGGACCTTTCCAACGAGGCGACCCGCGTCTCTCTAACCCCAAGCCCGGCAGAGATACGACGGTCCCTCCGCGGATTTTCCCACGGCCGCAGCTCGGGCGCCTTTTCTCGGATCGACTCGCCCTTTGGGTCGGTTGCTCCACTGGAGGGGACCTTTCCAACGAGCCAACCCGCTTCTCTCTAACCCTAAGCCCGGGCGAGATACGGCGTACCACCGCCTGACCTTTAAACGCCTGTAACTCGGGCGCCTTTGATCGGATGAACTCGTCCCTCGGGTCGGTTGCTCTACCGGAGCGGCCCTTTCCAACGAGCCATCCCGCTTCTCTCTAACCCTAAGCCCGGCCGAGATACGGGGTACCACCGCCTGACCTTTAAACGGCCGTAACTCGGGCGCCTTTGGTCGGATAAACTCGTCCCTCGGGTCGGTTGCTCTACCGGAGCGGCCCTTTCCAACGAGCCAACCCGCTTCTCTCTAACCCTTTCCCCGGCCGAGATACGACCCCGAGAACGGTGGCCCCTCTACCCGACCACAGTGCACCCGAGGCCGGCCTCGGACCCCCGAGGACGGTGGCCCCTCTACCCGACCACAGTGCACCCGAGGCCGGCCTCGGACCCCCGAGGACGGTGGCCCCTCTACCCGCCCACAGTGCACCCGAGGCCGGCCTCGGAACCCGCCACGGCCACCCTGGAGCCCGTACCCGGCGCACCGTTCGGTCCCGGGCACCCACTCTTAAGCACTCCCCCCCCGGCCTAAGCTCCATACCCCCAGCCCCTCTGGAGAACCAAACCGTTGGTCAACCCGAAACGATCTCCAACCGTTGGTCAACCCGAAAGTACTTCCAGCAGTTGGTCAACCCGAAAGTTTCTCCAGCCGTTGGTCAACCCCATCGACTTAGGTTCTGGAGCGTTCACTTCTCCAGCCGTTGGTCAACCCCATCGACTTAGGTTCTGGAGCGTTCACTTCTCCAGCCGTTGGTCAACCCCATCGACTTAGGTTCTGGAGCGGCAATAAATACGTAAGATAGCATTTAAAAACGTTTAAAAATAGATGCATTTGTTTAAAGCAAAGCATTTATTTACTTACCAGACTACAGTTGGGTTCATGTGAAACTGCAAAACACAAGCTTTACAATGATGTATCACACAGTCTGATTGGACTTTGTTTTGATTAAAAATTAAGAAATTTGTACATGCAACTTTACCATTGTGATTCACAGGCCTTGTGGCCTAAAACAGGCTCAACTGTAACTCTTCTCCTTCCTGTTAGGAACAACACACAGTAAAGTCACTCATTTGTCTGTAAAGTACACATACACACCTTTAATTTGATATAAAACAAAAGACAATAGCTTCAGATTTGACTGATATACACAGATTTTTGTACATGCAGTTTACCAAATAATTTACTGGCCTTTTGCAATGACCTCAACAAGGCCGATTTGACCCCTGTTCCCTCGAGCTGTGAGTTACATACAACAATGAGCTTGGGTTCATGTGAAACTGCAAAACACAAGCTTTACAATGATGTATCACACAGTCTGATTGGACTTTGTTTTGATTAAAAATTAAGAAATTTTTACATGCAACTTTACCATTGTGATTCACAGGCCTTGTGGCCTAAAACAGGCTCAACTGTAACTCTTCTCCTTCCTGTTAGGAACAACACACAGTAAAGTCACTCATTTGTCTGTAAAGTACACATACACACCTTTAATTTGATATAAAACAAAAGACAATAGCTTCAGATTTGACTGATATACACAGATTTTTGTACAGGCAATTTACCAAATAATTTACTGGCCTTTTGCAATGACCTCAACAAGGCCGATTTGACCCCTGTTCCCTCGAGCTGTGAGTTACATACAACAATGAGCTTGGGTTCATGTGAAACTGCAAAACACAAGCATTACAATGATGTATCACACAATCTGATTGGACTTTGTTTTAATTAAAAATTAAGAAATTTGTACATGCAACTTTACCATTGTGATTCACAGGCCTTGTGGCCTAAAACAGGCTCAACTGTAACTCTTCTCCTTCCTGTTAGGAACAACACACAGTAAAGTCACTCATATGTCTGTAAAGTACACATACACACCTTTAATTTGATATAAAACAAAAGACAATAGCTTCAGATTTGACTGATATACAAAGATATTTGTACATGCAGTTTACCAAATGATTTACAGGCCTTTTGCAATGACCTCAACAAGGCCGATTTGACCCCTGTTCCATCGAGCTGTGAGTAACATACAACAATGAGCTTGGGTACCCGCGGCATCGTCAAGGTCACCAATACCACGGAGCGTCTACGACGCCCCGTTTCCGAGATATCGGCCAATGAACTGCCGGGCGCCGTATCTCGGCCGGGGAAGGTCCGAAGGACTCGGGGCAAGGCTCGTCGGAAAGGTCTCGCCCGGGGCTTTCCGACGAGACCGACCGCGGGTCCGTGCGACCCCGGGGGCCCGAGATACTTCCGGTCGAAAATTCGAATTTCGTTACCGCGCTGCTCCGGCGCCCCGGGTCCGGGGCCTTCGCCCTTCGGGTGGGTGGCTCCGCCGCGGGGGGCCTTTCGAACGAGCCCACCCGCGCGTCCCTAGCCCTTTCCGGGGCCGAGATACGGCCGGCCACCGCGGGATTTTCCCACGGCCGTTTCTCGGGCGCCTCGGGTCCGGGGCCGTCGCCCTTCGGGTCGGCGGCTCCGCCCGAGGGGCCCTTTCCGAGGAGCCCTCCCTCGAGTCTCTGGCCCTTTCCCGTGCCGAGATACGGCGGATCGTCGCGGAATTTTCGCTCCTCCGGAGCTCCGGCGCCCCTAGCGTCCGCCTCGGAGGTCGCCCGGACGCGCGGCCGGTCTCGTTCGAAAGGTCCGTCGCGGGGCTTTCCGACGAACCAGGCCTCGAGTCCGTGCGACCCCGCCCGCCGGAGATACGTCCGGTCGAAGCTCGCGGAGATTCCGACGGCCGTATCTCGGGCGCCCCGGGTCCGGGGCCTTCGCCCTTCGGGTCGGTCGCTCTTCCGGAGGGGGCCTTTCGATCGAGCCGACCCGCGAGCCTCTAGCCCCTTCCCCGGCCGAGATACGGCGGTCTATGCCCGGATTTTCCCACTTCCGTATCTCGGGCGCCCCGGATCCGGGGCCTTCGCCCTTCGGGTCGTTCGCTCTGCCGGAGGGGAGCTTTCGAACGAGCCTACCCGCGAGCCTCTAGCCCTTTCCCCGGCCGAGATACGGCGGTCCCTCCCCGGATTTTCCCAGGGGCGCAGCTCGGGCGCCTTTGCTCCGATCGACTCGCCCTTTGGGTCGGTTGCTCCACGCGAGGGGACCTTTCGAACGAGCCAACCCGCGAGCCTCTGGACCTTTCCCCGGCCGAGATACAACGGTCCCCCCGCGGATTTTCCCACGGCCGCAGCTCGGGCGCCTTTGCTCGGATCGACTCGCCCTTTGGGTCGGTTGCTCCACCGGAGGGGACCTTTCCAACGAGGCGACCCGCGTCTCTCTAACCCCAAGCCCGGCAGAGATACGACGGTCCCTCCGCGGATTTTCCCACGGCCGCAGCTCGGGCGCCTTTGCTCGGATGAACTCGTCCCTCGGGTCGGTTGCTCTACCGGAGCGGCCCTTTCCAACGAGCCATCCCGCTTCTCTCTAACCCTAAGCCCGGCCGAGATACGGGGTACCACCGCCTGACCTTTAAACGGCCGTAACTCGGGCGCCTTTGCTCAGATAAACTCGTCCCTCGGGTCGGTTGCTCTACCGGAGCGGCCCTTTCCAACGAGCCAACCCGCTTCTCTCTAACCCTTTCCCCGGCCGAGATACGACCCCGAGAACGGTGGCCCCTCTACCCGACCACAGTGCACCCGAGGCCGGCCTCGGACCCCCGAGGACGGTGGCCCCTCTACCCGACCACAGTGCACCCGAGGCCGGCCTCGGACCCCCGAGGACGGTGGCCCCTCTACCCGCCCACAGTGCACCCGAGGCCGGCCTCGGAACCCGCCACGGCCACCCTGGAGCCCGTATCCGGCGCACCGTTCGGTCCCGGGCACCCACTCTTAAGCACTCCCCCCCCGGCCTAAGCTCCATACTCCCGGCCCCTCTGGAGAACCAAACCGTTGGTCAACCCGAAACGATCTCCAACCGTTGGTCAACCCGAAAGTACTTCCAGCAGTTGGTCAACCCGAAAGTTTCTCCAGCCGTTGGTCAACCCCATCGACTTAGGTTCTGGAGCGTTCACTTCTCCAGCCGTTGGTCAACCCCATCGACTTAGGTTCTGGAGCGGCAATAAATACGTAAGATAGCATTTAAAAACGTTTAAAAATAGATGCATTTGTTTAAAGCAAAGCATTTATTTACTTACCAGACTACAGTTGGGTTCATGTGAAACTGCAAAACACAAGCTTTACAATGATGTATCACACAGTCTGATTGGACTTTGTTTTGATGAAAAATTAAGAAATTTGTACATGCAACTTTACCATTGTGATTCACAGGCCTTGTGGCCTAAAACAGGCTCAACTGTAACTCTTCTCCTTCCTGTTAGGAACAACACACAGTAAAGTCACTCATTTGTCTGTAAAGTACACATACACACCTTTAATTTGATATAAAACAAAAGACAATAGCTTCAGATTTGACTGATATACACAGATTTTTGTACAGGCAATTTACCAAATAATTTACTGGCCTTTTGCAATGACCTCAACAAGGCCGATTTGACCCCTGTTCCCTCGAGCTGTGAGTTACATACAACAATGAGCTTGGGTTCATGTGAAACTGCAAAACACAAGCATTACAATGATGTATCACACAATCTGATTGGACTTTGTTTTAATTAAAAATTAAGAAATTTGTACATGCAACTTTACCATTGTGATTCACAGGCTTTGTGGCCTAAAACAGGCTCAACTGTAACTCTTCTCCTTCCTGTTAGGAACAACACACAGTAAAGTCACTCATATGTCTGTAAAGTACACATACACACCTTTAATTTGATATAAAACAAAAGACAATAGCTTCAGATTTGACTGATATACAAAGATATTTGTACATGCAGTTTACCAAATGATTTACAGGCCTTTTGCAATGACCTCAACAAGGCCGATTTGACCCCTGTTCCATCGAGCTGTGAGTAACATACAACAATGAGCTTGGGTACCCGCGGCATCGTCAAGGTCACCAATACCACGGAGCGTCTACGACGCCCCGTTTCCGAGATATCGGCCAATGAAATGCCGGGCGCCGTATCTCGGCCGGGGAAGGTCCGAAGGACTCGGGGCCGGGCTCGTCGGAAAGGTCTCGCCCGGGGCTTTCCGACGAGACCGACCGCGGGTCCGTGCGACCCCGGGGGCCCGAGATACTTCCGGTCGAAAATTCGAATTTCGTTACCGCGCTGCTCCGGCGCCCCGGGTCCGGGGCCTTCGCCCTTCGGGTGGGTGGCTCCGCCGCGGGGGGCCTTTCGAACGAGCCCACCCGCGCGTCCCTAGCCCTTTCCGGGGCCGAGATACGGCCGGCCACCGCGGGATTTTCCCACGGCCGTTTCTCGGGCGCCTCGGGTCCGGGGCCTTCGCCCTTCGGGTCGGCGGCTCCGCCCGAGGGGCCCTTTCCGAGGAGCCCTCCCTCGAGTCTCTGGCCCTTTCCCGTGCCGAGATACGGCGGATCGTCGCGGAATTTTCGCTCCTCCGGAGCTCCGGCGCCCCTAGCGTCCGCCTCGGAGGTCGCCCGGACGCGCGGCCGGTCTCGTTCGAAAGGTCCGTCGCGGGGCTTTCCGACGAACCAGGCCTCGAGTCCGTGCGACCCCGCCCGCCGGAGATACGTCCGGTCGAAGCTCGCGGAGATTCCGACGGCCGTATCTCGGGCGCCCCGGGTCCGGGGCCTTCGCCCTTCGGGTCGGTCGCTCTTCCGGAGGGGGCCTTTCGATCGAGCCGACCCGCGAGCCTCTAGCCCCTTCCCCGGCCGAGATACGGCGGTCTATGCCCGGATTTTCCCACTTCCGTATCTCGGGCGCCCCGGATCCGGGGCCTTCGCCCTTCGGGTCGTTCGCTCTGCCGGAGGGGAGCTTTCGAACGAGCCTACCCGCGAGCCTCTAGCCCTTTCCCCGGCCGAGATACGGCGGTCCCTCCCCGGATTTTCCCAGGGGCGCAGCTCGGGCGCCTTTGCTCCGATCGACTCGCCCTTTGGGTCGGTTGCTCCAGGCGAGGGGACCTTTCGAACGAGCCAACCCGCGAGCCTCTGGACCTTTCCCCGGCCGAGATACAACGGTCCCCCCGCGGATTTTCCCACGGCCGCAGCTCGGGCGCCTTTGCTCGGATCGACTCGCCCTTTGGGTCGGTTGCTCCACCGGAGGGGACCTTTCCAACGAGGCGACCCGCGTCTCTCTAACCCCAAGCCCGGCAGAGATACGACGGTCCCTCCGCGGATTTTCCCACGGCCGCAGCTCGGGCGCCTTTGCTCGGATGAACTCGTCCCTCGGGTCGGTTGCTCTACCGGAGCGGCCCTTTCCAACGAGCCATCCCGCTTCTCTCTAACCCTAAGCCCGGCCGAGATACGGGGTACCACCGCCTGACCTTTAAACGGCCGTAACTCGGGCGCCTTTGCTCAGATAAACTCGTCCCTCGGGTCGGTTGCTCTACCGGAGCGGCCCTTTCCAACGAGCCAACCCGCTTCTCTCTAACCCTTTCCCCGGCCGAGATACGACCCCGAGAACGGTGGCCCCTCTACCCGACCACAGTGCACCCGAGGCCGGCCTCGGACCCCCGAGGACGGTGGCCCCTCTACCCGACCACAGTGCACCCGAGGCCGGCCTCGGACCCCCGAGGACGGTGGCCCCTCTACCCGCCCACAGTGCACCCGAGGCCGGCCTCGGAACCCGCCACGGCCACCCTGGAGCCCGTATCCGGCGCACCGTTCGGTCCCGGGCACCCACTCTTAAGCACTCCCCCCCCGGCCTAAGCTCCATACTCCCGGCCCCTCTGGAGAACCAAACCGTTGGTCAACCCGAAACGATCTCCAACCGTTGGTCAACCCGAAAGTACTTCCAGCAGTTGGTCAACCCGAAAGTTTCTCCAGCCGTTGGTCAACCCCATCGACTTAGGTTCTGGAGCGTTCACTTCTCCAGCCGTTGGTCAACCCCATCGACTTAGGTTCTGGAGCGTTCACTTCTCCAGCCGTTGGTCAACCCCATCGACTTAGGTTCTGGAGCGGCAATAAATACGTAAGATAGCATTTAAAAACGTTTAAAAATAGATGCATTTGTTTAAAGCAAAGCATTTATTTACTTACCAGACTACAGTTGGGTTCATGTGAAACTGCAAAACACAAGCTTTACAATGATGTATCACACAGTCTGATTGGACTTTGTTTTGATTAAAAATTAAGAAATTTGTACATGCAACTTTACCATTGTGATTCACAGGCCTTGTGGCCTAAAACAGGCTCAACTGTAACTCTTCTCCTTCCTGTTAGGAACAACACACAGTAAAGTCACTCATTTGTCTGTAAAGTACACATACACACCTTTAATTTGATATAAAACAAAAGACAATAGCTTCAGATTTGACTGATATACACAGATTTTTGTACAGGCAATTTACCAAATAATTTACTGGCCTTTTGCAATGACCTCAACAAGGCCGATTTGACCCCTGTTCCCTCGAGCTGTGAGTTACATACAACAATGAGCTTGGGTTCATGTGAAACTGCAAAACACAAGCATTACAATGATGTATCACACAATCTGATTGGACTTTGTTTTAATTAAAAATTAAGAAATTTGTACATGCAACTTTACCATTGTGATTCACAGGCTTTGTGGCCTAAAACAGGCTCAACTGTAACTCTTCTCCTTCCTGTTAGGAACAACACACAGTAAAGTCACTCATATGTCTGTAAAGTACACATACACACCTTTAATTTGATATAAAACAAAAGACAATAGCTTCAGATTTGACTGATATACAAAGATATTTGTACATGCAGTTTACCAAATGATTTACAGGCCTTTTGCAATGACCTCAACAAGGCCGATTTGACCCCTGTTCCATCGAGCTGTGAGTAACATACAACAATGAGCTTGGGTACCCGCGGCATCGTCAAGGTCACCAATACCACGGAGCGTCTACGACGCCCCGTTTCCGAGATATCGGCCAATGAAATGCCGGGCGCCGTATCTCGGCCGGGGAAGGTCCGAAGGACTCGGGGCCGGGCTCGTCGGAAAGGTCTCGCCCGGGGCTTTCCGACGAGACCGACCGCGGGTCCGTGCGACCCCGGGGGCCCGAGATACTTCCGGTCGAAAATTCGAATTTCGTTACCGCGCTGCTCCGGCGCCCCGGGTCCGGGGCCTTCGCCCTTCGGGTGGGTGGCTCCGCCGCGGGGGGCCTTTCGAACGAGCCCACCCGCGCGTCCCTAGCCCTTTCCGGGGCCGAGATACGGCCGGCCACCGCGGGATTTTCCCACGGCCGTTTCTCGGGCGCCTCGGGTCCGGGGCCTTCGCCCTTCGGGTCGGCGGCTCCGCCCGAGGGGCCCTTTCCGAGGAGCCCTCCCTCGAGTCTCTGGCCCTTTCCCGTGCCGAGATACGGCGGATCGTCGCGGAATTTTCGCTCCTCCGGAGCTCCGGCGCCCCTAGCGTCCGCCTCGGAGGTCGCCCGGACGCGCGGCCGGTCTCGTTCGAAAGGTCCGTCGCGGGGCTTTCCGACGAACCAGGCCTCGAGTCCGTGCGACCCCGCCCGCCGGAGATACGTCCGGTCGAAGCTCGCGGAGATTCCGACGGCCGTATCTCGGGCGCCCCGGGTCCGGGGCCTTCGCCCTTCGGGTCGGTCGCTCTTCCGGAGGGGGCCTTTCGATCGAGCCGACCCGCGAGCCTCTAGCCCCTTCCCCGGCCGAGATACGGCGGTCTATGCCCGGATTTTCCCACTTCCGTATCTCGGGCGCCCCGGATCCGGGGCCTTCGCCCTTCGGGTCGTTCGCTCTGCCGGAGGGGAGCTTTCGAACGAGCCTACCCGCGAGCCTCTAGCCCTTTCCCCGGCCGAGATACGGCGGTCCCTCCCCGGATTTTCCCAGGGGCGCAGCTCGGGCGCCTTTGCTCCGATCGACTCGCCCTTTGGGTCGGTTGCTCCACGCGAGGGGACCTTTCGAACGAGCCAACCCGCGAGCCTCTGGACCTTTCCCCGGCCGAGATACAACGGTCCCCCCGCGGATTTTCCCACGGCCGCAGCTCGGGCGCCTTTGCTCGGATCGACTCGCCCTTTGGGTCGGTTGCTCCACCGGAGGGGACCTTTCCAACGAGGCGACCCGCGTCTCTCTAACCCCAAGCCCGGCAGAGATACGACGGTCCCTCCGCGGATTTTCCCACGGCCGCAGCTCGGGCGCCTTTGCTCGGATGAACTCGTCCCTCGGGTCGGTTGCTCTACCGGAGCGGCCCTTTCCAACGAGCCATCCCGCTTCTCTCTAACCCTAAGCCCGGCCGAGATACGGGGTACCACCGCCTGACCTTTAAACGGCCGTAACTCGGGCGCCTTTGCTCAGATAAACTCGTCCCTCGGGTCGGTTGCTCTACCGGAGCGGCCCTTTCCAACGAGCCAACCCGCTTCTCTCTAACCCTTTCCCCGGCCGAGATACGACCCCGAGAACGGTGGCCCCTCTACCCGACCACAGTGCACCCGAGGCCGGCCTCGGACCCCCGAGGACGGTGGCCCCTCTACCCGACCACAGTGCACCCGAGGCCGGCCTCGGACCCCCGAGGACGGTGGCCCCTCTACCCGCCCACAGTGCACCCGAGGCCGGCCTCGGAACCCGCCACGGCCACCCTGGAGCCCGTATCCGGCGCACCGTTCGGTCCCGGGCACCCACTCTTAAGCACTCCCCCCCCGGCCTAAGCTCCATACTCCCGGCCCCTCTGGAGAACCAAACCGTTGGTCAACCCGAAACGATCTCCAACCGTTGGTCAACCCGAAAGTACTTCCAGCAGTTGGTCAACCCGAAAGTTTCTCCAGCCGTTGGTCAACCCCATCGACTTAGGTTCTGGAGCGTTCACTTCTCCAGCCGTTGGTCAACCCCATCGACTTAGGTTCTGGAGCGGCAATAAATACGTAAGATAGCATTTAAAAACGTTTAAAAATAGATGCATTTGTTTAAAGCAAAGCATTTATTTACTTACCAGACTACAGTTGGGTTCATGTGAAACTGCAAAACACAAGCTTTACAATGATGTATCACACAGTCTGATTGGACTTTGTTTTGATGAAAAATTAAGAAATTTGTACATGCAACTTTACCATTGTGATTCACAGGCCTTGTGGCCTAAAACAGGCTCAACTGTAACTCTTCTCCTTCCTGTTAGGAACAACACACAGTAAAGTCACTCATTTGTCTGTAAAGTACACATACACACCTTTAATTTGATATAAAACAAAAGACAATAGCTTCAGATTTGACTGATATACACAGATTTTTGTACAGGCAATTTACCAAATAATTTACTGGCCTTTTGCAATGACCTCAACAAGGCCGATTTGACCCCTGTTCCCTCGAGCTGTGAGTTACATACAACAATGAGCTTGGGTTCATGTGAAACTGCAAAACACAAGCATTACAATGATGTATCACACAATCTGATTGGACTTTGTTTTAATTAAAAATTAAGAAATTTGTACATGCAACTTTACCATTGTGATTCACAGGCTTTGTGGCCTAAAACAGGCTCAACTGTAACTCTTCTCCTTCCTGTTAGGAACAACACACAGTAAAGTCACTCATATGTCTGTAAAGTACACATACACACCTTTAATTTGATATAAAACAAAAGACAATAGCTTCAGATTTGACTGATATACAAAGATATTTGTACATGCAGTTTACCAAATGATTTACAGGCCTTTTGCAATGACCTCAACAAGGCCGATTTGACCCCTGTTCCATCGAGCTGTGAGTAACATACAACAATGAGCTTGGGTACCCGCGGCATCGTCAAGGTCACCAATACCACGGAGCGTCTACGACGCCCCGTTTCCGAGATATCGGCCAATGAAATGCCGGGCGCCGTATCTCGGCCGGGGAAGGTCCGAAGGACTCGGGGCCGGGCTCGTCGGAAAGGTCTCGCCCGGGGCTTTCCGACGAGACCGACCGCGGGTCCGTGCGACCCCGGGGGCCCGAGATACTTCCGGTCGAAAATTCGAATTTCGTTACCGCGCTGCTCCGGCGCCCCGGGTCCGGGGCCTTCGCCCTTCGGGTGGGTGGCTCCGCCGCGGGGGGCCTTTCGAACGAGCCCACCCGCGCGTCCCTAGCCCTTTCCGGGGCCGAGATACGGCCGGCCACCGCGGGATTTTCCCACGGCCGTTTCTCGGGCGCCTCGGGTCCGGGGCCTTCGCCCTTCGGGTCGGCGGCTCCGCCCGAGGGGCCCTTTCCGAGGAGCCCTCCCTCGAGTCTCTGGCCCTTTCCCGTGCCGAGATACGGCGGATCGTCGCGGAATTTTCGCTCCTCCGGAGCTCCGGCGCCCCTAGCGTCCGCCTCGGAGGTCGCCCGGACGCGCGGCCGGTCTCGTTCGAAAGGTCCGTCGCGGGGCTTTCCGACGAACCAGGCCTCGAGTCCGTGCGACCCCGCCCGCCGGAGATACGTCCGGTCGAAGCTCGCGGAGATTCCGACGGCCGTATCTCGGGCGCCCCGGGTCCGGGGCCTTCGCCCTTCGGGTCGGTCGCTCTTCCGGAGGGGGCCTTTCGATCGAGCCGACCCGCGAGCCTCTAGCCCCTTCCCCGGCCGAGATACGGCGGTCTATGCCCGGATTTTCCCACTTCCGTATCTCGGGCGCCCCGGATCCGGGGCCTTCGCCCTTCGGGTCGTTCGCTCTGCCGGAGGGGAGCTTTCGAACGAGCCTACCCGCGAGCCTCTAGCCCTTTCCCCGGCCGAGATACGGCGGTCCCTCCCCGGATTTTCCCAGGGGCGCAGCTCGGGCGCCTTTGCTCCGATCGACTCGCCCTTTGGGTCGGTTGCTCCACGCGAGGGGACCTTTCGAACGAGCCAACCCGCGAGCCTCTGGACCTTTCCCCGGCCGAGATACAACGGTCCCCCCGCGGATTTTCCCACGGCCGCAGCTCGGGCGCCTTTGCTCGGATCGACTCGCCCTTTGGGTCGGTTGCTCCACCGGAGGGGACCTTTCCAACGAGGCGACCCGCGTCTCTCTAACCCCAAGCCCGGCAGAGATACGACGGTCCCTCCGCGGATTTTCCCACGGCCGCAGCTCGGGCGCCTTTGCTCGGATGAACTCGTCCCTCGGGTCGGTTGCTCTACCGGAGCGGCCCTTTCCAACGAGCCATCCCGCTTCTCTCTAACCCTAAGCCCGGCCGAGATACGGGGTACCACCGCCTGACCTTTAAACGGCCGTAACTCGGGCGCCTTTGCTCAGATAAACTCGTCCCTCGGGTCGGTTGCTCTACCGGAGCGGCCCTTTCCAACGAGCCAACCCGCTTCTCTCTAACCCTTTCCCCGGCCGAGATACGACCCCGAGAACGGTGGCCCCTCTACCCGACCACAGTGCACCCGAGGCCGGCCTCGGACCCCCGAGGACGGTGGCCCCTCTACCCGACCACAGTGCACCCGAGGCCGGCCTCGGACCCCCGAGGACGGTGGCCCCTCTACCCGCCCACAGTGCACCCGAGGCCGGCCTCGGAACCCGCCACGGCCACCCTGGAGCCCGTATCCGGCGCACCGTTCGGTCCCGGGCACCCACTCTTAAGCACTCCCCCCCCGGCCTAAGCTCCATACTCCCGGCCCCTCTGGAGAACCAAACCGTTGGTCAACCCGAAACGATCTCCAACCGTTGGTCAACCCGAAAGTACTTCCAGCAGTTGGTCAACCCGAAAGTTTCTCCAGCCGTTGGTCAACCCCATCGACTTAGGTTCTGGAGCGTTCACTTCTCCAGCCGTTGGTCAACCCCATCGACTTAGGTTCTGGAGCGTTCACTTCTCCAGCCGTTGGTCAACCCCATCGACTTAGGTTCTGGAGCGGCAATAAATACGTAAGATAGCATTTAAAAACGTTTAAAAATAGATGCATTTGTTTAAAGCAAAGCATTTATTTACTTACCAGACTACAGTTGGGTTCATGTGAAACTGCAAAACACAAGCTTTACAATGATGTATCACACAGTCTGATTGGACTTTGTTTTGATTAAAAATTAAGAAATTTGTACATGCAACTTTACCATTGTGATTCACAGGCCTTGTGGCCTAAAACAGGCTCAACTGTAACTCTTCTCCTTCCTGTTAGGAACAACACACAGTAAAGTCACTCATTTGTCTGTAAAGTACACATACACACCTTTAATTTGATATAAAACAAAAGACAATAGCTTCAGATTTGACTGATATACACAGATTTTTGTACAGGCAATTTACCAAATAATTTACTGGCCTTTTGCAATGACCTCAACAAGGCCGATTTGACCCCTGTTCCCTCGAGCTGTGAGTTACATACAACAATGAGCTTGGGTTCATGTGAAACTGCAAAACACAAGCATTACAATGATGTATCACACAATCTGATTGGACTTTGTTTTAATTAAAAATTAAGAAATTTGTACATGCAACTTTACCATTGTGATTCACAGGCTTTGTGGCCTAAAACAGGCTCAACTGTAACTCTTCTCCTTCCTGTTAGGAACAACACACAGTAAAGTCACTCATATGTCTGTAAAGTACACATACACACCTTTAATTTGATATAAAACAAAAGACAATAGCTTCAGATTTGACTGATATACAAAGATATTTGTACATGCAGTTTACCAAATGATTTACAGGCCTTTTGCAATGACCTCAACAAGGCCGATTTGACCCCTGTTCCATCGAGCTGTGAGTAACATACAACAATGAGCTTGGGTACCCGCGGCATCGTCAAGGTCACCAATACCACGGAGCGTCTACGACGCCCCGTTTCCGAGATATCGGCCAATGAAATGCCGGGCGCCGTATCTCGGCCGGGGAAGGTCCGAAGGACTCGGGGCCGGGCTCGTCGGAAAGGTCTCGCCCGGGGCTTTCCGACGAGACCGACCGCGGGTCCGTGCGACCCCGGGGGCCCGAGATACTTCCGGTCGAAAATTCGAATTTCGTTACCGCGCTGCTCCGGCGCCCCGGGTCCGGGGCCTTCGCCCTTCGGGTGGGTGGCTCCGCCGCGGGGGGCCTTTCGAACGAGCCCACCCGCGCGTCCCTAGCCCTTTCCGGGGCCGAGATACGGCCGGCCACCGCGGGATTTTCCCACGGCCGTTTCTCGGGCGCCTCGGGTCCGGGGCCTTCGCCCTTCGGGTCGGCGGCTCCGCCCGAGGGGCCCTTTCCGAGGAGCCCTCCCTCGAGTCTCTGGCCCTTTCCCGTGCCGAGATACGGCGGATCGTCGCGGAATTTTCGCTCCTCCGGAGCTCCGGCGCCCCTAGCGTCCGCCTCGGAGGTCGCCCGGACGCGCGGCCGGTCTCGTTCGAAAGGTCCGTCGCGGGGCTTTCCGACGAACCAGGCCTCGAGTCCGTGCGACCCCGCCCGCCGGAGATACGTCCGGTCGAAGCTCGCGGAGATTCCGACGGCCGTATCTCGGGCGCCCCGGGTCCGGGGCCTTCGCCCTTCGGGTCGGTCGCTCTTCCGGAGGGGGCCTTTCGATCGAGCCGACCCGCGAGCCTCTAGCCCCTTCCCCGGCCGAGATACGGCGGTCTATGCCCGGATTTTCCCACTTCCGTATCTCGGGCGCCCCGGATCCGGGGCCTTCGCCCTTCGGGTCGTTCGCTCTGCCGGAGGGGAGCTTTCGAACGAGCCTACCCGCGAGCCTCTAGCCCTTTCCCCGGCCGAGATACGGCGGTCCCTCCCCGGATTTTCCCAGGGGCGCAGCTCGGGCGCCTTTGCTCCGATCGACTCGCCCTTTGGGTCGGTTGCTCCACGCGAGGGGACCTTTCGAACGAGCCAACCCGCGAGCCTCTGGACCTTTCCCCGGCCGAGATACAACGGTCCCCCCGCGGATTTTCCCACGGCCGCAGCTCGGGCGCCTTTGCTCGGATCGACTCGCCCTTTGGGTCGGTTGCTCCACCGGAGGGGACCTTTCCAACGAGGCGACCCGCGTCTCTCTAACCCCAAGCCCGGCAGAGATACGACGGTCCCTCCGCGGATTTTCCCACGGCCGCAGCTCGGGCGCCTTTGCTCGGATGAACTCGTCCCTCGGGTCGGTTGCTCTACCGGAGCGGCCCTTTCCAACGAGCCATCCCGCTTCTCTCTAACCCTAAGCCCGGCCGAGATACGGGGTACCACCGCCTGACCTTTAAACGGCCGTAACTCGGGCGCCTTTGCTCAGATAAACTCGTCCCTCGGGTCGGTTGCTCTACCGGAGCGGCCCTTTCCAACGAGCCAACCCGCTTCTCTCTAACCCTTTCCCCGGCCGAGATACGACCCCGAGAACGGTGGCCCCTCTACCCGACCACAGTGCACCCGAGGCCGGCCTCGGACCCCCGAGGACGGTGGCCCCTCTACCCGACCACAGTGCACCCGAGGCCGGCCTCGGACCCCCGAGGACGGTGGCCCCTCTACCCGCCCACAGTGCACCCGAGGCCGGCCTCGGAACCCGCCACGGCCACCCTGGAGCCCGTATCCGGCGCACCGTTCGGTCCCGGGCACCCACTCTTAAGCACTCCCCCCCCGGCCTAAGCTCCATACTCCCGGCCCCTCTGGAGAACCAAACCGTTGGTCAACCCGAAACGATCTCCAACCGTTGGTCAACCCGAAAGTACTTCCAGCAGTTGGTCAACCCGAAAGTTTCTCCAGCCGTTGGTCAACCCCATCGACTTAGGTTCTGGAGCGTTCACTTCTCCAGCCGTTGGTCAACCCCATCGACTTAGGTTCTGGAGCGTTCACTTCTCCAGCCGTTGGTCAACCCCATCGACTTAGGTTCTGGAGCGGCAATAAATACGTAAGATAGCATTTAAAAACGTTTAAAAATAGATGCATTTGTTTAAAGCAAAGCATTTATTTACTTACCAGACTACAGTTGGGTTCATGTGAAACTGCAAAACACAAGCTTTACAATGATGTATCACACAGTCTGATTGGACTTTGTTTTGATTAAAAATTAAGAAATTTGTACATGCAACTTTACCATTGTGATTCACAGGCCTTGTGGCCTAAAACAGGCTCAACTGTAACTCTTCTCCTTCCTGTTAGGAACAACACACAGTAAAGTCACTCATTTGTCTGTAAAGTACACATACACACCTTTAATTTGATATAAAACAAAAGACAATAGCTTCAGATTTGACTGATATACACAGATTTTTGTACAGGCAATTTACCAAATAATTTACTGGCCTTTTGCAATGACCTCAACAAGGCCGATTTGACCCCTGTTCCCTCGAGCTGTGAGTTACATACAACAATGAGCTTGGGTTCATGTGAAACTGCAAAACACAAGCATTACAATGATGTATCACACAATCTGATTGGACTTTGTTTTAATTAAAAATTAAGAAATTTGTACATGCAACTTTACCATTGTGATTCACAGGCTTTGTGGCCTAAAACAGGCTCAACTGTAACTCTTCTCCTTCCTGTTAGGAACAACACACAGTAAAGTCACTCATATGTCTGTAAAGTACACATACACACCTTTAATTTGATATAAAACAAAAGACAATAGCTTCAGATTTGACTGATATACAAAGATATTTGTACATGCAGTTTACCAAATGATTTACTATGGGATTTAAATCCTGCCAGGATTCAAAACTGAAAATAAAGCTCTGAAAGGTTGAAATTTAGTGTTCGCAAACTCAAAATCTTACAAAACAAAGTTTTGCAACATCGAAAAATAAGATTTGCAAGCTTGCAAAATGTAAAAAAATAAAAATATATCTGCAAACATTATGTTGTTTTTGAGATTTCCTTTTTCGGAACCGCAACATCTTTTTTACGATGTTGCGCAAAAAATTTTTCAGAGTTTCAAATTTGTCAGTGTTCTCCCACTGTATAGTTTGTTTTCCAGGTTTGAAACCTTGTAAATGGTGAACTGAAAACTGCTGTGCAAATAGGTTAAAAAAAGTTTTGAAACTCTGAAAACTGAGGTTTGAAAGGGCTAAACTTATTACATTACATTACATTTGCACTCCTTTGCAGACTATTTTTTCAGAGCTAAGTTTACAACACCCACTTTGCGGAGATACGCCCACAAAGTTGCGAGCTTGCGACTCACGTGATTTGTGGCAGCGTTGTCACGCAGCTCTGCTCTGAAACTCTGAAACTCAGACTGAGCGAAAATAAAGCCTCGCAACCTCACAACTTAAAAAAAAGCGTGGAGGGAGGGCCTTTTGCTCTTGGCCAATGCTTTGCTGTCTGCTGACGTACAGTCCAATCACAAGTCGTGTTTACTGGAAAGGTGGGATTGACCGACTTCTCCGCCAATGACGAAAGCGCACAGGATACGCAAACAGATGCACGGCTCTCTGGCCACAAATCGGTCAATTAACGCCACTAAACAAACCAATAAACCAATTTTCTTCAATTTCTTTATTAAATAATAAGATTTTAAACATCTGTTTACTCTTGTATTTGTAACTGTGTTGAACTGTGTACCGCTGGTTGCGGTAGCCGAACGGACTGCGTACGTGAGCCGCGAAAGCAGCCCGTTAAAGTAACTAAAGGCGTGAGCCCCGACAATACATTTCCGCTATTTTGTATTATTATTCTAAGGTATGTCCTTTCAATTTGGGAAAACTAATCTGTTGCTGATAACCAATGAATTAAAAGGAAATCCGTATTGCTTTAATACATCATTTAACAGCTGAGCTAAGCCTGCTTGCTGTACTATGGCCATTCTGGATCCGTTTTTGATTGTTAATTAAACATGATTGCCCATACGATTATTTTACTTATACTGTGTACCAGTGGCGGATGCAGAACGTGACATATGGGTGGGCATGGATTAAGTCCGGTGGGCCTGAATCTATGGGTGTCACTTTTGAATAAGAAACTATAACAAGTCTATAAAATTCGTCATAACTTCAGGAATCACAAGCGTATTGGTGAGAACACTAATTTAAACAGCATACACACACACCCGAACTGCACGTCACATTTTTGACATTATTGATATACTTTAAATTGTAATGCAACATGACATTAATTAAGCCTTTTTGGTAAAAACTAATTATTGGGGTGTCATAGCCTACAAAAAAGAACCTGCACACAGTGACAAGAAATATAAATGAACACAAAAAACCTAATACTTTTTAAAATAGCCTATTAAAACTGTTTAAATAAATTAAGCTACTAAATGCTTAAAATGAAGCTAACATCATATTCTCTTCATGCAAATCACTAAAAATATATTTTCGTTCTCACATATTTAAGTTAACTTACTAAATAAAGTAAGAAAAAGGGAATTGCTAGAATAATGTTTGACTCTGAGGTTAAACGAAATGACAAATAAATAAACATTTAATATACTTTTTGATGAGCATAAGAGCAAGCGGGTAGCCTACTCGTGAAGAGCGGAGCCGAGGAGCGCGCATATCAGACGTGAACACGAAAGGAATAATGGGTTTAATTATGCTTTCACTTCATTTCCTGACAGTTTCCCTTGTTAGTAGGGATAGTAATGACTAACAAGATGACACCGAATTACATACAATATGATTACCTAACTAAATCTGAGAGAATGCAAACACATTACAATATTTTTTCCTCCGCCTGACGGTCAGGGCGCAGATACATTTTTGTAGCCCTGCATAGGTTTGTTTTGTAGAAAGACTTTCTTTAAAGTGAATTTCGTTTTGTATAAATTGTATCTTAATATTAATCAATGTTTAATCAAACAATTGCCTTGATTTAATAAATAAGAAGCAAACCAAGAACGTATGTGGTGTGGATTGAAGTGAACCCGCTATATTTCCGCAGCCTACGTCTTTCTGCTTTTAATGCATTTCTTAAATTAATGTCTCAATTACACAGTAGGCTTATATGTTGTTATGATAGGCTATTTGTTGCTTAAAAGCAATAGGCTATATTGTATAAAGTGTAGCAATAAACGTGCTGTGGCTTATAGTGCTGAGTTAGAGAGCTGGTAGGCTATATCAAACAACATCACTGTGATCACTAATAAAAAATATGACAGCGGGGTAAAAAAATAGAAAGAAAAGATCTGATCACTAATCAGATCTTTTCTTTCTATTTTACCCCGCTGTCATATTTTTTTGTGTGTTTATGTAATTGAGAGGAAAGGGCGCAGCACATATTAATAACGTGCTGTTATTCAAAATACGTTTTCCACTTGCTTGCAAAAAAAGTTCTCAAAGTGATCATTGCTGAAAGCTGCTCGGGAATATTTTTCTCATTAGAACCATAATGTAATGCAACATTCAACTTCTTTATAATAGTTTTTAAATAGTTATCAGGCTTACTTATAATTTTACTGTTTTTAACATAACATGCAATAGATAAAATACACCATATGAAGTAGTATTCATGTCTAAATATACAGAGTAGTATTTATTTTACATTTCTGATTGGGCGGGCCAGCAGTCAATCTGGGCGGGCCCAGGCCGACAATTGTAGTTTTTTATAAGCAAAATGATTGCAAGCAACACAGACGCAACAACGCAGAGGCACAATAATACTACTGATGTGATGAAGTCACAGGGTCTATTTTTCAAACTATTCATAGCGGCTTTAAGGAGGCTAAATCATTATGGACATGAAATAATCGTATTAGCTTATATGCTATAAAAATTTGTTTGTCAGTTTCAAATCACATTTAGTAGCCTAATGTGTCAATATATATTTATATTCTTATCATTTATATGATATATAGGCTAATAATAATAATATTTATAGATAATAAATAACGTCCAACACATGCACAAAGAGCCGCATGTTCGACCTTTTCATTGAAAACAAATAAATTTCCCCTTCCCCACGATCTTCGTCCTCATCTTCTCAACCTGTATATGCCGTGAACTTGGACATTTTTGCTAACAAATTTCATTGACGTTCATCTTTACTTCGCTACTTTTCTCTTTTGAGATCCGCTTTCGTATTTTAGAGACATCTCATGAACTCCTCCATTTGACCAAATGACGCAGTTTGCTTATTAAGCATTCAAAACAAGCAGGCCAATTACTGGACACCTTCAGAAATGTTAAGCAATAATGGATATTTTTATTGAATAGTAGACAACATTTTTAATAATGCTCACAAATGGTCATGCAGGGTTCAGTAAGTGAGAGATTTTCTTGCGCATGAACTGCATTCACGCACGGACATTCAAAGTAAAGCGATGAGGTGTAATTTTAAAGGGACTATAAACTCATTATGCGGTGGTTATTTTTTTTCCGGCATCACTGCCCCCTCCCATATTTTACAAGAATAAATAAGGATATTTATTAGAAATAAGGTGTTAATTAAAATCTTATTTTATTTGATGTATAGGCTAAACCTAAATAATATCTGTACATTTTACACAAAAATATCTGTTAAATTTGGGGACAAACCAAAATAAATGACAACAAATTATTTCTAATATATATCTTAAATCACCTACTGACATTAAGAAATTTTATTAAGTTTCTTTAGTCTTTTATTTTAGTGATATTTATAAAGCCACTGAATTATTTATTACAGTGTTTAGGTGTTATAACATTGTATATGACATATTACTTTATTACAAAACATAATGTCTTTCGTTGTGTCACATCACTGTGATATGATTAACAGTTGTCAGCGGCACATTAATGTGTTCCAGTGGCTGTACTTAGATGCTATGCCTCCCTTTTTGAGCATAAAAGCTTGATTTTTCGTTTGCTTTTATTGTAAATTTATGTGATGCATTAGAACAAATTGTGACAAAAACAAACCCGAAATAATGAAAACGCAGGCTACCCAATAACAAATTATTTAACTACTTAAATATTTTTTTTACTGTTTATACTTTGACTGAGGCATTTGCCTTATGTTTTAGGGTTAAAATCGCTAAATCATCATGCCAAAAAGATGATGCCGTTATACAGTACATAAAATATACCATACGGTTACCAGAATTAATGTGCATTTTAAAGTAATTACCGTGTGATTAAAAAGATGTCTATTAATATGACAGTTATATGGGCCAGATCCGCGCTCATCTTGAGTTCTCGTCTTGGCTGGCGTCATCTCTCCGCAGGTGATGGCTCATCTAAGGTCTTCATAAGAGGCTGGATCTCTATCTATCTACTTTTGAAAAGGGAACCTAAGCATTCATTCAGCATTCCTTTCTTTGGTTAAAAGAATAAGGTCGATTTTTCTATTATAAAAATAGTCTAGGCTAGCATGCAAGTGCAGGGTATACAGTATAAGTAAAATAATCGTATGGGCAATCATGTTTGATTAACAATCAAAAACGCATCCACAATGGCCACAGTACAGCAAGCAGGCTTAGCTCAGCTGTTAAATGATGTATTAAAGCAATACGGATTTCCTTTTAATTCATCGGTTATCAGCAACAGATTAGTTTTCCCAAATTGAAAGGACATACCTTAGAATAATAATACAAAAGAGCGGAAATGTATTGTCGGGGCTCACGCCTTTAGTTACTTTAACGGGCTGCTTTCGCGGCTCACGTACGCAGTCCGTTCGGCTACCGCAACCAGCGGTACACAGTTCAACACAGTTACAAATACAAGAGTAAACAGATGTTTAAAATCTTATTATTTAATAAAGAAATTGAAGAAAATTGGTTTATTGGTTTGTTTAGTGGCGTTAATTGACCGATTTGTGGCCAGAGAGCCGTGCATCTGTTTGCGTATCCTGTGCGCTTTCGTCATTGGCGGAGAAGTCGGTCAATCCCACCTTTCCAGTAAACACGACTTGTGATTGGACTGTACGTCAGCAGACAGCAAAGCATTGGCCAAGAGCAGAAGGCCCTCCCTCCACGCTTTTTTTTTAAGTTGTGAGGTTGCGAGGCTTCATTTTCGCTCAGTCTGAGTTTCAGAGTTTCAGAGCAGAGCTGCGTGACAACGCTGCCACAAATCACGTGAGTCGCAAGCTCGCAACTTTGTGGGCGTATCTCCGCAAATTGGGTGTTGTAAACTTAGCTCTGAAAAAATAGTCTGCAAAGGAGTGCAAATGTAATGTAATGTAATAAGTTTAGCCCTTTCAAACCTCAGTTTTCAGAGTTTCAAAACTTTTTTTAACCTATTTGCACAGCAGTTTTCAGTTCACCATTTACAAGGTTTCAAACCTGGAAAACAAACTATACAGTGGGAGAACACTGACAAATTTGAAACTCTGAAAAATTGTTTGCGCAACATCGTAAAAAAGATGTTGCGGTTCCGAAAAAGGAAATCTCAAAAACAACATAATGTTTGCAGATATATTTTTATTTTTTTACATTTTGCAAGCTTGCAAATTTTATTTTTCGATGTTGCAAAACTTTTTTTTGTAAGATTTTGAGTTTGCGAACACTAAATTTCAACCTTTCAGAGCTTAATTTTCAGTTTTGAATCCTGGCAGGATTTAAATCCCATAATTTACAGGCCTTTTGCAATGACCTCAACAAGGCCGATTTGACCCCTGTTCCATCGAGCTGTGAGTAACATACAACAATGAGCTTGGGTACCCGCGGCATCGTCAAGGTCACCAATACCACGGAGCGTCTACGACGCCCCGTTTCCGAGATATCGGCCAATGAAATGCCGGGCGCCGTATCTCGGCCGGGGAAGGTCCGAAGGACTCGGGGCCGGGCTCGTCGGAAAGGTCTCGCCCGGGGCTTTCCGACGAGACCGACCGCGGGTCCGTGCGACCCCGGGGGCCCGAGATACTTCCGGTCGAAAATTCGAATTTCGTTACCGCGCTGCTCCGGCGCCCCGGGTCCGGGGCCTTCGCCCTTCGGGTGGGTGGCTCCGCCGCGGGGGGCCTTTCGAACGAGCCCACCCGCGCGTCCCTAGCCCTTTCCGGGGCCGAGATACGGCCGGCCACCGCGGGATTTTCCCACGGCCGTTTCTCGGGCGCCTCGGGTCCGGGGCCTTCGCCCTTCGGGTCGGCGGCTCCGCCCGAGGGGCCCTTTCCGAGGAGCCCTCCCTCGAGTCTCTGGCCCTTTCCCGTGCCGAGATACGGCGGATCGTCGCGGAATTTTCGCTCCTCCGGAGCTCCGGCGCCCCTAGCGTCCGCCTCGGAGGTCGCCCGGACGCGCGGCCGGTCTCGTTCGAAAGGTCCGTCGCGGGGCTTTCCGACGAGCCAGGCCTCGAGTCCGTGCGACCCCGCCCGCCGGAGATACGTCCGGTCGAAGCTCGCGGAGATTCCGACGGCCGTATCTCGGGCGCCCCGGGTCCGGGGCCTTCGCCCTTCGGGTCGGTCGCTCTGCCGGAGGGGGCCTTTCGATCGAGCCGACCCGCGAGCCTCTAGCCCCTTCCCCGGCCGAGATACGGCGGTCTATGCCCGGATTTTCCCACGTCCGTATCTCGGGCGCCCCGGATCCGGGGCCTTCGCCCTTCGGGTCGTTCGCTCTGCCGGAGGGGAGCTTTCGAACGAGCCTACCCGCGAGCCTCTAGCCCTTTCCCCGGCCGAGATACGGCGGTCCCTCCCCGGATTTTCCCAGGGGCGCAGCTCGGGCGCCTTTGCTCCGATCGACTCGCCCTTTGGGTCGGTTGCTCCACGCGAGGGGACCTTTCGAACGAGCCAACCCGCGAGCCTCTGGCCCTTTCCCCGGCCGAGATACAACGGTCCCCCCGCGGATTTTCCCACGGCCGCAGCTCGGGCGCCTTTGCTCGGATCGACTCGCCCTTTGGGTCGGTTGCTCCACCGGAGGGGACCTTTCCAACGAGGCGACCCGCGTCTCTCTAACCCCAAGCCCGGCAGAGATACGACGGTCCCTCCGCGGATTTTCCCACGGCCGCAGCTCGGGCGCCTTTGCTCGGATCGACTCGCCCTTTGGGTCGGTTGCTCCACTGGAGGGGACCTTTCCAACGAGCCAACCCGCTTCTCTCTAACCCTAAGCCCGGGCGAGATACGGCGTACCACCGCCTGACCTTTAAACGCCTGTAACTCGGGCGCCTTTGATCGGATGAACTCGTCCCTCGGGTCGGTTGCTCTACCGGAGCGGCCCTTTCCAACGAGCCATCCCGCTTCTCTCTAACCCTAAGCCCGGCCGAGATACGGGGTACCACCGCCTGACCTTTAAACGGCCGTAACTCGGGCGCCTTTGCTCGGATAAACTCGTCCCTCGGGTCGGTTGCTCTACCGGAGCGGCCCTTTCCAACGAGCCAACCCGCTTCTCTCTAACCCTTTCCCCGGCCGAGATACGACCCCGAGAACGGTGGCCCCTCTACCCGACCACAGTGCACCCGAGGCCGGCCTCGGATCCCCGAGGACGGTGGCCCCTCTACCCGACCACAGTGCACCCGAGGCCGGCCTCGGACCCCCGAGAACGGTGGCCCCTCTACCCGACCACAGTGCACCCGAGGCCGGCCTCGGACCCCCGAGGACGGTGGCCCCTCTACCCGACCACAGTGCACCCGAGGCCGGCCTCGGACCCCCGAGGACGGTGGCCCCTCTACCCGCCCACAGTGCACCCGAGGCCGGCCTCGGAACCCGCCACGGCCACCCTGGAGCCCGTACCCGGCGCACCGTTCGGTCCCGGGCACCCACTCTCAAGCACTCCCCCCCGGCCTAAGCTCCATACTCCCGGCCCCTCTGGAGAACCAAACCGTTGGTCAACCCGAAACGATCTCCAACCGTTGGTCAACCCGAAAGTACTTCCAGCAGTTGGTCAACCCGAAAGTTTCTCCAGCCGTTGGTCAACCCCATCGACTTAGGTTCTGGAGCGTTCACTTCTCCAGCCGTTGGTCAACCCCATCGACTTAGGTTCTGGAGCGTTCACTTCTCCAGCCGTTGGTCAACCCCATCGACTTAGGTTCTGGAGCGGCAATAAATACGTAAGATAGCATTTAAAAACGTTTAAAAATAGATGCATTTGTTTAAAGCAAAGCATTTATTTACTTACCAGACTACAGTTGGGTTCATGTGAAACTGCAAAACACAAGCTTTACAATGATGTATCACACAGTCTGATTGGACTTTGTTTTGATTAAAAATTAAGAAATTTGTACATGCAACTTTACCATTGTGATTCACAGGCCTTGTGGCCTAAAACAGGCTCAACTGTAACTCTTCTCCTTCCTGTTAGGAACAACACACAGTAAAGTCACTCATTTGTCTGTAAAGTACACATACACACCTTTAATTTGATATAAAACAAAAGACAATAGCTTCAGATTTGACTGATATACACAGATTTTTGTACAGGCAATTTACCAAATAATTTACTGGCCTTTTGCAATGACCTCAACAAGGCCGATTTGACCCCTGTTCCCTCGAGCTGTGAGTTACATACAACAATGAGCTTGGGTTCATGTGAAACTGCAAAACACAAGCATTACAATGATGTATCACACAATCTGATTGGACTTTGTTTTAATTAAAAATTAAGAAATTTGTACATGCAACTTTACCATTGTGATTCACAGGCCTTGTGGCCTAAAACAGGCTCAACTGTAACTCTTCTCCTTCCTGTTAGGAACAACACACAGTAAAGTCACTCATATGTCTGTAAAGTACACATACACACCTTTAATTTGATATAAAACAAAAGACAATAGCTTCAGATTTGACTGATATACAAAGATATTTGTACATGCAGTTTACCAAATGATTTACAGGCCTTTTGCAATGACCTCAACAAGGCCGATTTGACCCCTGTTCCATCGAGCTGTGAGTAACATACAACAATGAGCTTGGGTACCCGCGGCATCGTCAAGGTCACCAATACCACGGAGCGTCTACGACGCCCCGTTTCCGAGATATCGGCCAATGAACTGCCGGGCGCCGTATCTCGGCCGGGGAAGGTCCGAAGGACTCGGGGCCGGGCTCGTCGGAAAGGTCTCGCCCGGGGCTTTCCGACGAGACCGACCGCGGGTCCGTGCGACCCCGGGGGCCCGAGATACTTCCGGTCTAAAATTCGAATTTCGTTACCGCGCTGCTCCGGCGCCCCGGGTCCGGGGCATTCGCCCTTCGGGTGGGTGGCTCCGCCGCGGGGGGCCTTTCGAACGAGCCCACCCGCGCGTCCCTAGCCCTTTCCGGGGCCGAGATACGGCCGGCCACCGCGGGATTTTCCCACGGCCGTTTCTCGGGCGCCTCGGGTCCGGGGCCTTCGCCCTTCGGGTCGGCGGCTCCGCCCGAGGGGCCCTTTCCGAGGAGCCCTCCCTCGAGTCTCTGGCCCTTTCCGTGCCGAGATACGGCGGATCGTCGCGGAATTTTCGCTCCTCCGGAGCTCCGGCGCCCCTAGCGTCCGCCTCGGAGGTCGCCCGGACGCGCGGCCGGTCTCGTTCGAAAGGTCCGTCGCGGGGCTTTCCGACGAGCCAGGCCTCGAGTCCGTGCGACCCCGCCCGCCGGAGATACGTCCGGTCGAAGCTCGCGGAGATTCCGACGGCCGTATCTCGGGCGCCCCGGGTCCGGGGCCTTCGCCCTTCGGGTCGGTCGCTCTGCCGGAGGGGGCCTTTCGATCGAGCCGACCCGCGAGCCTCTAGCCCCTTCCCCGGCCGAGATACGGCGGTCTATGCCCGGATTTTCCCACGTCCGTATCTCGGGCGCCCCGGATCCGGGGCCTTCGCCCTTCGGGTCGTTCGCTCTGCCGGAGGGGAGCTTTCGAACGAGCCTACCCGCGAGCCTCTAGCCCTTTCCCCGGCCGAGATACGGCGGTCCCTCCCCGGATTTTCCCAGGGGCGCAGCTCGGGCGCCTTTGCTCCGATCGACTCGCCCTTTGGGTCGGTTGCTCCACGCGAGGGGACCTTTCGAACGAGCCAACCCGCGAGCCTCTGGCCCTTTCCCCGGCCGAGATACAACGGTCCCCCCGCGGATTTTCCCACGGCCGCAGCTCGGGCGCCTTTGCTCGGATCGACTCGCCCTTTGGGTCGGTTGCTCCACCGGAGAGGACCTTTCCAACGAGGCGACCCGCGTCTCTCTAGCATTTATTTACTTACCAGACTACAGTTGGGTTCATGTGAAACTGCAAAACACAAGCTTTACAATGATGTATCACACAGTCTGATTGGACTTTGTTTTGATTAAAAATTAAGAAATTTGTACATGCAACTTTACCATTGTGATTCACAGGCCTTGTGGCCTAAAACAGGCTCAACTGTAACTCTTCTCCTTCCTGTTAGGAACAACACACAGTAAAGTCACTCATTTGTCTGTAAAGTACACATACACACCTTTAATTTGATATAAAACAAAAGACAATAGCTTCAGATTTGACTGATATACAAAGATATTTGTACATGCAGTTTACCAAATGATTTACAGGCCTTTTGCAATGACCTCAACAAGGCCGATTTGACCCCTGTTCCATCGAGCTGTGAGTAACATACAACAATGAGCTTGGGTACCCGCGGCATCGTCAAGGTCACCAATACTACGGAGCGTCTACGACGCCCCGTTTCCGAGATATCGGCCAATGAACTGCCGGGCGCCGTATCTCGGCCGGGGAAGGTCCGAAGGACTCGGGGCCGGGCTCGTCGGAAAGTTCTCGCCCGGGGCTTTCCGACGAGACCGACCGCGGGTCCGTGCGACCCCGGGGGCCCGAGATACTTCCGGTCGAATATTCGAATTTCGTTACCGCGCTGCTCCGGCGCCCCGGGTCCGGGGCCTTCGCCCTTCGGGTGGGTGGCTCCGCCGCGGGGGGCCTTTCGAACGAGCCCACCCGCGCGTCCCTAGCCCTTTCCGGGGCCGAGATACGGCCGGCCACCGCGGGATTTTCCCACGGCCGTTTCTCGGGCGCCTCGGGTCCGGGGCCTTCGCCCTTCGGGTCGGCGGCTCCGCCCGAGAGGCCCTTTCCGAGGAGCCCTCCCTCGAGTCTCTGGCCCTTTCCCGTGCCGAGATACGGCGGATCGTCGCGGAATTTTCGCTCCTCCGGAGCTCCGGCGCCCCTAGCGTCCGCCTCGGAGGTCGCCCGGACGCGCGGCCGGTCTCGTTCGAAAGGTCCGTCGCGGGGCTTTCCGACGAGCCAGGCCTCGAGTCCGTGCGACCCCGCCCGCCGGAGATACGTCCGGTCGAAGCTCGCGGAGATTCCGACGGCCGTATCTCGGGCGCCCCGGGTCCGGGGCCTTCGCCCTTCGGGTCGGTCGCTCTGCCGGAGGGGAGCTTTCGAACGAGCCTACCCGCGAGCCTCTAGCCCTTTCCCCGGCCGAGATACGGCGGTCCCTCCCCGGATTTTCCCAGGGGCGCAGCTCGGGCGCCTTTGCTCCGATCGACTCGCCCTTTGGGTCGGTTGCTCCACGCGAGGGGACCTTTCGAACGAGCCAACCCGCGAGCCTCTGGCCCTTTCCCCGGCCGAGATACAACGGTCCCCTCGCGGATTTTCCCACGGCCGCAGCTCGGGCGCCTTTGCTCGGATCGACTCGCCCTTTGGGTCGGTTGCTCCACCGGAGGGGACCTTTCCAACGAGGCGACCCGCGTCTCTCTAACCCCAAGCCCGGCAGAGATACGACGGTCCCTCCGCGGATTTTCCCACGGCCGCAGCTCGGGCGCCTTTGCTCGGATCGACTCGCCCTTTGGGTCGGTTGCTCCACTGGAGGGGACCTTTCCAACGAGCCAACCCGCTTCTCTCTAACCCTAAGCCCGGGCGAGATACGGCGTACCACCGCCTGACCTTTAAACGCCTGTAACTCGGGCGCCTTTGATCGGATGAACTCGTCCCTCGGGTCGGTTGCTCTACCGGAGCGGCCCTTTGCAACGAGCCATCCCGCTTCTCTCTAACCCTAAGCCCGGCCGAGATACGGGGTACCACCGCCTGACCTTTAAACGGCCGTAACTCGGGCGCCTTTGCTCGGATAAACTCGTCCCTCGGGTCGGTTGCTCTACCGGAGCGGCCCTTTCCAACGAGCCAACCCGCTTCTCTCTAACCCTTTCCCCGGCCGAGATACGACCCCGAGAACGGTGGCCCCTCTACCCGACCACAGTGCACCCGAGGCCGGCCTCGGACCCCCGAGGACGGTAGCCCCTCTACCCGACCACAGTGCACCCGAGGCCGGCCTCGGACCCCCGAGGACGGTGGCCCCTCTACCCGCCCACAGTGCACCCGAGGCCGGCCTCGGAACCCGCCACGGCCACCCTGGAGCCCGTACCCGGCGCACCGTTCGGTCCCGGGCACCCACTCTCAAGCACTCCCCCCCGGCCTAAGCTCCATACTCCCGGCCCCTCTGGAGAACCAAACCGTTGGTCAACCCGAAACGATCTCCAACCGTTGGTCAACCCGAAAGTACTTCCAGCAGTTGGTCAACCCGAAATTTCTCCAGCCGTTGGTCAACCCCATCGACTTAGGTTCTGGAGCGTTCACTTCTCCAGCCGTTGGTCAACCCCATCGACTTAGGTTCTGGAGCGTTCACTTCTCCAGCCGTTGGTCAACCCCATCGACTTAGGTTCTGGAGCGGCAATAAATACGTAAGATAGCATTTAAAAACGTTTAAAAATAGATGCATTTGTTTAAAGCAAAGCATTTATTTACTTACCAGACTACAGTTGGGTTCATGTGAAACTGCAAAACACAAGCTTTACAATGATGTATCACACAGTCTGATTGGACTTTGTTTTGATTAAAAATTAAGAAATTTGTACATGCAACTTTACCATTGTGATTCACAGGCCTTGTGGCCTAAAACAGGCTCAACTGTAACTCTTCTCTTTCCTGTTAGGAACAACACACAGTAAAGTCACTCATTTGTCTGTAAAGTACACATACACACCTTTAATTTGATATAAAACAAAAGACAATAGCTTCAGATTTGACTGATATACACAGATTTTTGTACAGGCAATTTACCAAATAATTTACTGGCCTTTTGCAATGACCTCAACAAGGCCGATTTGACCCCTGTTCCCTCGAGCTGTGAGTTACATACAACAATGAGCTTGGGTTCATGTGAAACTGCAAAACACAAGCATTACAATGATGTATCACACAATCTGATTGGACTTTGTTTTAATTAAAAATTAAGAAATTTGTACATGCAACTTTACCATTGTGATTCACAGGCCTTGTGGCCTAAAACAGGCTCAACTGTAACTCTTCTCCTTCCTGTTAGGAACAACACACAGTAAAGTCACTCATATGTCTGTAAAGTACACATACACACCTTTAATTTGATATAAAACAAAAGACAATAGCTTCAGATTTGACTGATATACAAAGATATTTGTACATGCAGTTTACCAAATGATTTACAGGCCTTTTGCAATGACCTCAACAAGGCCGATTTGACCCCTGTTCCATCGAGCTGTGAGTAACATACAACAATGAGCTTGGGTACCCGCGGCATCGTCAAGGTCACCAATACCACGGAGCGTCTACGACGCCCCGTTTCCGAGATATCGGCCAATGAACTGCCGGGCGCCGTATCTCGGCCGGGGAAGGTCCGAAGGACTCGGGGTCGGGCTCGTCGGAAAGGTCTCGCCCGGGGCTTTCCGACGAGACCGACCGCGGGTCCGTGCGACCCCGGGGGCCCGAGATACTTCCGGTCTAAAATTCGAATTTCGTTACCGCGCTGCTCCGGCGCCCCGGGTCCGGGGCCTTCGCCCTTCGGGTGGGTGGCTCCGCCGCGGGGGGCCTTTCGAACGAGCCCACCCGCGCGTCCCTAGCCCTTTCCGGGGCCGAGATACGGCCAGCCACCGCGGGATTTTCCCACGGCCGTTTCTCGGGCGCCTCGGGTCCGGGGCCTTCGCCCTTTGGGTCGGCGGCTCCGCCCGAGGGGCCCTTTCCGAGGAGCCCTCCCTCGAGTCTCTGGCCCTTTCCCGTGCCGAGATACGGCGGATCGTCGCGGAATTTTCGCTCGTCCGGAGCTCCGGAGCCCCTAGCGTCCGCCTCGAAGGTCGCCCGGACGCGCGGCCGGTCTCGTTCGAAAGGTCCGTCGCGGGGCTTTCCGACGAGCCAGGCCTTGAGTCCGTGCGACCCCGCCCGCCGGAGATACGTCCGGTCGAAGCTCGCGGAGATTCCAACGGCCGTATCTCGGGCGCCCCGAGTCCGGGGCCTTCGCCCTTCGGGTCGGTCGCTCTGCCGGAGGGGGCATTTCAATCGAGCCGACCCGCGAGCCTCTAGCCCCTTCCCCGGCCGAGATACGGCGGTCTATGCCCGGATTTTCCCACGGCCGTATCTCGGGCGCCCCGGATCCGGGGCCTTCGCCCTTCGGGTTGTTCGCTCTGCCGGAGGGGAGCTTTCGAACGAGCCTACCCGCGAGCCTCTAGCCCTTTCCCCGGCCGAGATACGGCGGTCCCTCCCCGGATTTTCCCAGGGGCGCAGCTCGGGCGCCTTTGCTCCGATGGACTCGCCCTTTGGGTCGGTTGCTCCACGCGAGGGGACCTTTCGAACGAGCCAACCCGCGAGCCTCTGGCCCTTTCCCCGGCCGAGATACAACGGTCCCCCCGCGGATTTTCCCACGGCCGCAGCTCGGGCGCCTTTGCTCGGATCGACTCGCCCTTTTAGTCGGTTGCTCCACCGGAGGGGACCTTTCCAACGAGGCGACCCGCGTCTCTCTAACCCCAAGCCCGGCAGAGATACGACGGTCCCTCCGCGGATTTTCCCACGGCCGCAGCTCGGGCGCCTTTGCTCGGATCGACTCGCCCTTTGGGTCGGTTGCTCCACTGGAGTGGACCTTTCCAACGAGCCAACCCGCTTCTCTCTAACCCTAAGCCCGGGCGAGATACGGCGTACCACCGCCTGACCTTTAAACGCCTGTAACTCGGGCGCCTTTGCTCGGATGAACTCGTCCCTCGGGTCGGTTGCTCTACCGGAGCGGCCCTTTCCAACGAGCCAACCCGCTTCTCTCTAACCCTAAGATACGGGGTACCACCGCCTGACCTTTAAACGGCCGTAACTCGGGCGCCTTTGCTCGGATAAACTCGTCCCTCGGGTCGGTTGCTCTACCGGAGCGGCCCTTTCCAACGAGCCAACCCGCTTCTCTCTAACCCTTTCCCCGGCCGAGATACGACCCCGAGAACGGTGGCCCCTCTACCCGACCACAGTGCACCCGAGGCCGGCCTCGGACCCCCGAGGACGGTGGCCCCTCTACCCGACCACAGTGCACCCGAGGCCGGCCTCGGACCCCCGAGGACGGTGGCCCCTCTACCCGCCCACAGTGCACCCGAGGCCGGCCTCGGAACCCGCCACGGCCACCCTGGAGCCCGTACCCGGCGCACCGTTCGGTCCCGGGCACCCACTCTTAAGCACTCCCCCCCCGGCCTAAGCTCCATACTCCCGGCCCCTCTGGAGAACCAAACCGTTGGTCAACCCGAAACGATCTCCAACCGTTGGTCAACCCGAAAGTACTTCCAGCAGTTGGTCAACCCGAAAGTTTCTCCAGCCGTTGGTCAACCCCATCGACTTAGGTTCTGGAGCGTTCACTTCTCCAGCCGTTGGTCAACCCCATCGACTTAGGTTCTGGAGCGTTCACTTCTCCAGCCGTTGGTCAACCCCATCGACTTAGGTTCTGGAGCGGCAATAAATACGTAAGATAGCATTTAAAAACGTTTAAAAATAGATGCATTTGTTTAAAGCAAAGCATTTATTTACTTACCAGACTACAGTTGGGTTCATGTGAAACTGCAAAACACAAGCTTTACAATGATGTATCACACAGTCTGATTGGACTTTGTTTTGATTAAAAATTAAGAAATTTGTACATGCAACTTTACCATTGTGATTCACAGGCCTTGTGGCCTAAAACAGGCTCAACTGTAACTCTTCTCCTTCCTGTTAGGAACAACACACAGTAAAGTCACTCATTTGTCTGTAAAGTACACATACACACCTTTAATTTGATATAAAACAAAAGACAATAGCTTCAGATTTGACTGATATACACAGATTTTTGTACAGGCAATTTACCAAATAATTTACTGGCCTTTTGCAATGACCTCAACAAGGCCGATTTGACCCCTGTTCCCTTGAGCTGTGAGTTACATACAACAATGAGCTTGGGTTCATGTGAAACTGCAAAACACAAGCATTACAATGATGTATCACACAGTCTGATTGGACTTTGTTTTGATTAAAAATTAAGAAATTTTTACATGCAACTTTACCATTGTGATTCACAGGCCTTGTGGCCTAAAACAGGCTCAACTGTAACTCTTCTCCTTCCTGTTAGGAACAACACATAGTAAAGTCACTCATATGTCTGTAAAGTACACATACACACCTTTAATTTGATATAAAACAAAAGACAATAGCTTCAGATTTGACTGATATACACAGATTTTTGTACAGGCAATTTACCAAATAATTTACTGGCCTTTTGCAATGACCTCAACAAGGCCGATTTGACCCCTGTTCCCTCGAGTTGTGAGTTACATACAACAATGAGCTTGGGTTCATGTGAAACTGCAAAACACAAGCATTACAATGATGTATCACACAATCTGATTGGACTTTGTTTTAATTAAAAATTAAGAAATTTGTACATGCAACTTTACCATTGTGATTCACAGGCCTTGTGGCCTAAAACAGGCTCAACTGTAACTCTTCTCCTTCCTGTTAGGAACAACACACAGTAAAGTCACTCATATGTCTGTAAAGTACACATACACACCTTTAATTTGATATAAAACAAAAGACAATAGCTTCAGATTTGACTGATATACAAAGATATTTGTACATGCAGTTTACCAAATGATTTACAGGCCTTTTGCAATGACCTCAACAAGGCCGATTTGACCCCTGTTCCATCGAGCTGTGAGTAACATACAACAATGAGCTTGGGTACCCGCGGCATCGTCAAGGTCACCAATACCACGGAGCGTCTACGACGCCCCGTTTCCGAGATATCGGCCAATGAACTGCCGGGCGCCGTATCTCGGCCGGGGAAGGTCCGAAGGACTCGGGGTCGGGCTCGTCGGAAAGATCTCGCCCGGGGCTTTCCGACGAGACCGACCGCGGGTCCGTGCGACCCCGGGGGCCCGAGATACTTCCGGTCTAAAATTCGAATTTCGTTACCGCGCTGCTCCGGCGCCCCGGGTCCGGGGCCTTCGCCCTTCGGGTGGGTGGCTCCGCCGCGGGGGGCCTTTCGAACGAGCCCACCCGCGCGTCCCTAGCCCTTTCCGGGGCCGAGATACGGCCAGCCACCGCGGGATTTTCCCACGGCCGTTTCTCGGGCGCCTCGGGTCCGGGGCCTTCGCCCTTTGGGTCGGCGGCTCCGCCCGAGGGGCCCTTTCCGAGGAGCCCTCCCTCGAGTCTCTGGCCCTTTCCCGTGCCGAGATACGGCGGATCGTCGCGGAATTTTCGCTCGTCCGGAGCTCCGGAGCCCCTAGCGTCCGCCTCGAAGGTCGCCCGGACGCGCGGCCGGTCTCGTTCGAAAGGTCCGTCGCGGGGCTTTCCGACGAGCCAGGCCTTGAGTCCGTGCGACCCCGCCCGCCGGAGATACGTCCGGTCGAAGCTCGCGGAGATTCCAACGGCCGTATCTCGGGCGCCCCGGGTCCGGGGCCTTCGCCCTTCGGGTCGGTCGCTCTGCCGGAGGGGAGCTTTCAATCGAGCCGACCCGCGAGCCTCTAGCCCCTTCCCCGGCCGAGATACGGCGGTCTATGCCCGGATTTTCCCACGGCCGTATCTCGGGCGCCCCGGATCCGGGGCCTTCGCCCTTCGGGTTGTTCGCTCTGCCGGAGGGGAGCTTTCGAACGAGCCTACCCGCGAGCCTCTAGCCCTTTCCCCGGCCGAGATACGGCGGTCCCTCCCCGGATTTTCCCAGGGGCGCAGCTCGGGCGCATTTGCTCCGATGGACTCGCCCTTTGGGTCGGTTGCTCCACGCGAGGGGACCTTTCGAACGAGCCAACCCGCGAGCCTCTGGCCCTTTCCCCGGCCGAGATACAACGGTCCCCCCGCGGATTTTCCCACGGCCGCAGCTCGGGCGCCTTTGCTCGGATCGACTCGCCCATTGAGTCGGTTGCTCCACCGGAGGGGACCTTTCCAACGAGGCGACCCGCGTCTCTCTAACCCCAAGCCCGGCAGAGATACGACGGTCCCTCCGCGGATTTTCCCACGGCCGCAGCTCGGGCGCCTTTGCTCGCCAACCCGCTTCTCTCTAACCCTAAGCCCGGGCGAGATACGGCGTACCACCGCCTGACCTTTAAACGCCTGTAACTCGGGCGCCTTTGCTCGGATGAACTCGTCCCTCGGGTCGGTTGCTCTACCGGAGCGGCCCTTTCCAACGAGCCATCCCGCTTCTCTCTAACCCTAAGCCCGGCCGAGATACGGGGTACCACCGCCTGACCTTTAAACGGCCGTAACTCGGGCGCCTTTGCTCGGATAAACTCGTCCCTCGGGTCGGTTGCTCTACCGGAGCGGCCCTTTCCAACGAGCCAACCCGCTTCTCTCTAACCCTTTCCCCGGCCGAGATACGACCCCGAGAACGGTGGCCCCTCTACCCGACCACAGTGCACCCGAGGCCGGCCTCGGACCCCCGAGGACGGTGGCCCCTCTACCCGACCACAGTGCACCCGAGGCCGGCCTCGGACCCCCGAGGACGGTGGCCCCTCTACCCGCCCACAGTGCACCCGAGGCCGGCCTCGGAACCCGCCACGGCCACCCTGGAGCCCGTACCCGGCGCACCGTTCGGTCCCGGGCACCCACTCTTAAGCACTCCCCCCCCGGCCTAAGCTCCATACTCCCGGCCCCTCTGGAGAACCAAACCGTTGGTCAACCCGAAACGATCTCCAACCGTTGGTCAACCCGAAAGTACTTCCAGCAGTTGGTCAACCCGAAAGTTTCTCCAGCCGTTGGTCAACCCCATCGACTTAGGTTCTGGAGCGTTCACTTCTCCAGCCGTTGGTCAACCCCATCGACTTAGGTTCTGGAGCGTTCACTTCTCCAGCCGTTGGTCAACCCCATCGACTTAGGTTCTGGAGCGGCAATAAATACGTAAGATAGCATTTAAAAACGTTTAAAAATAGATGCATTTGTTTAAAGCAAAGCATTTATTTACTTACCAGACTACAGTTGGGTTCATGTGAAACTGCAAAACACAAGCTTTACAATGATGTATCACACAGTCTGATTGGACTTTGTTTTGATTAAAAATTAAGAAATTTGTACATGCAACTTTACCATTGTGATTCACAGGCCTTGTGGCCTAAAACAGGCTCAACTGTAACTCTTCTCCTTCCTGTTAGGAACAACACACAGTAAAGTCACTCATTTGTCTGTAAAGTACACATACACACCTTTAATTTGATATAAAACAAAAGACAATAGCTTCAGATTTGACTGATATACACAGATTTTTGTACAGGCAATTTACCAAATAATTTACTGGCCTTTTGCAATGACCTCAACAAGGCCGATTTGACCCCTGTTCCCTTGAGCTGTGAGTTACATACAACAATGAGCTTGGGTTCATGTGAAACTGCAAAACACAAGCATTACAATGATGTATCACACAGTCTGATTGGACTTTGTTTTGATTAAAAATTAAGAAATTTTTACATGCAACTTTACCATTGTGATTCACAGGCCTTGTGGCCTAAAACAGGCTCAACTGTAACTCTTCTCCTTCCTGTTAGGAACAACACATAGTAAAGTCACTCATATGTCTGTAAAGTACACATACACACCTTTAATTTGATATAAAACAAAAGACAATAGCTTCAGATTTGACTGATATACACAGATTTTTGTACAGGCAATTTACCAAATAATTTACTGGCCTTTTGCAATGACCTCAACAAGGCCGATTTGACCCCTGTTCCCTCGAGTTGTGAGTTACATACAACAATGAGCTTGGGTTCATGTGAAACTGCAAAACACAAGCATTACAATGATGTATCACACAATCTGATTGGACTTTGTTTTAATTAAAAATTAAGAAATTTGTACATGCAACTTTACCATTGTGATTCACAGGCCTTGTGGCCTAAAACAGGCTCAACTGTAACTCTTCTCCTTCCTGTTAGGAACAACACACAGTAAAGTCACTCATATGTCTGTAAAGTACACATACACACCTTTAATTTGATATAAAACAAAAGACAATAGCTTCAGATTTGACTGATATACAAAGATATTTGTACATGCAGTTTACCAAATGATTTACAGGCCTTTTGCAATGACCTCAACAAGGCCGATTTGACCCCTGTTCCATCGAGCTGTGAGTAACATACAACAATGAGCTTGGGTACCCGCGGCATCGTCAAGGTCACCAATACCACGGAGCGTCTACGACGCCCCGTTTCCGAGATATCGGCCAATGAACTGCCGGGCGCCGTATCTCGGCCGGGGAAGGTCCGAAGGACTCGGGGTCGGGCTCGTCGGAAAGATCTCGCCCGGGGCTTTCCGACGAGACCGACCGCGGGTCCGTGCGACCCCGGGGGCCCGAGATACTTCCGGTCTAAAATTCGAATTTCGTTACCGCGCTGCTCCGGCGCCCCGGGTCCGGGGCCTTCGCCCTTCGGGTGGGTGGCTCCGCCGCGGGGGGCCTTTCGAACGAGCCCACCCGCGCGTCCCTAGCCCTTTCCGGGGCCGAGATACGGCCAGCCACCGCGGGATTTTCCCACGGCCGTTTCTCGGGCGCCTCGGGTCCGGGGCCTTCGCCCTTTGGGTCGGCGGCTCCGCCCGAGGGGCCCTTTCCGAGGAGCCCTCCCTCGAGTCTCTGGCCCTTTCCCGTGCCGAGATACGGCGGATCGTCGCGGAATTTTCGCTCGTCCGGAGCTCCGGAGCCCCTAGCGTCCGCCTCGAAGGTCGCCCGGACGCGCGGCCGGTCTCGTTCGAAAGGTCCGTCGCGGGGCTTTCCGACGAGCCAGGCCTTGAGTCCGTGCGACCCCGCCCGCCGGAGATACGTCCGGTCGAAGCTCGCGGAGATTCCAACGGCCGTATCTCGGGCGCCCCGGGTCCGGGGCCTTCGCCCTTCGGGTCGGTCGCTCTGCCGGAGGGGAGCTTTCAATCGAGCCGACCCGCGAGCCTCTAGCCCCTTCCCCGGCCGAGATACGGCGGTCTATGCCCGGATTTTCCCACGGCCGTATCTCGGGCGCCCCGGATCCGGGGCCTTCGCCCTTCGGGTTGTTCGCTCTGCCGGAGGGGAGCTTTCGAACGAGCCTACCCGCGAGCCTCTAGCCCTTTCCCCGGCCGAGATACGGCGGTCCCTCCCCGGATTTTCCCAGGGGCGCAGCTCGGGCGCATTTGCTCCGATGGACTCGCCCTTTGGGTCGGTTGCTCCACGCGAGGGGACCTTTCGAACGAGCCAACCCGCGAGCCTCTGGCCCTTTCCCCGGCCGAGATACAACGGTCCCCCCGCGGATTTTCCCACGGCCGCAGCTCGGGCGCCTTTGCTCGGATCGACTCGCCCATTGAGTCGGTTGCTCCACCGGAGGGGACCTTTCCAACGAGGCGACCCGCGTCTCTCTAACCCCAAGCCCGGCAGAGATACGACGGTCCCTCCGCGGATTTTCCCACGGCCGCAGCTCGGGCGCCTTTGCTCGCCAACCCGCTTCTCTCTAACCCTAAGCCCGGGCGAGATACGGCGTACCACCGCCTGACCTTTAAACGCCTGTAACTCGGGCGCCTTTGCTCGGATGAACTCGTCCCTCGGGTCGGTTGCTCTACCGGAGCGGCCCTTTCCAACGAGCCATCCCGCTTCTCTCTAACCCTAAGCCCGGCCGAGATACGGGGTACCACCGCCTGACCTTTAAACGGCCGTAACTCGGGCGCCTTTGCTCGGATAAACTCGTCCCTCGGGTCGGTTGCTCTACCGGAGCGGCCCTTTCCAACGAGCCAACCCGCTTCTCTCTAACCCTTTCCCCGGCCGAGATACGACCCCGAGAACGGTGGCCCCTCTACCCGACCACAGTGCACCCGAGGCCGGCCTCGGACCCCCGAGGACGGTGGCCCCTCTACCCGACCACAGTGCACCCGAGGCCGGCCTCGGACCCCCGAGGACGGTGGCCCCTCTACCCGCCCACAGTGCACCCGAGGCCGGCCTCGGAACCCGCCACGGCCACCCTGGAGCCCGTACCCGGCGCACCGTTCGGTCCCGGGCACCCACTCTTAAGCACTCCCCCCCCGGCCTAAGCTCCATACTCCCGGCCCCTCTGGAGAACCAAACCGTTGGTCAACCCGAAACGATCTCCAACCGTTGGTCAACCCGAAAGTACTTCCAGCAGTTGGTCAACCCGAAAGTTTCTCCAGCCGTTGGTCAACCCCATCGACTTAGGTTCTGGAGCGTTCACTTCTCCAGCCATTGGTCAACCCCATCGACTTAGGTTCTGGAGCGTTCACTTCTCCAGCCGTTGGTCAACCCCATCGACTTAGGTTCTGGAGCGGCAATAAATACGTAAGATAGCATTTAAAAACGTTTAAAAATAGATGCATTTGTTTAAAGCAAAGCATTTATTTACTTACCAGACTACAGTTGGGTTCATGTGAAACTGCAAAACACAAGCTTTACAATGATGTATCACACAGTCTGATTGGACTTTGTTTTTATTAAAAATTAAGAAATTTGTACATGCAACTTTACCATTGTGATTCACAGGCCTTGTGGCCTAAAACAGGCTCAACTGTAACTCTTCTCCTTCCTGTTAGGAACAACACACAGTAAAGTCACTCATTTGTCTGCACTCAAAAAAATAATATGTTGGATTTAATTAACTTTTTTTTGTCAACAGGTTCCACCTAACAAATTTTGTTGAATTTATGTAACATTATCTATTTCAGTAAACTTAAGTTTTTTATATAAACATAATGCAATCTTGTTTAGTTGAATTAAATTAACTTTCTTGTTTTTGTTTTAAATAATTAACTTAATTAAGTTCAACTGAACTATATATAGTTTTTTACATTCAACCAAAATAAAAATCTGTTTTTTGCTTTGCATTACTTTATTTAGTTAGTGCATTTCAACAATTTAAAATTGTACACATACATAATAAAAAAAAATTATACAATAAAAAGTGAAAATATGTACCATGTGAACATTGGCTCACTGTTTTCTCTTCTTATTGCAAGTAAAACAATTTTACACATTTTTAACAATAAAAATGTATGCAAAATCTGAACTCTGTAAACAATGTCTTACGGTTTTCTCTTACTATTTTAGGTAAAAAATATACAGTAAATATATTGAATGCATTTAAGAACACAAATGTCCAACAAGATTTATTTGTTCAAAATCTGTATTTTTAAAACTATTCCATTTCCTTATTAAAAGCAAAATACAATAAAATACAGAAAATAAAAGCACATTGCCTATAAATGAAATTAAGTGGGAGAAAAGTCTCTCTTTTCCCCTCTTTAAATTGGGAAAAGTAACAATGGATTTACCGAAATACCGAAAGAACTGTAACATGGCAGAACTGGAACAAATGTACTGTAACAGTCAACAGTATACTGAGTATAATGATTTTCAAGAAAAAAACTCTTAGTATTTTTGTCTTGTTTTCAGTAAAAAAAAAACAAATAATAAAAAAAATTTAATTTGATATTTTTGGTCTAAAAACTAGAGTTATTTTCTTAATTAAAATTTTTGTAGATATTTTTACTGAAAACAAGACAAAAATACTAAGAATTTTCTTGAAAATAATTTTATGCAGTGTAACATTGTGGAAACAAGTACCATCACTTGATCCTGACCTCAACTTAGTACTTAGAAAAGAAGCTTATTTTTCAGGACATGGACCTTGTTTGACAGCTTTTTGGCATCTAGCTCCATCAAAAGTTTTTGAAATATCTCAAAAGTGTACCTCAAATCTTGCGGGTAGGCCAAGTTGAATGCATAAATCAGACCAAGCATCATAGAACACGCATGTGCCACATTGTTAAGGTTTTCAAGTATTTTGATGCCTTCAATGATGATGCCAACATCTTGGTAAGGGTCTGTAGCATGTGCCCCTTCAGGGTTGATGACATAGATTCCAAGGGTGGTGTTGCGCATCAAGGTTTGGGCTTCTTCATGTTCAACATCCTAAAAAAACAAATACAAAAAGAAACAATTAGATAAAATCTGGGTGAAAGTGGGAAATTGGTTTTAGAGATATGTTAAACAGGTTCAAATTACCATGTACTCCTTCACAAGGTTTGAGGGGTCTTCGTTCACATAAACAACGAGTGCTTTTAGGATGCATTCACGTCTTTTTTCGATGGAAACATTCTGAAAAGTGTAACAAGAAACCATTATTAGCATGTTGCTTTTTCACACTTGCAAAAATGATTGCTATATACAAATTATCTGACAATGTTATTTCTATAAGGGTCATCTCTGAAAACAAGAACAAAAGAAAATGACCCTAAACCAAACATTTTTGATGTCCGAGTTATTCTGACTCTGATGCTTCTGAAAAATATGGTAAAAGGCTATATGCAAGCCTTTAAATTAAAACAGTTTACATTACAGAACATATGAAGTGTTCAAATGCAATTTTATCTTTTCTTTTAAATGAGCATTTTATATCAGGCGTTTAGTGTTGGTCTACAACAGGGGTGGCGAACGTCGGTCCTGGAGAGCCGCAGTCCTGCAGTTTTTAGCTCCCGATTAAACCTCACCTGTCTGAAGGTTTCTAGTAACTCTTTAGACCTTGATTACCTGTTCAGGTGTGTTTGATTAGAGCTGGAGCTAAACTCTGTAAGACTGCGGCTCTCCAGGACCGACGTTCGCCACCCCTGGTCTACAAATTGATTTCAGACTGTGGATTTAGCAAGTTTTTAAGGAAAATTATTTGAGTAACGTACACTATGTAAAGAGTATTTACTAAAAATCATAATCTCATTTTGACTGAAATGGGTTTTAAAGGAAAACACCACTGTTTCACTATTTTACTATGTTATTAGCTCAACTTATTAATACAAATTAATACATACCTATCTTTTTGCAATGTGTGCAACTTAACCTTTGTACAGTGCGTTGTGAATGTGTTAGCATTTAGCTTAGCCCCATTCACTCCTTAGGATCCGAACAGGGATGAATTTAGAAGCAACCAAACCAGGGGTGGGCAATTCCTGGTCCTGAGGGATACAGCCCTGCAGAGTTTAGCTCCAACCCTAATCAAACACAGCTGAAAAATCTGATTGAAGTCTTCAGGACTGTTTGGAAATTACATTCAGTTGTGTTCGATTAAGGTTGAAGCTAAACTCTACAGGACTGTGGCCTTCGATGCCCACCCCTGGACCAAACACTTCCATGTTTTCCCTATTTAAAGACTGTTACATGAGTAGTTACACGAGTAAGTATGGTGGCACAAAATAAAACGTGGAGAATTTTTTTAAGCAGATAAAAAACTGAGAACTACATTGTATGGTGGAAGAACTCTTAGTTTGCAGCACTTCGACCTCTGGAGCAGTAACAACATCACTCCTGACTACTCTCCCTCTCGCTCAAACTCAGTGAGAGGGAGTGATGATGTTACTGTGCACTGAGGTCGAAGTGCTACAAACTAAGTGCTCTTCCACCATACAATGTAGTTCACATTTTTTATCTACTTAAGAAAAATCTCCACGTTTTATTTTGTGCCACCATACTTACTTGTGTAACTCCTCATGTTACAGTCTTTAAATAGGGAAAACATGGAAGTGTTTGGTGGATTCTAAATTCATCCGTTTGGATCCTAAGGAGGCTAGGCTAAATGCTAACACATTCACGACATGCTGTGCAAAGATGAAGTACACACACTGGAAAAAGATAGGCATGTATAATTTGTCTAAGTTGAGCTAATAACATAGTAAAATATTGAAAATAGTAGTGTTTTCCTTTAAAGCCACGCGTTAGTTGCATTTCACTGAAAAAAAGATATTCAGCCATTATTTATCCTACTGCAACCATTATTAACTTCAGTGTTCTAATTAAGAGAAAAAAAACAAGAGGTATCATACCATGAGGCTTGGTGCATAATAACTGAAAGCTTATATTTGGGAGAAATATTGCCAGATTTAAAATGATGAGTTTAGAGAGCATACCTGATCCAAAACTGACATGATGTTGTTGATCTTCTGTCCTGCTGCTCCTCCTTTCTTTCTGAAAACACTGATAAGCTGAGTTGAGAAATGATCGAGCTGACCCATGAATTTGGACACCAAAGGGATTGTTGTAATCCTACTGAATTCTGCAGAAACCTAATACCAGTTTTAAAAGAACAAATCAAAATAGTTAGTGATATGCGTGACCTTCCTTACAAGTATTATAATACAACAACACTTAGGGTATGTCTTTACCAACACTTACAGATCACATACAAAATTACCACAAATGAACAAACCAATTAAATGTGAATAATCATTCATTTCAAAATTTACAACCACCATCTAAGTATTTACAGAAAGACATTACAAAGACTTACCTCTCGTTCATTAAACAGTGCTGGCCATCTATTCTTAAATTCACCAATGCCAGGCAAATCTTCAACCACCTCATGTCTTCTAAGCGAAAATGTTCTGTCCATCAGCCCCCTGATAACCTGCTCATTGTTTCTTTTAGTCACCTCAGACAGTAGTGCAATTCTTTGATGTTCAAGTGTTTCTTTTGTTTCTCCCAGTGGGTAATCCGGACAATAGTTTACCTCAGCTTTTTTAGGTTTCTTCACTTGGTTAGGACTTCCCACTGATCCTTTTCGCTTGTGTGAGTTGATGTTTAGCTCAGAACATCCTATGTTCCTCAATTTTGTTCGGAAGTTTGCCATCTTGTATTTTAAACTTATTTTCCAGCCATAGTAGCCACTTGCAGAGCCTTTTTCTTTGAGGCAAGGGAACTTCTGTACCAAAGCAGCAGCTACATCATCAAGATCTGCAGTTGAGGGGTATGCCTTGTACTTTATTATTTCTGCAGCTAAAGCATCTAAAATGTCAGACTTCAGCTTGGTATTGGGGCTGAGAAGAGTACCATCCGTTTGATAAGCCAGCTGAGCTTTTTGCAGTTGCATCTCAGCATCAAAACTAAACTGTGGTATTGGAAAACTTTGAGGCCATACCTTATTTCTAACACAGCACAGAGATTCTGGAGTTGAATGTGCAGATGAATGTGAGGATGAGGAAGGTGCAGATGAATGTGAAGATGAAATGATGTCTGTGTCACAGGATGAGCCCGAAGATGTCTCAATTACTTCTGGCACAGATGGAGCAGAAGAGCTACTTGTAGATGAAGGCAACTGAATCACCTTAAGTGTGGCTCTGTCCTGTATGTCTGAAGTTGAACTGAGGTTAACAAAATCATTAAAATCGGGATCTTTGAATTGTATTCGAAAATGTTCATGTACTCCAAGTTGTGTTTGGATTTCTCTTTTAAGGTCATTCAATGAGTCTGGTATACCAGTTGGGAGAATTAACCTTTCACAGTCGTTATCTCCCAAGATTACTAGAAGTTTGGCAGTGCTATCCATTACATCAAACCTTTCTGAAAGAGAGAGGGACATGAATCTATTAGTACAATGCCAGCAGATTTATTCTTACTATTAACTATAAAATTTACATTTACTAGAAAATGAAACTAGCATTACATTTTAGAACAACATCTGTTTATCCTAAGGAGTGAATTGGATATTTAAAACTTCACATAAGCATATTAATTAACACTGTGTGCCATGGCCCTCTACACAAAGAACTGGTCATGCATATCATGTTTGACAGTAGCCCTACAAGACTTTAATTGCTGGATACTGCACCTAATCAATAAGTATGTGTCTTTTTAGGGTAATCATTCGGACCCCTCCAACCATATAATCAGCAAGAGGGTATGGATCTTTCAACTCATTGTGGGGAATGAAGCAAATTTCATGAGTTGGTACCAATTCAAAGGCCCTGAAGTGCTCGTGATACCATGAAGACATTTTTTTGGCAATGAAAGCTAGACTGTCTTTGATTATACAAATTTGCGTAATTTCAGCAAATTCTGAAAACCCACGAAGAGAGCCATGGGCAATTATCATGCCATTGCGATATGTAATGCCATCATAAGAGACATTCCGAGCAACACTGACACTGGAGATACCAGGATACCTAGCATTGAGGCAATGTACAACATCCTCTTTCAGGACCTCAACAGCGACGTTGGAGACATGTGTGACCTGAAAGGTGGTCTTTTCACGGCTGGGTATGTGAATGTTATATCCAGCCATCAATTGGTGTTTACTTGCCAAAGTCAATGTTATGTTCTTGAAGCAATTTGTGTGCCTAACTACTTGTTTGAAGTAGCTATGCTTTGATTCAAAACGCAATGTCCATAGAAAAACCAAAGGCCCAAAGCAGCGAATCATTTCTGGATAATGCTCCAAATAGTGATGTTTTGGAAGCAGTCGTTTACTTGGGAACAACAACTGATGTTTCTGACGGTGTTCAGAGATCTTGCATTCCAGATATGCAATAGTCTCATCTGTATGAACCAAAGACAAAACCAGTTCCACAATATCCTTCAAGTCTAAAATCATGAGCCACACAGGTTCATCTGCAGGCACCAAATGTCCAATAATCAATGGCAGTAATCTTAACAGGCACCAATTTTCATGTGCGTTGCCACCAACTGATCTTCTGCTTGCAAAAGTCTGTGGCACCAGTTGAGGTCGGTTTGTCTTATCACCCCACTTGTACGGAAAATGATGAATAAGCTCATTGAGCCTATCAAGAGACAAGATCTTTTTTGAAATAAGTACAGCAAAGCACTCAGCCAGCTCAACTGGTACTATGCCTTCAAAAAGATCATGAGCCAAATCAGGAGGGTAGCCTGTTGTAACATTGAAGTACTTAAGGCTGTCACTGAAAACACATGCTTTTTTCACACCAATGACATTCACATTGTTTTCCAAAGCATGTTTCACATGCCCTTGGTGCTCTTCTGCAGTCCGAAGTGTAAACAAACCTGCCCTTACTTCATTGGTCTGAAAATCTTCACGTGAAGCTGTACAAAATCGACAACAGTAGTCACCTGAAAAGTTCTCAATGAAGCCAGCCATAGAATGAGTGGCAAGATTATCAGCCACAACACACTCGACTGTTCCTTTAAGGAATGTTCCTAGTTTGTGGACATACACACCTTGCTGTTCCAAAGTTTGGAGATCATGCAATAGAGGTCGCAATATTTTCTCAAATCCATATGTCTTCACATCTTCTGTTTTGCATAAAACAGCAAGATTAATTGAAGACAACGCTGACTGAAACACTGTTGGTACATTGCCCAAAATCCAGTACATTCCACATAACTTGTGTTTCTTTCTCGATGTCCCAAGAGGGTTGCAAATTTCAAAATCATCAACATAAAAACGCATAGATATCCTCAACTCCTCTGAGAAGAAATCATTTGTTTTGAAATAGAGACCATCTTGAATTGACCTGTACTGATGCACATCTCTTCTTAATTGTTGAGAACTATGACTTTCGACCACTTTGTCAAGTAGGTCATTCTGAGCTAATAAATTCTGCAAAGACTCAAGTATTGGAACATACTGATAGCTTCTGTTTCCCTTGGCTTCAAGAACATACTCTACAGGGTCTACAACTTTAAAATGTTCCCTATAATATTGTTTACGCTTAAACGCAGAGGATAGTGGACCACCACGCTTTATTGCGGTAAATAAAGGGTTTGTTGTACTAAGAGCTGTAAGAAGTTCTTTGACCAGAGATTCGTTATCATCAATTCTGTGCTTCTGTAATGTGTCTACAATTATTCTGCCAGTCAATGGAAAGGAAGCGTCACTTAGTAAATAATACAGATCCTCCAATAACTCATCAACAGCTGTGCCTGGGACATGGTAGTAATTCTCCAGCTTTAAAAGCAAGGAAGCTAATTTAAGCTCTACCAACTCAGTCAAGTTCTCTGGAACCTCATCTTTATCGATACAGCTGGAATTGTCATCTACCACAGACGCATCACTTTCTTCTGTTAAAAGACTGTCTTCAGATACCCCACTTACCCCTTGTGTTTTCACAATACCTTCCTTAAAATCTGCCAATGAACACTGACAGTGTTTTCGGTTTTTATGTGATTTAAATGTGCCATACACATTTGTTTTGAAAGAGCAATCCTTAAACATACAACTTACTGTCTCATGACTGCGCAAGTGATTATTAATATGAAGAAAGTACTCATTTAATGAAGGAATGTCAGTGGCAGTACAAACATGACAATTTATCATTGTGGTTTCACTAGAATTTTGCCTTTGAGGTTGCTTCTCACTGCCATGTGATCTGCTTAAGTGGGACCGCAGTGCGTTCCATGTTTTAAAAGTGCATGGACAGTCAGTATATGCACATGGATATGCTTGTCTGCGGCCATAGTGTCCATGTACTAACCTGAAGTGTTTTAAAAGCGTTGATCTGGATGTGTGAAATGAGCCACAATCTCTGCACAGCCACTTGTGGGACTCCTGAGGCATAACTTCCAAACTCTGTTAAGCGGAAAAGGACGTTAGTCACCAATTAAATTGAATAAAATACTACTACATATATATAAAAAATATAATTAAACACTACCAACTGCTAAACTGTAGAATAAATGTTTTGGATGACCTTACCAACAAGTTACTTAACTAAATGCCAACTTATTTAAGTGTTAAATGTGTATTTAAGTGTTAAATGTGTATTTAGGTGTTAAATGTGTTTAGTTCTATGATGAAATCAAATAGAAATGCAAAGACCACAATTTAAAAGAATTATTAAAAAACTAATACTAAACCATGGGACAAAATGAATTTATTTGCACGTGTACACCTATCTGTTTTCACATAAATTGTGAGAATGCTCACTAAATGCTCCTAATTATCTATTTAATACAAGTATTTGTCTTTTTATGGGAGAATTTAAATTAAATCAAAGTGCAAAACGTGGAAAATATTACATAGGAATTAAAAAGCAATGCAGAGTGACTAATAATACTCTGAAAACAAAGTAAATTACACACGTGTAATATATCTGGTAATTATGTGGTCTGTAATGCTCCTAATTAGCAATTTAATACAAGAATTTGTCTTTATATGGGAGAATTTAAATTAAATCAAAGTGAAAAACGTGGAAAATATTACATAGGAATTAAAAAGCAATGCAGAGTGACTAATAATACTCTGAAAACAAAGTAAATTACACACGTGTAATATATCTGGTAATTACGTGGTCTGTAATGCTCCTAATTAGCAATTTAATACAAGTATTTGTCTTTATATGGGAGAATTTAAATTAAATCAAAGTGAAAAACGTGGAAAATATACATAGGAATTTAAAAGCAATGCAGAGTGACTAATAATACTCTGAAAACAAAGTAAATTACACACGTGTAATATATCTGGTAATTATGTGGTCTGTAATCTGTAATTCACATTTCTAATCTATTGATAATCTCAATATAAATGCAAATAAGTAAAATATCTCACCTGTGTCTCCACAAATAGACAAAACCTTCTCCGTTTTCTCCGCTTGTAAAGTAATTTTGTTCACAAGACGTTAATGCAGAAAATGGCCGACCGTAATCAGGAGAGTGAACCATGTGCGTTCTATCTGCGCATGCGCATGTGCAGCTCCACCTGCTGATCAAAGTGCGGTACTGCAGAAGCAACACAACTTTATTTCATTCATTTAATGTAATTGAGTTGTGTAAATTTGAAAATTACTTTTTCTAATTTTGTCCAAACTAAGATTTTAATTTTAATGCACAAACTTAAGTGTATTATATAATTCAAACGTATTTAAATTCTTTGAACCAACAATAGCTGTGTTTCATTTTTTTTGAGTGTGTAAAGTACACATACACACCTTTAATTTGATATAAAACAAAAGACAATAGCTTCAGATTTGACTGATATACACAGATTTTTGTACAGGCAATTTACCAAATAATTTACTGGCCTTTTGCAATGACCTCAACAAGGCCGATTTGACCCCTGTTCCCTCGAGCTGTGAGTTACATACAACAATGAGCTTGGGTTCATGTGAAACTGCAAAACACAAGCATTACAATGATGTATCACACAATCTGATTGGACTTTGTTTTAAGTAAAAATTAAGAAATTTGTACATGCAACTTTACCATTGTGATTCACAGGCCTTGTGGCCTAAAACAGGCTCAACTGTAACTCTTCTCCTTCCTGTTAGGAACAACACACAGTAAAGTCACTCATATGTCTGTAAAGTACACATACACACCTTTAATTTGATATAAAACAAAAGACAATAGCTTCAGATTTGACTGATATACAAAGATATTTGTACATGCAGTTTACCAAATGATTTACAGGCCTTTTGCAATGACCTCAACAAGGCCGATTTGACCCCTGTTCCATCGAGCTGTGAGTAACATACAACAATGAGCTTGGGTACCCGCGGCATCGTCAAGGTCACCAATACCACGGAGCGTCTACGACGCCCCGTTTCCGAGATATCGGCCAATGAAATGCCGGGCGCCGTATCTCGGCCGGGGAAGGTCCGAAGGACTCGGGGCCGGGCTCGTCGGAAAGGTCTCGCCCGGGGCTTTCCGACGAGACCGACCGCGGGTCCGTGCGACCCCGGGGGCCCGAGATACTTCCGGTCGAAAATTCGAATTTCGTTACCGCGCTGCTCCGGCGCCCCGGGTCCGGGGCCTTCGCCCTTCGGGTGGGTGGCTTCGCCGCGGGGGGCCTTTCGAACGAGCCCACCCGCGCGTCCCTAGCCCTTTCCGGGGCCGAGATACGGCCGGCCACCGCGGGATTTTCCCACGGCCGTTTCTCGGGCGCCTCGGGTCCGGGGCCTTCGCCCTTCGGGTCGGCGGCTCCGCCCGAGGGGCCCTTTCCGAGGAGCCCTCCCTCGAGTCTCTGGCCCTTTCCCGTGCCGAGATACGGCGGATCGTCGCGGAATTTTTGCTCGTCCGGAGCTCCGGCGCCCCTAGCGTCCGCCTCGGAGGTCGCCCGGACGCGCGGCCGGTCTCGTTCGAAAGGTCCTTCGCGGGGCTTTCCGACGAGCCAGGCCTTGAGTCCGTGCGACCCCGCCCGCCGGAGATACGTCCGGTCGAAGCAACGGCCGTATCTCGGGCGCCCCGGGTCCGGGGCCTTCGCCCTTCAGGTCGGTCGCTCTGCCGAAGGGGGCCTTTCGATCGAGCCGACCCGCGAGCCTCTAGCCCCTTCCCCGGCCGAGATACGGCGGTCCCTCCCCGGATTTTCCCAGGGGCGCAGATCGGGCGCCTTTGCTCCGATCGACTCGCCCTTTGGGTCGGTTGCTCCACGCGAGGGGACCTTTCGAACGAGCCAACCCGCGAGCCTCTGGCCCTTTCCCCGGCCGAGATTCAACGGTCCCCCCGCGGATTTTCCCACGGCCGCAGCTCGGGCGCCTTTGCTCGGATCGACTCGCCCTTTGGGTCGGTTGCTCCACCGGAGGGGACCTTTCCAACGAGCCAACCCGCGAGCCTCTGGCCCTTTCCCCGGCCGAGATTCAACGGTCCCCCCGCGGATTTTCCCACGGCCGCAGCTCGGGCGCCTTTGCTCGGATCGACTCGCCCTTTGGGTCGGTTGCTCCACCGGAGGGGACCTTTCCAACGAGGTGACCCGCGTCTCTCTAACCCCAAGCCCGGCAGAGATACGACGGTCCCTCCGCGGATTTTCCCACGGCCGCAGCTCGGGCGCCTTTGCTCGGATCGACTCGCCCTTTGGGTCGGTTGCTCCACTGGAGTGGACCTTTCCAACGAGCCAACCCGCTTCTCTCTAACCCTAAGCCCGGGCGAGATACAGCGTACCACCGCCTGACCTTTAAACGCCTGTAACTCGGGCGCCTTTGCTCGGATGAACTCGTCCCTCGGGTCGGTTGCTCTACCGGAGCGGCCCTTTCCAACGAGCCAACCCGCTTCTCTCTAACCATAAGATACGGGGTACCACCGCCTGACCTTTAAACGGCCGTAACTCGGGCGCCTTTGCTCGGATGAACTCGTCCCTCGGGTCGGTTGCTCTACCGGAGCGGCCCTTTCTAACGAGCCAACCCGCTTCTCTCTAACCCTAAGCCCGGCCGAGATACGGGGTACCACCGCCTGACCTTTAAACGGCCGTAACTCGGGCGCCTTTGCTCGGATAAACTCGTCCCTCGGGTCAGTTGCTCTACCGGAGCGGCCCTTTCCAACAAGCCAAACCGCTTCTCTCTAACCCTTTCCCCGGCCGAGATACGACCCCGAGAACGGTGGCCCCTCTACCCGACCACAGTGCACCCGAGGCCGGCCTCGGACCCCCGAGGACGGTGGCCCCTCTACCCGCCCACAGTGCACCCGAGGCCGGCCTCGGAACCCGCCACGGCCACCCTGGAGCCCGTACCCGGCGCACCGTTCGGTCCCGGGCACCCACTCTCAAGCACTCCCCCCCGGCCTAAGCTCCATACTCCCGGCCCCTCTGGAGAACCAAACCGTTGGTCAACCCGAAACGATCTCCAACCGTTGGTCAACCCGAAAGTACTTCCAGCAGTTGGTCAACCCGAAAGTTTCTCCAGCCGTTGGTCAACCCCATCGACTTAGGTTCTGGAGCGTTCACTTCTCCAGCCGTTGGTCAACCCCATCGACTTAGGTTCTGGAGCGTTCACTTCTCCAGCCGTTGGTCAACCCCATCGACTTAGGTTCTGGAGCGGCAATAAATACGTAAGATAGCATTTAAAAACGTTTAAAAATAGATGCATTTGTTTAAAGCAAAGCATTTATTTACTTACCAGACTACAGTTGGGTTCATGTGAAACTGCAAAACACAAGCTTTACAATGATGTATCACACAGTCTGATTGGACTTTGTTTTGATTAAAAATTAAGAAATTTGTACATGCAACTTTACCATTGTGATTCACAGGCCTTGTGGCCTAAAACAGGCTCAACTGTAACTCTTCTCCTTCCTGTTAGGAACAACACACAGTAAAGTCACTCATTTGTCTGTAAAGTACACATACACACCTTTAATTTGATATAAAACAAAAGACAATAGCTTCAGATTTGACTGATATACACAGATTTTTGTACAGGCAATTTACCAAATAATTTACTGGCCTTTTGCAATGACCTCAACAAGGCCGATTTGACCCCTGTTCCCTCGAGCTGTGAGTTACATACAACAATGAGCTTGGGTTCATGTGAAACTGCAAAACACAAGCATTACAATGATGTATCACACAATCTGATTGGACTTTGTTTTAATTAAAAATTAAGAAATTTGTACATGCAACTTTACCATTGTGATTCACAGGCCTTGTGGCCTAAAACAGGCTCAACTGTAACTCTTCTCCTTCCTGTTAGGAACAACACACAGTAAAGTCACTCATATGTCTGTAAAGTACACATACACACCTTTAATTTGATATAAAACAAAAGACAATAGCTTCAGATTTGACTGATATATAAAGATATTTGTACATGCAGTTTACCAAATGATTTACAGGCCTTTTGCAATGACCTCAACAAGGCCGATTTGACCCCTGTTCCATCGAGCTGTGAGTAACATACAACAATGAGCTTGGGTACCCGCGGCATCGTCAAGGTCACCAATACCACGGAGCGTCTACGACGCCCCGTTTCCAAGATATCGGCCAATGAAATGCCGGGCGCCGTATCTCGGCCGGGGAAGGTCCGAAGGACTCGGGGCCGGGCTCGTCGGAAAGGTCTCGCCCGGGGCTTTCCGACGAGACCGACCGCGGGTCCGTGCGACCCCGGGGGCCCGAGATACTTCCGGTCGAAATTTCGAATTTCGTTACCGCGCTGCTCCGGCGCCCCAAGTCCGGGGCCTTCGCCCTTCGGGTGGGTGGCTCCGCCGCGGGGGGCCTTTCGAACGAGCCCACCCGCGCGTCCCTAGCCCTTTCCGGGGCCGAGATACGGCCGGCCACCGCGGGATTTTCCCACGGCCGTTTCTCGGGCGCCTCGGGTCCGGGGCCTTCGCCCTTCGGGTCGGCGGCTCCGCCCGAGGGGACCTTTCCGAGGAGCCCTCCCTCGAGTCTCTGGCCCTTTCCCGTGCCGAAATACGGCGGATCGTCGCGGAATTTTTGCTCGTCCGGAGCTCCGGCGCCCCTAGCGTCCGCCTCGGAGGTCGCCCGGACGCGCGGCCGGTCTCGTTCGAAAGGTCCTTCGCGGGGCTTTCCGACGAGCCAGGCCTTGAGTCCGTGCGACCCCGCCCGCCGGAGATACGTCCGGTCGAAGCAACGGCCGTATCTCGGGCGCCCCGGGTCCTGGGCCTTCGCCCTTCAGGTCGGTCGCTCTGCCGAAGGGGGCCTTTCGATCGAGCCGACCCGCGAGCCTCTAGCCCCTTCCCCGGCCGAGATACGGCGGTCTATGCCCGGATTTTCCCACGGCCGTATCTCGGGCGCCCCGGATCCGGGGCCTTCGCCCTTCGGGTCGTTCGCTCTGCCGGAGGGGAGCTTTCGAACGAGCCTACCCGCGAGCCTCTAGCCCTTTCCCCGGCCGAGATACGGCGGTCCCTCCCCGGATTTTCCCAGGGGCGCAGCTCGGGCGCCTTTGCTCCGATCGACTCGCCCTTTGGGTCGGTTGCTCCACCGGAGGGGACCTTTCCAACGAGGTGACCCGCGTCTCTCTAACCCCAAGCCCGGCAGAGATACGACGGTCCCTCCGCGGATTTTCCCACGGCCCCAGCTCGGGCGCCTTTGCTCGTATCGACTCGCCCTTTGGGTCGGTTGCTCCACTGGAGTGGACCTTTCCAACGAGCCAACCCGCTTCTCTCTAACCCTAAGCCCGGGCGAGATACGGCGTACCACCGCCTGACCTTTAAACGCCTGTAACTCGGGCGCCTTTGCTCGGATTAACTCGTCCCTCGGGTCGGTTGCTCTACCGGAGCGGCCCTTTCCAACGAGCCAACCCGCTTCTCTCTAACCCTAAGATACGGGGTACCACCGCCTGACCTTTAAACGGCCGTAACTCGGGCGCCTTTGCTCGGATAAACTCGTCCCTCGGGTCGGTTGCTCTACCGGAGCGGCCCTTTCCAACGAGCCAACCCGCTTCTCTCTAACCCTTTCCCCGGCCGAGATACGACCCCGAGAACGGTGGCCCCTCTACCCGACCACAGTGCACCCGAGGCCGGCCTCGGACCCCCGAGGACGGTGGCCCCTCTACCCGACCACAGTGCACCCGAGGCCGGCCTCGGACCCCCGAGGACGGTGGCCCCTCTACCCGCCCACAGTGCACCCGAGGCCGGCCTCGGAACCCGCCACGGCCACCCTGGAGCCCGTACCCGGCGCACCGTTCGGTCCCGGGCACCCACTCTTAAGCACTCCCCCCCCCGGCCTAAGCTCCATACTCCCGGCCCCTCTGGAGAACCAAACCGTTGGTCAACCCGAAACGATCTCCAACCGTTGGTCAACCCGAAAGTACTTCCAGCAGTTGGTCAACCCGAAAGTTTCTCCAGCCGTTGGTCAACCCCATCGACTTAGGTTCTGGAGCGTTCACTTCTCCAGCCGTTGGTCAACCCCATCGACTTAGGTTCTGGAGCGTTCACTTCTCCAGCCGTTGGTCAACCCCATCGACTTAGGTTCTGGAGCGGCAATAAATACGTAAGATAGCATTTAAAAACGTTTAAAAATAGATGCATTTGTTTAAAGCAAAGCATTTATTTACTTACCAGACTTAAATTGGGTTCATTTGAAACTGCAAAACACAAGCTTTACAATGATGTATCACACAGTCTGATTGGACTTTGTTTTGATTAAAAATTAAGAAATTTGTACATGCAACTTTACCATTGTGATTCACAGGCCTTGTGGCCTAATTAAAACAGGCTCAACTGTAACTCTTCTCCTTCCTGTTAGGAACAACACACAGTAAAGTCACTCATTTGTCTGTAAAGTACACATACACACCTTTAATTTGATATAAAACAAAAGACAATAGCTTCAGATTTGACTGATATACACAGATTTTTGTACAGGCAATTTACCAAATAATTTACTGGCCTTTTGCAATGACCTCAACAAGGCCGATTTGACCCCTGTTCCCTCGAGCTGTGAGTTACATACAACAATGAGCTTGGGTTCATGTGAAACTGCAAAACACAAGCATTACAATGATGTATCACACAATCTGATTGGACTTTGTTTTAATTAAAAATTAAGAAATTTGTACATGCAACTTTACCATTGTGATTCACAGGCCTTGTGGCCTAAAACAGGCTCAACTGTAACTCTTCTCCTTCCTGTTAGGAACAACACACAGTAAAGTCAGTCATATGTCTGTAAAGTACACATACACACCTTTAATTTGATATAAAACAAAAGACAATAGCTTCAGATTTGACTGATATACAAAGATATTTGTACATGCAGTTTACCAAATGATTTACAGGCCTTTTGCAATGACCTCAACAAGGCCGATTTGACCCCTGTTCCATCGAGCTGTGAGTAACATACAACAATGAGCTTGGGTACCCGCGGCATCGTCAAGGTCACCAATACCACGTCTACGACGCCCCGTTTCCGAGATATCGGCCAATGAACTGCCGGGCGCCGTATCTCGGCCGGGGAAGGTCCGAAGGACTCGGGGCCGGGCTCGTCGGAAAGGTCTCGCCCGGGGCTTTCCGACGAGACCGACCGCGGGTCCGTGCGACCCCGGGGGCCCGAGATACTTCCGGTCGAAATTTCAAATTTCGTTACCGCGCTGCTCCGGCGCCCCGGGTCCGGGGCCTTCGCCCTTCGGGTGGGTGGCTCCGCCGCGGGGGGCCTTTCGAACGAGCCCACCCGCGCGTCCCTAGCCTTTTCCGGGGCCGAGATACGGCCGGCCACCGCGGGATTTTCCCACGGCCGTTTCTCGGGCGCCTCGGGTCCGGGGCCTTCGCCCTTTGGGTCGGCGGCTCCGCCCGAGGGGCCCTTTCCGAGGAGCCCTCCCTCGAGTCTCTGGCCCTTTCCCGTGCCGAGATACGGCGGATCGTCGCGGAATTTTCGCTCGTCCGGAGCTCCGGAGCCCCTAGCGTCCGCCTCGAAGGTCGCCCGGACGCGCGGCCGGTCTCGTTCGAAAGGTCCGTCGCGGGTCTTTCCGACGAGCCAGGCCTTGAGTCCGTGCGACCCCGCCCGCCGGAGATACGTCCGGTCGAAGCTCGCGGAGATTCCAACGGCCGTATCTCGGGCGCCCCGGGTCCGGGGCCTTCGCCCTTCGGGTCGGTCGCTCTGCCGGAGGAGTATGGAGCGAATTTTGTGCCAAAATTCTACAAACAAATACAGCATTTTGCAAACAAACTCAATCTGCTTTGCAAAGGGAAAACTTGACTCGCAAACAAACAGAAAACGCTTTGCAAATAATAAAGGCAATTTGAGAGAAAATGCAGATGTGTTACAAATATGTACTGTGATTTGTAAATGTGACCATGATTTTTTCACAAATGTGACCATGATTTTTTCACAAATGTGACCATGATTTTCTCACAAATGGGACCATGATTTTCTCACAAATGTGACCATGATTTTCTCACAAATGGGACCATGATTTTCTCACAAATGGGACCATGATTTTCTCACAAATGGGACCATGCAATCCAGAACAGCAGATGGCGCTGTTTCAACTTTTTCAGGCATTGGAAAAAAGCCCAGGGGAAAAGCCCTGAATTTTAACATACATATCACCCCTGACAGTGGCAGCAACTGAATAAAGACATTTCATTTGTCGGGCTTCATTCTGTTAATCTCACTGATTTTATTGTAAGTGTTAATAATAATAAATGTTTGTTAATAGTAAACAAATTCTGTGTGTCAAGACAATGAATTCAACTTACAATGCTTATCAAAAGATGCAGGATAATAAATGAAACTCTTTGGAGAAAGAGTGTGGTAGGGACATAATAAACCCAACATCGGCTGTCTGGACAGAGTGGCCAGTTCAAGCAACAGTAACCAACCAACCAGGATCATAGTCATTTGAGCACTCTGAACAAGATAAACTTCTACAAAATGTTAATCCTTTTAAAGTTGGTCTTATCTTGTCAGGCTAGGAGGACCAGTTTAAACCAGCTTATTTCACAATAGCCAAGCTGGCAAAGCTTCCAGCCTAGTCAAGCTGGTTTGGGCTGGTGTGATCAGCCTGACCAGCTACAGTATAAAAGCAAAAATCCTTCTAATACTAGCTTAAGCTAAAACCAGGCTGGAACACCATCTTAACACTCTGGGGTCGGCTGCGGCGCGGGCGCCGCAAACTCTTTATTTTTCAATCACTCCCCAAAGAGACTTAGATAACTCTGCTGATTTTGGACATACAGATATGATTTATACATCATTTAAAACGTTAAAGTGTCTAGTTTTTTTCTGTCCACTCCCAATAAAAACAGAATGTTGTGCTTTTCGCAAAATTAAGAAAATAAACATGATGCGCATTTTGTTCTCTCTCCCTATGTGAATTCCTTTCAGAAACACGTCAGAAAAATGAACTGTAACTTAACGAATACTTGTCATACAAACAAAAGATAAATGTCTACATAATGCTTCGAATGTCTGCTTTTAAATGATGTAAGTGAAATCGAAAACAAATATTGTAATTCATTGTTAACTGTATTAGAAGAGAGAGATGTACCGTCTTTCTTCTGTTGCTTCATTATCTATAATGAGCCACGCCCCGCTCCATTGAAGAGAAGAGCAGAGATCATCCATATTCATTAATCAACCCCACAGTCAATGGACATTCCGTCTCTGCAGCCATTCACTGCTGTGTTGAGTTTTAATCCGAGTGCTGGAAACATGACATCTACTTGTTTACTAGTGACTGTAACTAAAGTTATCTCCAGATGCGAGTGTGACTCGATCGACGTCCAAACGCACACACAAACACACAATGCCTCATATTTGAAGCGCTTTGTGGTATCATTATAAAAGATGCGATTGCACACACCACATAACTGTTTACTCCGCCTAATTCTCCAGACAGACGCGAGTGTGTGTGCATCGTCAGTGTGATGGGATCGATGTTCAAACTCACACACACACGATGCCTCATTTTTGACGCGCCTTGTGGTATTCTTAAGATGCAAGTGTGTGTGCTTCGTCTGTGTGACGCGATGTCCAAATGCACACACAAACACACGATGCTTCATATTTGACGCACTTTGTGGTGTTCTTATAAAAGATGCAAGTGTGTGTGCTTCGTCTGTGTGACGCGATGTCCAAACTCACACACAAACATATGATGCCTCATATTTGACGCACTTTGTGGTGTTCTTATAAAAGATGCAAGTGTGTGTGCTTCGTCTGTGTGACGCGATGTACAAATGCACACACAAAGACACGATGCCTCATTTGACGCGCTTTTTGGTATTCTTATAAAAGACGATTGCAAACATCACATCTACTTGGTTACTCTCGCCTAGTAAATAAAAGTTATCTCCATGCGCTTATGTTTTCTTTGTGCTTCCGTCAGACGTGATCAACGGCCAAACGCATACACAAACACACAATCATATTTGACGCACTTTGTATTAAGACGCATCTAAACACATCTAAAACCCAGTTTATTCGCGTATATCTCTGCACAGTAAGTTTATTTAATGCAGGATCATGCATGTGAAGGCATTTCTTTTGTCTTGCTTTCACAAACAAACACTTAACAATAATGGCATATTCACATTCCTGCCTAAAGGCTCATTATGCAGCTCATTATGCAAGTGTATTGTTCTTCAGCAGTGTATTGTCAATCACAGATTATTCAAGAGCTTCCAGCCTCCTTGCATATTGCCTTCCTAACCAAAAAGAGACTTTGAAATTGTAAATCAATATATTGTGTTATGTGAAGGAGTAAGCAGAATGATTTTCACATCATTTTAAAGAAAAAACTCTAGACTACTAGATCCTGCTTTGAAAAGTTTTAGGAAAACATGTTTAGAATGAGTTTTGTGGACTTATATCAGTCACTTAAATTTTTTTCTTTTTCAAAAACCACGCATAAACATTTTTCTCTCAAAAATACAAACATGTACATACATGTTAATCATATAATATAGTAGCCCAGTTTGTGCTGAATGCAGTGTTATAAGACTTTTGCCATTATTATGTTTTTAAGCAACTGAAAAAAGCACAAATGTCAGTGCAGGTCAAAACTTCTCCAGGGCCCTAAAAACCCCTTAGACCCCAGAGGGTTAAACCAGTCAACCAGCATAGGCTGGTATTAGCTGTTATTTTTCTGCAGGGGATATAATAAATTTTATTTATAATGCACTTTCTAAAACTCAAAGCACCATAATATATGAGATTCTCAGGAACATACACATACAAAAGTAAACAAGTTAGTAATTATCATTTTGCAATAGTAAGCTATTTTAAAAGGATAAGTCTTTAAGGATCACTTAAAACAGTCCAGTGATGGTGAGTTTCTTATCACCAAAAGAAGAGAATTTAGAGAATCAGACGGGGTATAGGGATTGACAATTGCAAATGTATAGAATTCAGATGGAATTCAATGTCTTTACACACAGAATGTGTTTACTATTAACAGACATTAATTATTATCAACACTTTCAATAAATCCAGAGATTAACAACATGAACCACGAAAAAATAATTTAGTCTTCATTCAGTTGCTGGCACTGTCCGGGGTGATATGTAAGTTAAAATTCAGGGCTTTTCAGGGAGACTAGTTGAAAATGCCTAATAAGGTTGAAACAGCGCCATCTGCTGTTTTGGATTGCATGGTCACATTTGTGAGAAAATCATGGTCCCGTTTGTGAGAAAATCATGGTCCCATTTGTGAGAAAATCATGGTCCCATTTGTGAGAAAATCATGGTCCCATTTGTGAGAAAATCATGGTCCCATTTGTGAGAAAATCATGGTCCCATTTGTGAGAAAATCATGGTCACATTTGTGAAAAAATCATGGTCATATTTACAAAACACAGTACATATTTGTAACACCTCTGCATTTTCTCTCAAATTGCCTTTATTATTTGCAAAGTTTTTTCTGTAAGTTTGCGAGTCAAGTTTTCCCTTTGCAAAGCAGATTGAGTTTGTTTGCAAAATGCTGTATTTGTTTGTAAAATTTTGGCACAAAATTCGCTCCATATATAAGGACCTTACATAATGAACTGAATTGTTTCTATTACCTAAGAACGAGCCATTTTTATCTCCATACACCGCGGGTCCCCTTATACGGAAGTCACCGTCATATCTCTACAGTAGCCCTAAACGTACAAACTGCTCTAAAGAGCACGTTTCTTCCCTACGTTGTCTCAGACGATGACATGTTTGTCATGCGACAGCTACCATATGGGTTTTAAAATTGAAGAGTGAGTTGTCTGTGGCAATTCACAATCTCACCACTAGATACCGCTAAATTCTACACACACCACCACGTTTCCAAGATGCATTACGATCTAAGCCATCGCACTGGGAGAGAGAGTACATCATGAGACATATTATTTACCATTTTATTTGTTGTTGTTGACACAATTTAATGTAAAGTGGAAGATTTTATTAATTTATAAAAAATAACAGCTTAAAGATAACTATTAGGGCTGAAACTAAAAACCCTCATATTAGCTGTGTACATTATGAAACTGATTTTATTTCACCTCTTTTACAAGTTAAGAAAAATTTAAGCGTTCCACATAAGAAGCAAGAATTCCTTTTCCTACGGGTGCATAGAGCGGAGGGGATGATATAGAAAATACCGGGAAAGACCTTTCTTACTGACACTTTAATATTCTATAGCTTCATGACTCACACCGATGACTATGTGATGAGGGGCGTGTGAATTGCTGTGTTTAGAAGGGACGGGTCAGGATTTTTAGGTTACAAATCAGAGCCTGAAACTTAGAGCTCTCACACCTCAGATACGACGCTCTTGCATGTTCGTATAGCAGCATATTTGAAGGCTACTTTCAGGAATTCTCTAGTAAATTGTTTAAAGCAAAGTTTTTAACACGGCATAACTCAACTGTGCAGGATTCAAGGAGTTGCAGACGCAATTTTTGAGGACGGTGCAAGCACGACCGGGAGCTTAACAAAATCAGGGAGAGACTTGTGGACGAACATTGTGTAAAGTTGTCTAGGACGCTGGATTCTTGAAAAGAGAGCACAAATGTCACTTGAGCATGATCACAAACGCAAGACGGCGCACGTGTGCGGTCCTCCGGTTTTTAAAGAAATGCTTTCAGAACACTGCAGGAGTGAGCTTGTTAATCTTTTTTATGCTGTAATATCTGCAAATGCTGATGTGTGCTTGCCGCAAAATTACTGCAAAACTGATGCCGAGCGTGTAACCAACCTCAAGAAAAAAAGAGATGTCGTAAAAGTCTTTTGATAAGATGGTTCAAGTGTCTGTTAACGCCGATGAACCGATCAACGTGTTCATCAAAAAAGCCCTGAATGCTATGTATGAATGTAATGATGAGGAGTTTGGCATTGCTGACATCCTCCTCATGTCTGCATATGTAATAGATGTATGTGTTGCCGTAGCGACAAAGAAAGACCAAATCAATGTGCGTGAAATTGTTGAAATTGCTGTTGACTTTATAATCGACAAAGGTCTTGGCGCATGCACAGACTTTCTATTGTATCTAGACAACATCATAACCTTTGGTGATGATTGAAAACAATGCGAGTTCCTGGGACACATCGTACACCTGAAAACACATTCACTTTTTCACGACCTACCTTTAAACATTTGAACATGGTCTTTTAATTTTTCTTCACATTCTTTCCACCTATAGGCTGTTTATTTGATAAGTTCTGGTTTTAGCTCTTAGAAAGTTTCTGATAAATGTCTGTGTGAATTTGGACATTTAGACATCTTGTTCATACAAAGTGCGACACTTGTTATGTTAAAATAAAAGTGACTTGCATCAGTATGAAAAGCTAAATTCACATGCATGACCTGATACAAATTTGGTGATTTTGTTACTTGGTGATTTTTACATAGACACACCAGTTACTTTGCATAACCTATATAACTCTATGAATCCTGTGCTTCAATAACTGAATCATGCCAGCATTTTTACTCAAGAATTTTAACTTATCAGGACCATTTTAAGCACATTACAATATACCATAATTTATTTACCATTCGTAAAACATGCGTAGTTGCAACACTACCATTCAGTTAGACTTTACATTTCTAGACTGTGTTTTTTCTCAAAGGTTGCTTATATTTACAGACAACACACTACACCTAAGTGTATCTTAACAATGGCAAACAGGAATACCAACGTTTGCAAACAAGTGTAGTTAAGCACTTTGATTTTTGACATGATTCACAGAAAGCAACAGTGAATCATCAAAACGTTGCTAGTTTTTTAGCTTCCGAAAGTTTAAATTTTTACTTGCAAACAAACCAGGAACATTATTCATCTGAACACTTTCACCAAACCTATGTCTTTGCTGTATTTATTTAGACAATCTTTTGTTTTCATAGTTTTGATCTGTTCATGTTAAATTTCTTCTGTATATCTTCTAAAGATAAATATGGTCATTGTCCTTGGGTTTTCTCAGATTTCATAAACCTTTGAAACCTTCTTTGTCTTAATGCCATCAATGTATTTATTACTTATCCGTTATTTGCTATACTGTATGTCATATTTTTGAGTTTACACCATTCATTTTTACAGAAAGTTTCAGAAACTCACATTTACATGGAATTATGATACATTTTACTTTTAATGATCTCCAGGAGTGAGTGCTGGTTTAACAGGGGTAAACTGTTATCATGCCACACCATCCTGAAGGTTTATAAGCCAAACAAGAGTCCTTCAACACCTCACACATCATATTGATTTCGTTTAACTGAAAAACTGTAAAATTATGTACAGACCAGTTCAAATTGTAAAAACAGTTGTAAGAAAACGAATAATGTTTAACTAGTACAATCGTCACTTAAAGTTTTGTCATATGATAATGATATGATGTTTTATCTTTCAGGTGGTTGTTGAAGTATTTTGGCACAACTGTTTATTCCAATCTTTAATCAGCCATACATGACAAGAGTTTTTTGTTTTTGTCTGAAGCGACATTAAGCATCTAATCTACAACATCGCACTGTAAATGTATAAAAAATTATACAAACCATCCTTAACACAATATACTGAAGATGCTGTAAAGCGTTTAATCACATGGTACTGATATCACATGATACATTTTCAAACAAATCCAAAGTTACATTTCACTATGTTCGCATCACAATTTACAAGCACTTAACAAACACTGTCTTGTTTAGTCTTATTTTTAAGCGCATTGATACCGTTACACTTGGCATGCACTGCACTTAATGTTGAAAGATTACTCAGTACACGTTGTAATGTTTTAATCACTTGGTACTGATTTTACACGTTTTACATTTTCATAACAATTTATACTCTACTTTTCACCGTCTCCACTGTTTCACAATAACAGATTTAGTAAGTATATACTTCACTATGTTCTGGAGTTGTTTTAGTGCCATTTTTAGAGGTAAGCTGCACATTAACTTGAGTACTGTACTTACTGTGAGTACCGTGTTTTTTGGTATCTGTACTTTACTTTATTATTTTCTAGAGAAAAAAAAATCCTTTAACAACGGTGTTGTTTAATTGTTGTAGCATTTTTGTACATAGTTCTCTCAATACATTATGCCTCTGAAGCAACCTACTGAATACACTGACTAGTTTGTAGTCAGTGATCTTTGGAATAACGAGCTTGATGAACGATACACACCCTATAGAAATTAAACAAAAACAAGGTCATTAATAAAGGCATCTCCACTTTTTATTTAAAACTATAAAAGTTACACGATAGAAAAAGTCTTACACTCATTTACATTTGAATGAAAAATATCTTACTTTTCACGTCAATATAATTTAAACAGGTACTTGGGTGTCAAAAGTTGTTACTCTGTTTGAGGTTTGAAAGTCAGCGGATGATTTTCGAACACTAATCGGTGATGTCAAAATAGGCAAAGGTGATTATTTGACACAGTGCCTACCAGTGGTCATACTTAATAAAGTCTACTGCAGTTTTCTGAAAAGATTAAACATTTGTTTCATTCTAAATGTTTGTTTGTTTATATCACAGCCTTCAAAACCTAGCCTTTACCCTGTGTAAAGTATGTAAAGTTTTAATTTATGCTAAAATCTTAAATTGGATATTGTTGGTCTTTCATAGCTACAGATTCTATTATGTTAAGTGTAACGATTTAATTATTTTACCTGCCAAGTGACTTATGTCAGGTTCAACAATCACAATAGTTACATTTGGCTTCGCAAAAGAATGCGCGCTGTGACATAACGACCCAAAGAGAGCACGTTGCACCTCTCCTTATCAGTTTACACTGGCCTGGTATAGATGCCGGCATTAAATTAAAAACTCTGCTGTTAGCCTAAGACAACCGCACCCAATACCTACACTCACTATTCATACATACTCGAGTTGCTTGCCGGCTTCAAAACCCGACTAAAGACACATCTCTCAACTATACCCAGACCCTGGAATACTAAGCACTTATTTCTATTTCACCTCTTCTTTCCTCACATATTCTTTCTTATCAATAAATAAAAATTGTTTACAATATGTTAAGTTAACTGAGAGTATAGTTTTTAGAACACTTTTGGCTCTTTTGTTGTTTTCATTGCTACTGCTGCCCCTGCTAAATAATGAAATGTTATGCGGTCTAACATGCAAGTATAGATGGTTTCAGCAGTAACAACATAAACAAGTGGCTTCGTGGTCTTCACATAACTTCCGGTAAACTCTGCGAAGAATAAATAACAACAAAGTCCTTTTAAAGTGGTTTATATATATATAACAAGCAAATAAACAACACATAGATTACAAGGTATTTCTTTAATGGTTCAGTATCTGCAACTAGTCAAAACAATAAATAAACAGAAAACTGCAGTAGACTTTATTAAGTATGAACACTGGTAGGCACTGTGTCAAATAATCACCTTTGCCTATTTTGACATCACCGATTAGTGTTCGAAAATCATCCGCTGACTTTCAAACCTCAAACAGAGTAACAACTTTTGACACCAAAGTACCTGTTTAAATTATATTGACGTGAAAAGTAAGATATTTTTCATTCAAATGTAAATGAGTGTAAGACTTTTTCTATCATGTAACTTTTATAGTTTTAAATAAAAAGTGGAGATGCCTTTATTAATGACCTTGTTTTTGTTTAATTTCTATAGGGTGTGTATCGTTCATCAAGCTCGTTATTCCAAAGATCACTGACTACAAACTAGTCAGTGTATTCAGTAGGTTGCTTCAGAGGCATAATGTATTGAGAGAACTATGTACAAAAATGCTACAACAATTAAACAACACCGTTGTTAAAGGATTTTTTTTCTCTAGAAAATAATAAAGTAAAGTACAGATACCAAAAAACACGGTACTCACAGTAAGTACAGTACTCAAGTTAATGTGCAGCTTACCTCTAAAAATGGCACTAAAACAACTCCAGAACATAGTGAAGTATATACTTACTAAATCTGTTATTGTGAAACAGTGGAGACGGTGAAAAGTAGAGTATAAATTGTTATGAAAATGTAAAACGTGTAAAATCAGTACCAAGTGATTAAAACATTACAACGTGTACTGAGTAATCTTTCAACATTAAGTGCAGTGCATGCCAAGTGTAACGGTATCAATGCGCTTAAAAATAAGACTAAACCAGACAGTGTTTGTTAAGTGCTTGTAAATTGTGATGCGAACATAGTGAAATGTAACTTTGGATTTGTTTGAAAATGTATCATGTGATATCAGTACCATGTGATTAAACGCTTTACAGCATCTTCAGTATATTGTGTTAAGGATGGTTTGTATAATTTTTTATACATTTACAGTGCGATGTTGTAGATTAGATGCTTAATGTCGCTTCAGACAAAAACAAAAAACTCTTGTCATGTATGGCTGATTAAAGATTGGAATAAACAGTTGTGCCAAAATACTTCAACAACCACCTGAAAGATAAAACATCATATCATTATCATATGACAAAACTTTAAGTGACGATTGTACTAGTTAAACATTATTCGTTTTCTTACAACTGTTTTTACAATTTGAACTGGTCTGTACATAATTTTACAGTTTTTCAGTTAAACGAAATCAATATGATGTGTGAGGTGTTGAAGGACTCTTGTTTGGCTTATAAACCTTCAGGATGGTGTGGCATGATAACAGTTTACCCCTGTTAAACCAGCACTCACTCCTGGAGATCATTAAAAGTAAAATGTATCATAATTCCATGTAAATGTGAGTTTCTGAAACTTTCTGTAAAAATGAATGGTGTAAACTCAAAAATATGACATACAGTATAGCAAATAACGGATAAGTAATAAATACATTGATGGCATTAAGACAAAGAAGGTTTCAAAGGTTTATGAAATCTGAGAAAACCCAAGGACAATGACCATATTTATCTTTAGAAGATATACAGAAGAAATTTAACATGAACAGATCAAAACTATGAAAACAAAAGATTGTCTAAATAAATACAGCAAAGACATAGGTTTGGTGAAAGTGTTCAGATGAATAATGTTCCTGGTTTGTTTGCAAGTAAAAATGTAAACTTTCGGAAGCTAAAAAACTAGCAACGTTTTGATGATTCACTGTTGCTTTCTGTGAATCATGTCAAAAATCAAAGTGCTTAACTACACTTGTTTGCAAACGTTGGTATTCCTGTTTGCCATTGTTAAGATACACTTAGGTGTAGTGTGTTGTCTGTAAATATAAGCAACCTTTGAGAAAAAACACAGTCTAGAAATGTAAAGTCTAACTGAATGGTAGTGTTGCAACTACGCATGTTTTACGAATGGTAAATAAATTATGGTATATTGTAATGTGCTTAAAATGGTCCTGATAAGTTAAAATTCTTGAGTAAAAATGCTGGCATGATTCAGTTATTGAAGCACAGGATTCATAGAGTTATATAGGTTATGCAAAGTAACTGGTGTGTCTATGTAAAAATCACCAAGTAACAAAATCACCAAATTTGTATCAGGTCATGCATGTGAATTTAGCTTTTCATACTGATGCAAGTCACTTTTATTTTAACATAACAAGTGTCGCACTTTGTATGAACAAGATGTCTAAATGTCCAAATTCACACAGACATTTATCAGAAACTTTCTAAGAGCTAAAACCAGAACTTATCAAATAAACAGCCTATAGGTGGAAAGAATGTGAAGAAAAATTAAAAGACCATGTTCAAATGTTTAAAGGTAGGTCGTGAAAAAGTGAATGTGTTTTCAGGTGTACGATGTGTCCCAGGAACTCGCATTGTTTTCAATCATCACCAAAGGTTATGATGTTGTCTAGATACAATAGAAAGTCTGTGCATGCGCCAAGACCTTTGTCGATTATAAAGTCAACAGCAATTTCAACAATTTCACGCACATTGATTTGGTCTTTCTTTGTCGCTACGGCAACACATACATCTATTACATATGCAGACATGAGGAGGATGTCAGCAATGCCAAACTCCTCATCATTACATTCATACATAGCATTCAGGGCTTTTTTGATGAACACGTTGATCGGTTCATCGGCGTTAACAGACACTTGAACCATCTTATCAAAAGACTTTTACGACATCTCTTTTTTTCTTGAGGTTGGTTACACGCTCGGCATCAGTTTTGCAGTAATTTTGCGGCAAGCACACATCAGCATTTGCAGATATTACAGCATAAAAAAGATTAACAAGCTCACTCCTGCAGTGTTCTGAAAGCATTTCTTTAAAAACCGGAGGACCGCACACGTGCGCCGTCTTGCGTTTGTGATCACGCTCAAGTGACATTTGTGCTCTCTTTTCAAGAATCCAGCGTCCTAGACAACTTTACACAATGTTCGTCCACAAGTCTCTCCCTGATTTTGTTAAGCTTCCGGTCGTGCTTGCACCGTCCTCAAAAATTGCGTCTGCAACTCCTTGAATCCTGCACAGTTGAGTTATGCCGTGTTAAAAACTTTGCTTTAAACAATTTACTAGAGAATTCCTGAAAGTAGCCTTCAAATATGCTGCTATACGAACATGCAAGAGCGTCGTATCTGAGGTGTGAGAGCTCTAAGTTTCAGGCTCTGATTTGTAACCTAAAAATCCTGACCCGTCCCTTCTAAACACAGCAATTCACACGCCCCTCATCACATAGTCATCGGTGTGAGTCATGAAGCTATAGAATATTAAAGTGTCAGTAAGAAAGGTCTTTCCCGGTATTTTCTATATCATCCCCTCCGCTCTATGCACCCGTAGGAAAAGGAATTCTTGCTTCTTATGTGGAACGCTTAAATTTTTCTTAACTTGTAAAAGAGGTGAAATAAAATCAGTTTCATAATGTACACAGCTAATATGAGGGTTTTTAGTTTCAGCCCTAATAGTTATCTTTAAGCTGTTATTTTTTATAAATTAATAAAATCTTCCACTTTACATTAAATTGTGTCAACAACAACAAATAAAATGGTAAATAATATGTCTCATGATGTACTCTCTCTCCCAGTGCGATGGCTTAGATCGTAATGCATCTTGGAAACGTGGTGGTGTGTGTAGAATTTAGCGGTATCTAGTGGTGAGATTGTGAATTGCCACAGACAACTCACTCTTCAATTTTAAAACCCATATGGTAGCTGTCGCACGACAAACATGTCATCGTCTGAGACAACGTAGGGAAGAAACGTGCTCTTTAGAGCAGTTTGTACGTTTAGGGCTACTGTAGAGATATGACGGTGACTTCCGTATAAGGGGACCCGCGGTGTATGGAGATAAAAATGGCTCGTTCTTAGGTAATAGAAACAATTCAGTTCATTATGTAAGGTCCTTATACACCACTGATAATATAGTTATGTATATTATTTAGCATTTTTGTCTTTTTAAAAGTAACACAATGCACCTTTAACATATACACCGTTCGATTCGCCTTGTGAAAATGACTACATTTCCCATACTGCCCCTAGTGCACTAAAGGACACGGTGGTCACAATAATCAAACTGCCAGTGTAACATGATGGACTACGTGAGATCTTTGTTTTGCCTTGTGGAGCTGTATATAATAAAGCGAGGTATTTTTAATCTGAACTAACACATAGATTTCACTTGTTGTTTTACAACACTCGATTTACCAGATGGTTTGTTACTGTTTTCTGTGATGACATTTTTTGTTTTTATGGGGTAAGTGCTATTATATTCTCTGTCATTTAAAGGTAAACATAACGGTTAGCATGCCGGGTTTACAGTGAGCATAGCAACATGTATAGGTAAGGCTTAAAAATCAACTAGATGTTGGAATCTTTAAAAAGTAAATTAATGCTCAGCCCCCCAAAAAGCTGACTGAAGTTCAGATGTTTCGAGTACAACACAATAAATCAACATTAGTTGGAAATGATAGCAAAGTGAATCTTTATAGTATATACTGATTTATTATTCTTATATTAAGGTGTAATAAAACCAACGTCGCTTTGAGAATATACCTAGATGATTTTGTGCGGGTATTTCATATGTAAGGATCATCAGTTAGCCTATGTCTTTAGACTTACTATTTTATTTGACTATTTTACAATAAAAAGTTTACTTTATAAATTGAAGAAATCATGTACCTCGCTTTGTCACCACGAAAGAAGTACATGTTATTCTGGGTAAAGAGTAGTGTGAGTTTAATAGACTTTAAATTTAAATGTGTAAGTAGTTTGATTTTTAACTTCTGTCTTATAGACATTACTAACTGAGAACAGCAGAGACAGAGGCATGAGGGGATCAAAGCACATAATGAAGTAAGATTGTGTATGTTGTGTTCAATGAATGCATCTAATTTGTTTGTCTTGTATGGGGTAATTTGTCAAATATTATATTAAATACAAAAGCACTAAAAGTTTTAGTGTTTTGGCTAAGGAGTGTGAGCATGTCTCAGGTACTTGTATTTCAGGTGCAATAATAAATACTAGACGTAAACTTGAGTTTTTGAGATTAAAATAAATGTAATTGATAAGTGCTTTATTCTTTAAGTTGATGAGTTCTTTCTGAAAGTCTGAAAACTATACTAAACCTAATATACTAATAACCTAAAGTTAAAAGTCTCAGTTTTTAGACTAGTAATGTTTTGTAATATGTGTCTTTTTGTCTTTACTTATGCTGTACTTATTAATATGATGAAAGCAAAGCAAGCTGCATTAATGCAGGCCCCTTGTATAAACACTGTCCTGCTATCGCAGGAGGACTGGACTGGACATGCTTTACTAGTTAAAAAACAAAATATCTCGGCCCTCACACTGGCACTGCCAAAACGATTTACGATTCGGAGTGGAAGCATCTCTCAGGAATGCAACTTTAAGGACTACGATCTGTGTAAGTGGCAGAAGACCATATCTTTGTATTGAACAGTTTATTTGAAAAAAAAACATAACTTCTGTTTTGAAAATCAGGTCATCTATACAAAATGCAGAATAGGACATTTAAAAATTACACATCAATTTTTACTCTCTAGAGAAAATCCACCAAAATCATCATCTTGACAGAATTCATTGTTCATTATTCTTTTAGATTGTATTTCATCTGCTGCTGTGAGAAACCTTTTTTATTCTGTTGGTACTATTGAAATGGTTTTTTTAATCAGTCGAATCCATGCTTAGTGCTAAGATTTTTAGAGGAAGTTAAATTTAAACATTTTCTAGTCTTTATTTAATTACAGTTTATTTTCACCATAAATATAACCTTAGAAGCCAGGATGACGTTAAAAAGAAAAGAAAGAACACTTAATTTATTTGATCATTTCACATAAAAATTTGTGTTTAATAAAACTAATCAATGAGAGGATTTCACAATATTTCAGTGCCAGCATGACAGATTATAACGATGTCACGCATTCCAAAATGGTGCATGTTAAAAGTTAAATTTTTTCGTCGCCATAGCGAGATGCTTCATGCTATTTCACCATTCACTCACCGGAGTACCGTGCGAGCTGCATGGCCTATCCATGTTTGTGATTTTCGTAACTGTGATTTTCCTGGCTTTTATTATACATATTGGGCCCCACCTTATATAAATTATGATTGGAGCAAGGAATGTGTTTTAATGAAGACCACTTGTGTAAACACTGTTTTTATTGTTTTATCGTAGGAGGACATGATTTAACGCACCCCGGAGATAACCCCGGATGTAAACATGTCAACGTGACGTGGGCGTACCGGTTAAAAGTTCAACGCAACGTGGGCGGTCCGGTTAAAAGTTCAATGCTACGTGGGCGGTCGGTTCAAAAGTTTAGAGCAGCGTGGGAGGTCGGTTTAAAAGTTCACAACGTGGGAGGACCGGTCAAAAGTTCACGATGTGGGAGGTCCGGTCAAAGGTTAGCCCCTCCCCGGAGGTCAAAGGTTCACAACGTGGGTGGTCCGGTCAAAGGTCACCCCTCCCTCGCAGGTCAAAAGGTCACCCCCTCCCCTGAGGTCAAAGGTCATCATCAATCATTTTTATGTGACAGTATGTCGCTCATATTTACTACTGATATACTTAAGTATACTTGCAGTCACACTAATGACCAGTATACTTAAAGTGTGCTATTGATTAGTTTATTTAAAGAGTGCTATTTTGGAACAACTATTTTTGTACTTAGTTTTTAGTTGTATATTTTAGTTGTATATTAATTGTAACAAAGTACAACTTTAAGTGTATTTAGTGTACTTTTGTGTGCTAAAGTGGAACAACTTTAAGTGTACTTGGTACAATTTAAGCACATGACTGTGTTTGTGCTAAATTCATGCTTGATAAGTGGATTTAGAGTGTGTTTTATTTATGTAAGGAGTAGGGGAGACCGGGGTTGGTTGTCACAATTTTTACTCATGCATGAATTGCTCATCTTCAAAAAATCTCTCAGCAGTAATTCCTACATGAAATGAAACTTTGGAGTCTTGGCTTTAAATGTGTATACTTTTTACTTTTCGAATGTATTGTAACATGAAGTAATTAACCATCAAAGACAATCTGACACAATGTGACAACCAACCCCATCACGGGGTTGGTTGCCACAGGGTATGGGGTTGGTTGTCCCTATAGAGGTTCAATAGGATTTCAGTGATAAATTGGGATGTGAAAAGATAGTGTAATTTTTGTTTAAGCTAGAAATTGCAAATAAGTTTTAATATGAATCAACCGCTATGATAGTTGTTATTAATGCCCATTATGTTTAAACAATGGGATTAAAGTGGGTGATCAGTTACTTGAATAGGTTTTATGCCCAGCTGCACTATGAACTTCAGCCAGATCCTTGTTTCCTGTCTGCCATTATTGGACAAACTGATTAATCCAGGTGTGTCTGATTATTGTTGTTGTGACTACTGAGGTCAGGCACACCTGGATTAATCAGTTTCTCCAATAATGGCAGACAGGAAACAGGAAGCTGTCTGAAGTTCAGGAAGTAGTGCAGCTGAGCATTATGTTTAAGTTAATTAATGTGTACAGCTTAAAGCGGCATGCATTTGACACAAAAACTATTAAAAAAAACTCATTCCCCTTACGAAAATTAACCATGTTTTTTTGTGGTAAAAGTTTAGTAACCATGTTTTTTTTTGTGTATTTATTATTAGCAAAACCAAGTTTATTTTGTGGTAAAACACAGTTAATTGGTTTATCCAATGCTTGCCTATAGTGAAGTTAAAGTGTACCTTATTATGTTGATAGTATATTACAAATGTATACATCTACAATATAAAATGTAACTGAACATACTGCTCTCTCGTAATTTTAAGCCTGCGTTATTTCTCCATAAAATAATATACATTTGTACACCCCATATACTTTCAAAATGTACTTAAAATATACTGTTTCTAAAGAATACTAAATAATGTATTTTAGAAATATACTGTCAGTGCATTATTATAATGATAACTTTAAGCATACCGATAAAGTGTATACCTAAAATACATTTTAAAATAAGTTTAAATTTAGTATACTTTAGAAAAATATACTTAGTTTTGTGCAATTTTTAAAGTATAATTTTAGAATATATACTAAAGTATAATTATTTTGAAGTATGTTAAAAGTTTAATTGTAAAAAATACGTGCAAATATGTTGTAAGCATACTTTAAATATGTTTAAAGAAATTACATTTCTTTGTAAGTATATTTGTAATGTACTATTGCAAAGTTAAATATACTTGAAATACAATAGAGTATATTTGTTTTTCACCAGGGTATGGGTGAGTCTTTAAAATCAAGACCATATCTGAGTGGAGGTCCTCTTGCAAAACAAAAACCTTACCCTAATACGTTTAAAAAACACGTAATTTTATAAACATAATCCATTAGGCGCATGCGTGATCAGTTCTGCGTTATTGACTCCTTGTTTAAGAAACTGCAACTGAAAATAGCTAATAAATGAGCACCGTATAATATAGTTGCGAAACAACATCTAAAGTGCATTACAACACCAAATAGTTCAGAATAAACCTATATTATTCAATTATGTTTTATAATAAACGGAGTATTTAGATGTATTACATCAGCTTTAGTAAACTTAAGCTGGGCGTATACGGTGCGAATTCTGACAGTCTGAACATCAGAGCTCTCACACACAACACGAGTGAGTTTATGCGAAAATAATTTGGAAGCAGTAACACACGACAAGATTTTACTGTAGCCTACTACTTCAATTCTGACATAAGCATTTTAGGTGTGTGTGTGTGTGTGTGGATGAACTAGGCTACTTTTCGTTGTGGCAGAAATCAAACAAGAATAGATATTGGCAAAGCTATTGGCTTAAGTGCAGAGAACAGCATGGAATTAATGTTCTTTTGCATTTCTGTTTATGCATTTCGACATTGCAATAGGTCTAGAAGGCTGTGGAGGTGAATGAATTTCCTTGCCAGCGATTTTTCGTGACTAACTAGCACAGTTTACCAACTTAATAATAGCAATATATTTACTTTGCACTGTACAATCATGATAAATTATGTAACATTGTTGCTTTTTTGATAAATATGATAGTTTAAAAACAAATTAAGTGGCATTATTTATTTGTAAATGCAGGAAGAGCAAGGTACGCTACACGTCTTTTCCCTTTATGATTAAAGTATTTAGACAAGAAATCTAAAGCCAAATATTAATTTACAAAAATAATTTAATATAAAGCACATTGTTAAGGCTTGTTAGCTCAAAAATGTATGGACCGTCGGTCAATACGGTGTCACAATATTAAGCCGTATTTGTGCACCTGTAAATGCACAAAATAAATGCCACATAAACATCGCATATTAATATATGGCATTTTTCATAGTATATAAATTAACTATAGTCACAACTATAACTATTCAACTATACAAATATAGTATGAAAACAAGTGAATCGTTATTTAAATGAAGTTTCAGGGATAGCATATACATTTGCAGTCATTTACATTTTGTCAGAAATTGTCAATTTCATTTCAGAACGAGACATAAAAACGACATAACAATTTACATTATGCTACATAATGTGTTCCTTTGGTCGAAAATATGTATAATGTATAACACACAAAAAATACCAAATATAAAACGTTTAATATAATAAAATATTAATATAACATCTTAACTCTTGTGTTCGTTGACAATTTATTTCACATTATTATACGTTTTTAAAGTGTAAAACAAAGGCATAGCTTAAATTAAACATGGACATTTTTATTCTCTGTGGACAGCCCTTTTACTATCTATTCATTTATGAAACTGTATACTGTACAGCGACTTTGGCACAGTCTGGATTACACAAAAACTCCGACATCCTTTGCACAACCTGTACTGTATATATCATGGGTCTCCGCACGAAGTCTAAGAATTTTAATATGTATTAAATATCTTTAGTTGGCTTTTTTATGCATGTTTACATTGCAATGATAAAACATTAAAACAAAAGTAAATTTTACGTTAAGCCGTTTAATGCGAAAAAACACCTTTCACCGTCTACTTTAAAACAACACGCAGTCAGAAATCATGTCAATTTACTTGTTTTAATTTTGAGATAGCCAAGATTACTCTATACCCCAAATATATTTTAAAATATACAAAAAGGCCAAACAAATATTTGCTGAAATTTATTTTGGAACGTTTACAAAAACATATTTTACATCGATATATTTTTTGGCGATTTTTGTAAATTTTTAAATATTTTAAAAATAAATACATTTTAAAGCATTAAATATTTTTAACCCTCCATATATTTCAATCCAAGGAAATATATTCACGTCCATTGAAAGAAAAACTGTTACGAACCTGTAAACGTTTTAAAAAGGTTTAAATTAAATATTTTCAACTTCAAAAATGTACTTTATAAAATTAACTTGCATTTAGCGTATACTTAAAATATATTTTGGCAAAGAATACATTTTGTATACAAATGTATTTGCTTACCTTGGAAAACCTATATTTTGAAATATATGTTGATAAATGAAGGTTAAAACTAAATGGGCTATATTTCCAAATTAAAAAATATATTAAACTGACCATTACTTTCTACAAAATGTATTTAGTATACATTTAAAATATATTTTTGGCCACAGAATTTTTTTTTTTTTTTTGCCGTATGGGTGTAATGGATCTATCTACACACTCAGACCATTTAAACGAGAGTTTACTCGTCTGTGACTCGTAGAAACGTTTGGTCCGTTTGGAAATATTGCCTTGTGAATGCGAACCGAACCAAAATGAAATTACAACATTGTAGCGATTTAATCCCAGGTTTCGGAACAAAGCAACAGGGTCTTCTTTTCGAGACGTCGGCAAATCAAACTTAAATGGTGCACCGGAGTTGTTTTGTGAAATAAAAAACAAACTGAACATAAAACACGTTATGTTTAAATACCTGTGATAAGCGGTTGTTGGCGTCTGATCAGTTGGTCTTCCGGACGTGTTTCCTCTTCGGCTGGCCAAACTCGACTGCAACCAGCGGCCCGGCTAAATAGTGCCAGTGTCGTTTCACGCAGGCGCAAAGCACGTGCAGACCGACGAGTCTATTTTTTTGTCATAAGGGGGGAGTACAAAACTGTAGATTATTTAAAATAATCTTACTTATTTGGACCCTTTTAGACGTAACTTGTTAGAATATTTAATCCCTTCAACTTTATATGATTCCATCATTCTAGAATAGAAAATAATTAGAGAAGCTGTCCGGTCTTCTGTCGAAGGACAGCTTCTCTAATTATTTTTTATTCTAGTTTTTAAAAGATTTCCAGATGATTTCATCACTCCAGTCTGCCCGTTTAAAGGGCGTATTGCAACCATAAACACCTACGTTTATTTTCAAATGTGTCTTCGACCACGATGTTCTATAAAATAATATTATATTAGCATTTATATTCTGACACTGGACAGCACAACAATACATTTTCTAGTGAGTTATCATGCTCCTTTACTCGTGTATAATTCATTTCCAAGGTTTTTCTGCCACCACATTGCACGCGCAGCTTGTAGTGACGTAAGTGTGACGTCTACTTGCAAAAGGTAGCACTTGCAAAAGGTAGGTCTTGGAGCACAGAGGTGAGATTATTTTGAATGATGGAGTCATATAAAATTGAAGGGTTCAAATATATAAAGTTACGTCTAAAAGGGTCCAAAGAAGTAGGATTATTTTAAATAATCTACAGTTTTGTACTCCCCCTTATGACAAAAAAATAGACTCGTCGGTCTGGACCTGCTTTGCGCCTGCGTGAAACGACACTGGCACTATTTAGCCGGGCCGCTGGTTGCAGTCGAGTTTGGCCAGCCGAAGAGGAAACACGTCCGGAAGACCAACTGATCAGACGCCAACAAACGCTTATCACAGGTATTTAAACATAACGTGTTTTATGTTCAGTTTGTTTTTTATTTCACAAAACAACTCCGGTGCACCATTTAAGTTTGATTTGCCGACGTCTCGAAAAGAAGACCCTGTTGCTTTGTTCCGAAACCTGGGATTAAATCGCTACAATGTTGTAATTTCATTTTGGTTCGGTTCGCATTCACAAGGCAATATTTCCAAACGGACCAAACGTTTCTACGAGTCACAGACGAGTAAACTCTCGTTTAAATGGTCTGAGTGTGTAGATGGATCCATTACACCCATACGGCAAAAAAAAAAAAAAAATTCTGTGGCCAAAAATATATTTTAAATGTATACTAAATACATTTTGTAGAAAGTAATGGTCAGTTTAATATATTTTTTAATTTGGAAATATAGCCCATTTAGTTTTAACCTTCATTTATCAACATATATTTCAAAATATAGGTTTTCCAAGGTAAGCAAATACATTTGTATACAAAATGTATTCTTTGCCAAAATATATTTTAAGTATACGCTAAATGCAAGTTAATTTTATAAAGTACATTTTTGAAGTTGAAAATATTTAATTTAAACCTTTTTAAAACGTTTACAGGTTCGTAACAGTTTTTCTTTCAATGGACGTGAATATATTTCCTTGGATTGAAATATATGGAGGGTTAAAAAATATTTAATGCTTTAAAATGTATTTATTTTTAAAATATTTAAAAATTTACAAAAATCGCCAAAAAATATATCGATGTAAAATATGTTTTTGTAAACGTTCCAAAATAAATTTCAGCAAATATTTGTTTGGCCTTTTTGTATATTTTAAAAATGTATTTGGAGTATAGAGTAATCTTGGCTATCTCAAAATTAAAACAAGTAAATTGACATGATTTCTGACTGCGTGTTGTTTTAAAGTAGACGGTGAAAGGTGTTTTTTCGCATTAAACGGCTTAACGTAAAATTTACTTTTGTTTTAATGTTTTATCATTGCAATGTAAACATGCATAAAAAAGCCAACTAAAGATATGTAATACATATTAAAATTCTTAGACTTCGTGCGGAGACCCATGATATACAGTACAGGTTGTGCAAAGGATGTCGGAGTTTTTGTGTAATCCAGACTGTGCCAAAGTCGCTGTACAGTATACAGTTTCATAAATGAATAGATAGTAAAAGGGCTGTCCAGAGAATAAAAATGTCCATGTTTAATTTAAGCTATGCCTTTGTTTTACACTTTATAAACGTATAATAATGTGAAATAAATTGTCAACGAACACAAGAGTTAAGATGTTATATTAATATTTTATTATATTAAACGTTTTATATTTGGTATTTTTTGTGTGTTATAGCCTACATTATACATATTTTCGACCAAAGGAACACATTATGTAGCATAATGTAAATTATGTCGTTGTTATGTCTCGTTCTGAAATGAAATTGACAATTTCTGACAAAATGTAAATGACTGCAAATGTATATGCTATCCCTGAAAGTTCATTTAAATAATTATTCATTTGTTTTCATGCTATATTTGTATAGTTGTATAGTTATAGTTGTGACTAAAATATGTATAGTTAATTTATATACTATGAAAAATGCCATATATTAATATGCGATGTTTATGGGGCATTTATTTTGTGCATTTACAGGTGCACAAATACGGCTTAATATTGTGACACCGTATTGACCGACGGTCCATACATTTTTGAGCTAACAAGCCTTAACAATGTGCTTTATATTAAATTATTTTTGTAAATTAATATTTGGCTTTAGATTTCTTGTCCAAATACTTTGATCATAAAGGGAAAAGACGTGTAGCGTACCTTGCTCTTCCTGCATTTACAAATAAATAATGCCCACTTAATTTGTTTTTAAACTATCATATTTATCAAAAAAGCAACAATGTTATAATTTATCATGATTGTACAGTGCAAAGTAAATATATTGCTATTATTAGGTTGGTAAACTGTGCTAGTTAGTCACGAAAAATCGCTGGCAAGGAAATTCATTCACCTCCACAGCCTTCTAGACCTATTGCAATGTCGAAATGCATAAACCGAAATGCAAAAGAACATTAATTCCATGCTGTTCTCTGCACTTAAGCCAATAGCTTTGCCAATATCTATTCTTGTTTGAATTCTGCCACAACGAAAAGTAGCCTAGTTCATCCACACACACACACACACACACACACACACACACACACACACACCTAAAATGCTTATGTCAGAATTGAAGTAGCTACAGTAAAATCTTGTCGTGTGTTACTGCTTCCAAATTATTTTCGCATAAACTCACTCGTGTTGTGTGTGAGAGCTCTGACGTTCAGACTGTCAGAATTCGCACCGTATACGCCCATCTTAAGTTTACTAAAGCTGATGTAATAAATCTAAATACTCCGTTTATTATAAAACATCTTCACAATATTAGAATTGAATAATAGGTTTATTCTGAACTATTTGGTGTTGTAATGCACTTTAGATGTTGTTTCGCAACTATATTATACGGTGCTCATTTATAAGCTATTTTCAATTGCAGTTTCTTAAACAAGGAGTCAATAACGCAGAACTGATCACGCATGCGCCTAATGGATTATGTTTATAAAATTACGTGTTTTTTAAACGTATTAGGGTAAGGTTTTTGTTTTGCAAGAGGACCTCCACTCAGATATGGTCTTGATTTTAAAGACTCACCCATACCCTGGTGAAAAACAAATATACTCTATTGTATTTCAAGTATATTTAACTTTGCAATAGTACATTACAAATATACTTACAAAGAAATGTAATTTCTTTAAACATATTTAAAGTATGCTTACAACATATTTGCACGTATTTTTTACAATTAAACTTTTAACATACTTCAAAATAATTATACTTTAGTATATATTCTAAAATTATACTTTAAAAATTGCACAAAACTAAGTATATTTTTCTAAAGTATACTAAATTTAAACTTATTTTAAAATGTATTTTAGGTATACACTTTATCGGTATGCTTAAAGTTATCATTATAATAATGCACTGACAGTATATTTCTAAAATACATTATTTAGTATTCTTTAGAAACAGTATATTTTAAGTACATTTTGAAAGTATATGGGGTGTACAAATGTATATTATTTTATGGAGAAATAACGCAGGCTTAAAATTACGAGAGCGCAGTATGTTCAGTTACATTTTATATTGTAGATGTATACATTTGTAATATACTATCAACATAATAAGGTACACTTTAACTTCACTATAGGCAAGCATTGGATAAACCAATTAACTGTGTTTTACCACAAAATAAACATGGTTTTGCTAATAATAAATACACCAAAAAAACATGGTTACTAAACTTTTACCACAAAAAAACATGGTTAATTTTCGTAAGGGGAATGAGGTTTTTTTAATAGTTTTTGTGTCAAATGCATGCCGCTTTAAGCTGTACACATTAATTAACTTAAACATAATGCTCAGCTGCACTACTTCCCGAACTTCAGACAGCTTCCTGTTTCCTGTCTGCCATTATTGGACAAACTGATTAATCCAGGTGTGCCTGACCTCAGTAGTCACAACAACAATAATCAGACACACCTGGATTAATCAGTTTGTCCAATAATGGCAGACAGGAAACAAGGAGCTGGCTGAAGTTCATAGTGCAGCTGGGCATAAAACCTATTCAAGAAACTGATCACCCACTTTAATCCCATTGTTTAAACATAATGGGCATTAATAACAACTATCATAGCGGTTGATTCATATTAAAACTTATTTGCAATTTCTAGCTTAAAAAACAAAAATTACACTATCTTTTCACATCCCAATTTATCACTGAAATCCTATTGAACCTCTATAGGGACAACCAACCCCATACCCTGTGGCAACCAACCCCGTGATGGGGTTGGTTGTCACATTGTGTCAGATTGTCTTTGATGGTTAATTACTTCATGTTACAATACATTCGAAAAGTAAAAAGTATACACATTTAAAGCCAAGACTCCAAAGTTTAATTTCATGTAGGAATTACTGCTGAGAGATTTTTTGAAGATGAGCAATTCATGCATGAGTAAAAATTGTGACAACCAACCCCGGTCTCCCCTACTCCTTACATAAATAAAACACACTCTAAACCCACTATGACTGAGATTATTTAGTATAGCAGTCATAAAATGACTGGTTTCTTAAAATATTCTTGTAAAAATAAGTTATCAATCATTGCTATCATTGTATAATGTAGAAAATATTTTTCTGCTGTCATTATTTCCAAACACGTTATGCCATTTATGCCTCCAAACATGTTAATAATGTTAGGTATGATGAAGATTACACTTGTATGTATCTTTCGCAGTACCTGTTGCACTGTAGAATAGTGGGTTAAGCAAGGACATTGTATAGAAGTGTTGCACACTTCTTGCACACAGAAGGCTTTCAAAAAACAGTCAACAAAAAAATGGGGGGCCTGTGCCCCAGTAGAGTTTTGTCTAGCAACGCCCCTGTTTTGTGTGTAAAAACCTGTTATTTTTCACACAATTAACTTGTGTCTATATGGCTGTTTTCATGGTCCTAAAAACTGGCTGGGCTGAGTTCCCCGATAACGATTGATCTTAGCACTTAAGAGCGCTTTCTAGAAGCTACTTGACAAATTCTTTCACGTGCGTTTCTCAAAGACTTAAATACGATTCCACGTAGCGTGCTTTAAGTGCTACTTACTAGTCGCTATCCGTCTGTCAAGTGCTGAAATGTCACATATAGAATGATGAATTGTAATCGTAGCAGACGCTTTTTTAATATTTATGATCTTCACCCGATGCGCAGCCGATGTTGCAGTTTATATTAGTTATTATTTTTTATATTATTAGTTTTACAAAATGTTTATTGTACACTTTACCAGCACAGTTCTATGCATACTGCACACATTATCCCATACGGAAAGAAAATGTATTTGTAATATATGGTAAATAAATACAAGTTAATTTTATAAAATATTTGTTTTTGAAGTTGAAAATATATGTAGCATAAGGGTGGTTCTTCGCCTCTACGTTGTGCATTAAAATCCTTAAATGCATGGCTAGCTGTGGATTATCCTGCTTATATCTTTATTTGCAAAGTTTAAAACAAGTTAAAGCTGTAATTAATGTTTACAGTGTAATTTTTTTAACAGACGGTTAAACATGACGGCTCACACTTCGTTCGCTTTAAACCAGCCCTGGACTTTTTCACAAATAGGCCCATCATCCTGCCTTTCGCAACTGACACAAGTATGTCCTGATACTGCCACAATACTGTCAGGCTATCAGATTAAAATTATTTAATATTTTGTCAATGTCATATTACACTTTGATGTATAATAAGGCTGTGAAATAATGAAAATGGCTAGGCCCTATAAATTTTGTATATAAAGCTTTCACAAACAACCACCAGGTTTTTGTCAATTCCACAATACTAAGCACAGAAAAAGACAAGGAAAAACTGCACTCAGACAGTTCAAGCTAGGATTTTTTGATTAAACTAATATTTGGTCAATTATTTAGCCCCGTCTTGTATATTAGCACGTTTAGAGTCGTAGCAACCGTTTAGTCTTCATTGTAGCAGAAAATGTGAGCTCACTACAACCTATCATATACAATTAAGTCAATGAAAGAAATGAAAACCCACAGACACAGTTTTTAAATGGCGTTGAATGAATATTTTTTGCTTTGGTGTGTGTGATTTTTGGTAAGATGACAGTTGTAAGTTAAAGATTGACAAAAGCACAATGTTTTGTTTTATTGTTACTGCACAAAAATATAAGCAAACACTTTGCAGTTTGAATGATGTCCCATATGAACAAAATGACGAATTATGTATTGTTTTTACGTTTCCCCTGTTCAATCATGCCCGCACCTCTCTCTCTCTCTCTCTCTCTCTCTCTCTCTCTCACGCACGCGACACACTCACATCACATCTCTCTCTAACAGTAGTTGCGCATTACATTAATTTTCACTCAAGTTTTATTTATATTGTGTATATTATAATAATGTCACGTGTCCTGCTACTACTGGCACTTAGCTCTTGCTGATGTGAAGTTAACTCTGTCTGTCCCTCATCATGACCAGGCAGTGGATGCTCAGGGCAGGCTCGCGAACATATAGACGGTCGCAAATTCCGGGAATCTGTGGACCAATCACGGCTAGTAGGCGGACTCTTCTTCCTTGTTTTTTTTTACACGTAGCAGCATATAAGTGATTGTATTAGTGCCTCTGCTGTTGGCTGTGCATATTGCGTTATTAGACTTTTTTGCTGTCAACCTGGAAACTGCCCTCCGTTGAACGGCCGGTCTGGACTTTTCCAGAACATACAGATTGCCAATCCGTCCCTGTCTGAGAGTTTTTTCCCCCACTTGGCAACCTGACCGGACGTGACATGGGGGCGTGGCAGCATCGACGATCCCATTTTTTTAATTTGAAGTTTGAGGTTGTGCCTTAATTTCGATTGATTTCGATTTAAAATCGAAATCATGACACCCGTAGTAGTTTGTTCTGGTTGTGTAGCTACTGTAGTGTGTTGTGATTATGTAGCTTGTGTAGCGTGTTGTGATTGTATAGCTAGGGTAGTGTTTTGATTGTATAGCTTGTTTAGTGTGTTGTGACGGCTAGCTGCTGTCAAGAGCGTTTGAGCTTAGCTGGTGACTGACGTATTCCTGTGGGTGGATTTTTGTCAAAAACACTAATATTGACAACATTCAGTCAGGAAGTAGAATGCCGTTGGTAGGAATTCTATAAAGTAAAAAATTTTGCTTGGTGTTGAACTTTATAATTATTAAGGTATTATTTATGCTTTAACAGCAACATTACGCAACTAAAGTTTGAAAAATTGGATCAAGATAAACGGGACCTTTAAGTACTACATGTGTACGTTAAAATTTAACCCTGAAATGTGTTAATATTATCAAAGTCTTTTTATTCATTTTGTTATGCATAAATGTATTGTTTCTCAATTTGTTTTAATTTGTGTTTTTTGTAGTGTCCAGTCTGTCCACAGAGAAGTCTCGCTACAACACATCTCTCAATCTGACCAACAAATGTCTTCTGCATCTGTCTGCCCAGTCTCCAGATGGTGTGGTTGATCTGAACTGGGCCTCTCAGGTGCTTTACTGTTCTATGTTCTAAACATTATGGAGATTGTCCCATGACGTTGGTAAAGTCCAAAAACAACATTCAGTTGGTAAGTCAAAGTCGTTTCTGTAGATCATTCAGCCCACAAAAATCCAAAACACCAGGAGCTCTCCTCCTCTCAGCAGGGATTAAAACTCGGATTGTCGAGTGTCTCCGCATTTCCAGTTTCTAAAATTCGCGTCTCCACATTTCCGGTGTCCGCATTTCCGGTGTCCGCCCTGGATCGAGGCTACGGCTTAAAAACTGTAAAAAGATCCGCCCTGGATCAAGGCTACGGCCTAAAAACGCTCGGGCGGGACAGGGCCGCCATCGGCTATGGAAGTCGAGTGGGGCCGCTTCCAGGGTCCAAGACCCTCTCTGTATGACCAACGAAGGTGCTTCATCTCAGGGCGGGACAGGGCTGCCAACCGCTATGGAAGTCAAGTGTTTCGGCTCACTTACTTCCAGGGTTTAAAAACCCTCTCTGTATGACCGACAAAGGTGCTTCATCTCAGGGCGGGACAGGGCCGCCAACCGCAATGGAAGTCGAGTGTTTCGGCTCACTTACTTCCAGGGTTTAAAAACCCTCTCTGTATGACCGACAAAGGTGCCTCATCTCGGGGCGGGACAGGGCCGCCATAAGCTATGGAAGGCGGGACAGGGCCGCCAACCGCTATGGAAGTCGAGTGTGGCGGCTCGTTTACTTCCAGGGTTTAAAAACCCTCTCTGTATTACCGACAAAAGTGCTTCATCTCGGGGCGGGACAGGGCCGCCATCAGCTATGGAAGGCGGGACAGGGCCGCCAACCGCTATGGAAGTAGAGTGTGGCGGCTCGTTTACTTCCAGGGTTTAAAAACCCTCTCTGTATGACCGACAAAAGTGCTTCATCTCGGGGCGGGACAGGGCCGCCATCTGCTATGGAAGGTGGGACAGGGCCGCCAACCGCTATGGAAGTAGAGTGTGTCGGCTCGTTTACTTCCAGGGTTTAAAAACCCTCTCTGTATGACCGACAAAAGTGCTTCATCTCGGGGCGGGACAGGGCCGCCATCAGCTATGGAAGTCAAGTGTTTCGGCTCACTTACTTCCAGGGTTTAAAAACCCTCTCTGTATGACCGACAAAGGTGCTTCATCTCAGGGCGGGACAGGGCCGCCATCTGCTATGGAAGGCGGGACAGGGCCGCCATCAGCTATGGAAGTCAAGTGTTTCGGCTCACTTACTTCCAGGGTTTAAAAACCCTCTCTGTATGACCGACAAAGGTGCTTCATCTCAGGGCGGGACAGGGCCGCCATCTGCTATGGAAGGCGGGACAGGGCCGCCAACCGCTATGGAAGTCGAGTGTGGCGGCTCGCTTACTTCCAGGGTTTAAAAACCCTCTCTGTATGACCGACAAAGGTGCTTCATCTCAGGGCGGGACAGGGCCGCCAACCGCAATGGAAGTTGAGTGTTGCGGCTCGCTTACTTCCAGGGTTTAAAAACCCTCTCTGTATGACCGACAAAGGTCCGTCATCTCGGGGTGGGACAGGGCCGCCATAAGCTATGGAAGGCGGGACAGGGCCGCCAACTGATATGGAAGGCGGGACAGGGCCGCCAACCGACATGGAAGTCGAGTGTGGCAGCTCGCTTACTTCCAGGGTTTAAAAACCCTCTCTGTATGACCGACAAAGGTGCTTCATCTCAGGGTGGGACAGGGCCGCCAACCGCAATGGAAGTAGAGTGTTGCGGCTCGTTTACTTCCAGGGTTTAAAAACCCTCTCTGTATGACCAACAAAAGTGCTTCATCTCGGGGCGGGACAGGGCCGCCAACCGCTATGGAAGTAGAGTGTGGCGGCTCGTTTACTTCCAGGGTTTAAAAACCCTCTCTGTATGACCGACAAAGGTGCCTCATCTCGGGGCGGGACAGGGCAGCCATAAGCTATGGAAGGCGGGACAGGGCCGCCAACCGCTATGGATGTCGAGTGTGGCGGCTCGTTTACTTCCAGGGTTTAAAAACCCTCTCTGTATTACCGACAAAAGTGCTTCATCTCGGGGCGGGACAGGGCCGCCATCAGCTATGGAAGGCGGGACAGGGCCGCCAACCGCTATGGAAGTAGAGTGTGGCGGCTCGTTTACTTCCAGGGTTTAAAAACCCTCTCTGTATGACCGACAAAAGTGCTTCATCTCGGGGCGGGACAGGGCCGCCATCTGCTATGGAAGGTGGGACAGGGCCGCCAACCGCTATGGAAGTAGAGTGTGGCGGCTCGTTTACTTCCAGGGTTTAAAAACCCTCTCTGTATGACCGACAAAAGTGCTTCATCTCGGGGCGGGACAGGGCCGCCATCAGCTATGGAAGTCAAGTGTTTCGGCTCACTTACTTCCAGGGTTTAAAAACCCTCTCTGTATGACCGACAAAGGTGCTTCATCTCAGGGCGGGACAGGGCCGCCATCTGCTATGGAAGGCGGGACAGGGCCGCCAACCGCTATGGAAGTCGAGTGTGGCGGCTCGCTTACTTCCAGGGTTTAAAAACCCTCTCTGTATGACCGACAAAGGTGCTTCATCTCAGGGCGGGACAGGGCCGCCAACCGCAATGGAAGTCGAGTGTTGCGGCTCGCTTACTTCCAGGGTTTAAAAACCCTCTCTGTATGACCGACAAAGGTCCGTCATCTCGGGGTGGGACAGGGCCGCCATAAGCTATGGAAGGCGGGACAGGGCCGCCAACTGATATGGAAGTCGAGTGTGTCGGCTCGTTTACTTCCAGGGTTTAAAAATCCTCTCTGTATTACCGACAAAAGTGCTTCATCTCGGGGTGGGACAGGGCCGCCATCAGCTATGGAAGGCGGGACAGGGCCGCCAACCGATATGGAAGTCGAGTGTGGCGGCTCATTTACTTCCAGGGTTTAAAAACCCTCTCTGTATGACCGACAAAGGTGCTTCATCTCAGGGCGGGACAGGGCTGCCAACCGCTATGGAAGTCGAGTGTGTGGCGGCTCGTGCACTTCCAGGGTCCAAGGCCCTCACTGTATGACCGACAAAGGTGCTTCATCTCGGGGCGGGACAGGGCCGCCATCTGCTATGGAAGGGTCTAAAAACCATCACTGTATGATCGATGAAGGTGGTTAGTCTTGGGCGGGACAGGGCCGCCATCCGCTATGGAAATCGAGTGTGGTGGCTCGTGCACTTGCAGGTTCCACGACACTTTTTGTATGACTAATGAAGAAGCTTCGTCTCATGGCGGGACAGGGCCGCCAACCGCTATGGAAGTCGAGTGGGGCGGCTTTCAGGGTCCAAGACACCCTCTCTGTATGACCGACAAAGGTGCTTCATCTCAGGGCGGGACAGGGCTGCCAACCGCTATGGAAGTCGAGTGCGTGGCGGCTCGTGCACTTCCAGGGTCCAAGGCCCTCACTGTATGACCGACAAAGGTGCTTCATCTCGGGGCAGGACAGGGCCGCCATCTGCTATGGAAGGGTCTAAAAACCATCACTGTATGATCGATGAAGGTGGTTAGTCTTGGGCGGGACAGGGCCGCCATCCGCTATGGAAATCGAGTGTGGTGGCTCGTGCACTTGCAGGTTCCACGACACTTTTTGTATGACTAATGAAGAAGCTTCGTCTCATGGCGGGACAGGGCCGCCAACCGCTATGGAAGTCGAGTGGGGCGGCTTTCAGGGTCCAAGACACCCTCTCTGTATGACCGACGAAGGTGCTTCGTCTCGGGCGGGACAGGGCCGCCAACCACTATTAAAGTCGAGTGTGGCGGCTCGTGCACTTTGAGGCTCCACGACCCTCACTGTTTGACCCTCAGCTGAAATGACCCCGTCCTAGTTTGAAGCCCAGACACGGAGTACGATCATGGCCCTGAGTGTTTGGAAAATGAACTGCGACTGGGGCAGGCCCCCCACCCGGTCGACGTTAGCACGTCAGCCGCCATGGGCAGTCGGTTCCTCATTTCCAGTATCCGAAATTCCTTACTCCGCATTTGTAGTATCTGCATTTATAAATGAAATGATTTACCAAATAATGTTCGAGTATCAGACACAGTCGATCAATTTAAATCTAAATTTAAGACATTCACATAAAATGTCCAGTAAATGTACTTATCCCGCAATAGTTAGTTTCTCTAGAACAAATCATTCACATAAATCTTCTGGGTAATATACTTATGCCGCAATAGTTAGCCTGTCTGGAATTGAGCTGATTTAAACAACAATACTGTATGACACTTGCATTACATGTGAACGGCCCCTATGCTAATAGGATTTTGTTTCTCTTTCTGTGTCTCGTCCTCTACCCCGAGGACAATGAGACAAACAGATCCAGTACCTGCTGCTGTAAAGCCCATCACACCACTGATCTGCTGACCGTCCTTCAACGTGATGCCCAGTTGATGCCTGACCAATGACCACCGGCGGAACCTGTTCACATACCCGTGTGTGTGTGTGTTTCTGTGTGTGTGTGTGTGTGTGTGTGTATATATTTATATATATATATATATATATATATATATATAAAATATAAAATATTTATTTTATAGATAGGTTTATATATTTTTATATAAAAAAAAAACTTGTGTGCGTTTCCAGTAACCGTGTTTCCAGTAACCTTAATTCCCTCCTCCGCATTTCCAGTAACCTCGTTTCCAGTAACCTCGTTTCCAGTAACCTTAATTCCCTTCTCCGCATTTCCAGTAACCTCGTTTCCAGTAACCTTAATTACCTCCTCCGCACTTCCAGTAACCTCGTTTCCAGTAACCTTAATTCCCTCCTCCACATTTCCAGTAACCTCGTTTCCAGTAACCTCGTTTCCAGTAACCTCGTTTCCAGTAACCTCGTTTCCAGTAACCTCGTTTCCAGTAACCTCGTTTCCAGTAACCTAGTTTCCAGTAACCTCGTTTCCAGTAACCTAGTTTCCAGTAACCGCGTTTCCAGTAACCGCGTTTCCAGTAACCGCGTTTCCAGTAACCGCGTTTCCAGTAACCGCGTTTCCAGTAACCTTAATTCCCTTCTCCACAATTCCAGTACTCCAGTATCCGAATATCCAGTATCCTAAACTCCAGTATCCTAAACTCCAGTATCCTAAACTCCAGTATCCTAAACTCCAGCATCCGCATGTCCAGTATCCTAAACTCCAGTATCCTAAACTCCAGCATTCGCATGTCCAGTATCCTAAACTCCAGCATCCGCATGTCCAGTATCCTAAACTCCAGTATCCTAAACTCCAGTATCCTAAACTCCAGCATCCGCATGTCCAGTATCCTAAACTCCAGCATCCGCATGTCCAGTATTCTAAACTCCAGTATCCTAAACTCCAGTATCCTAAACTCCAGTATCCTAAACTCCAGTATCCTAAACTCCAGTATCCTAAACTCCAGTATCCTAAACTCCAGTATCCTAAACTCCAGTATCCTAAACTCCAGCATCCTAAACTCCAGCATCCGCATGTCCAGTATCCTAAACTCCAGCATCCGCATGTCCAGTATCCTAAACTCCAGTATCCTAAACTGCAGTATCCTAAACTCCAGCATCCGCATGTCCAGTATCCTAAACTCCAGTATCCTAAACTCCAGCATCCGCATGTCCAGTATCCTAAACTCCAGCATCCTAAACTCCAGCATCCGCATGTCCAGTATCCTAAACTCCAGCATCCGCATGTCCAGTATCCTAAACTCCAGCATCCGCATGTCCAGTATCCTAAACTCCAGTATCCTAAACTCCAGTATCCTAAACTCCAGTATCCTAAACTCCAGCATCCGCATGTCCAGTATCCTAAACTCCAGCATCCGCATGTCCAGTATCCTAAACTCCAGCATCCGCATGTCCAGTATCCTAAACTCCAGTATCCTAAACTCCAGTATCCTAAACTCCAGTATCCTAAACTCCAGTATCCTAAACTCCAGCATCCGCATGTCCAGTATCCTAAACTCCAGTATCCTAAACTCCAGCATCCGCATGTCCAGTATCCTAAACTCCAGTATCCTAAACTCCAGTATCCTAAACTCCAGTATCCTAAACTCCAGTATCCTAAACTCCAGTATCCTAAACTCCAGTATCCTAAACTCCAGCATCCGCATGTCCAGTATCCTAAACTCCAGCATCCACATGTCCAGTATCCTAAACTCCAGTATCCTAAACTCCAGTATCCTAAACTCCAGTATCCTAAACTCCAGTATCCTAAACTCCAGTATCTTAAACTCCAGTATCTTAAACTCCAGTATCCGCATGTCCAGTATCCTAAACTCCAGTATCCTAAACTCCAGTATCCTAAACTCCAGTATCCTAAACTCCAGCATCCGCATGTCCAGTATCCTAAACTCCAGTATCCTAAACTCCAGTATCCTAAACTCCAGTATCCTAAACTCCAGTATCCTAAACTCCAGTATCCTAAACTCCAGTATCCTAAACTCCAGTATCCTAAACTCCAGCATCCTAAACTCCAGCATCCTAAACTCCAGCATCCTAAACTCCAGCATCCTAAACTCCAGCATCCTAAACTCCAGCATCCGCATGTCCAGTATCCTAAACTCCAGTATCCTAAACTCCAGTATCCTAAACTCCAGTATCCTAAACTCCAGCATCCGCATGTCCAGCATCCTAAACTCCAGTATCCTAAACTCCAGTATCCTAAACTCCAGTATCCTAAACTCCAGTATCCTAAACTCCAGCATCCTAAACTCCAGCATCCTAAACTCCAGCATCCGCATGTCCAGTATCCTAAACTCCAGTATCCTAAACTCCAGTATCCTAAACTCCAGTATCCTAAACTCCAGTATCCTAAACTCCAGTATCCTAAACTCCAGCATCCGCATGTCCAGTATCCTAAACTCCAGCATCCGCATGTCCAGTATCCTAAACTCCAGTATCCTAAACTCCAGTATCCTAAACTCCAGTATCCTAAACTCCAGTATCCTAAACTCCAGTATCCTAAACTCCAGCATCCGCATGTCCAGTATCCTAAACTCCAGCATCCGCATGTCCAGTATCCTAAACTCCAGCATCCGCATGTCCAGTATCCTAAACTCCAGTATCCTAAACTCCAGTATCCTAAACTCCAGTATCCTAAACTCCAGTATCCTAAACTCCAGTATCCTAAACTCCAGCATCCGCATGTCCAGTATCCTAAACTCCAGCATCCGCATGTCCAGTATCCTAAACTCCAGCATCCGCATGTCCAGTATCCTAAACTCCAGCATCCGCATGTCCAGTATCCTAAACTCCAGCATCCGCATGTCCAGTATCCTAAACTCCAGTATCCTAAACTCCAGTATCCTAAACTCCAGTATCCTAAACTCCAGCATCCTAAACTCCAGCATCCGCATGTCCAGTATCCTAAACTCCAGTATCCTAAACTCCAGTATCCTAAACTCCAGTATCCTAAACTCCAGTATCCTAAACTCCAGTATCCTAAACTCCAGTATCCTAAACTCCAGCATCCTAAACTCCAGTATCCTAAACTCCAGCATCCTAAACTCCAGCATCCTAAACTCCAGCATCCTAAACTCCAGCATCCGCATGTCCAGTATCCTAAACTCCAGTATCCTAAACTCCAGTATCCTAAACTCCAGTATCCTAAACTCCAGTATCCTAAACTCCAGTATCCTAAACTCCAGTATCCTAAACTCCAGCATCCTAAACTCCAGCATCCTAAACTCCAGTATCCTAAACTCCAGCATCCTAAACTCCAGCATCCGCATGTCCAGTATCCTAAACTCCAGTATCCTAAACTCCAGTATCCTAAACTCCAGTATCCTAAACTCCAGTATCCTAAACTCCAGTATCCTAAACTCCAGCATCCTAAACTCCAGTATCCTAAACTCCAGCATCCTAAACTCCAGCATCCTAAACTCCAGCATCCTAAACTCCAGCATCCGCATGTCCAGTATCCTAAACTCCAGTATCCTAAACTCCAGTATCCTAAACTCCAGTATCCTAAACTCCAGTATCCTAAACTCCAGTATCCTAAACTCCAGTATCCTAAACTCCAGCATCCTAAACTCCAGCATCCTAAACTCCAGCATCCGCATGTCCAGTATCCTAAACTCCAGTATCCTAAACTCCAGTATCCTAAACTCCAGTATCCTAAACTCCAGTATCCTAAACTCCAGCATCCGCATGTCCAGTATCCTAAACTCCAGTATCCTAAACTCCAGTATCCTAAACTCCAGTATCCTAAACTCCAGTATCCTAAACTCCAGTATCCTAAACTCCAGTATCCTAAACTCCAGCATCCGCATGTCCAGTATCCTAAACTCCAGCATCCGCATGTCCAGTATCCTAAACTCCAGCATCCGCATGTCCAGTATCCTAAACTCCAGTATCCTAAACTCCAGTATCCTAAACTCCAGTATCCTAAACTCCAGTATCCTAAACTCCAGTATCCTAAACTCCAGTATCCTAAACTCCAGTATCCTAAACTCCAGCATCCGCATGTCCAGTATCCTAAACTCCAGCATCCGCATGTCCAGTATCCTAAACTCCAGCATCCGCATGTCCAGTATCCTAAACTCCAGCATCCGCATGTCCAGTATCCTAAACTCCAGCATCCGCATGTCCAGTATCCTAAACTCCAGCATCCGCATGTCCAGTATCCTAAACTCCAGTATCCTAAACTCCAGTATCCTAAACTCCAGTATCCTAAACTCCAGCATCCTAAACTCCAGTATCCGCATGTCCAGTATCCTAAACTCCAGTATCCTAAACTCCAGTATCCTAAACTCCAGTATCCTAAACTCCAGTATCCTAAACTCCAGCATCCTAAACTCCAGCATCCTAAACTCCAGCATCCTAAACTCCAGCATCCGCATGTCCAGTATCCTAAACTCCAGTATCCTAAACTCCAGTATCCTAAACTCCAGTATCCTAAACTCCAGTATCCTAAACTCCAGCATCCGCATGTCCAGTATCCTAAACTCCAGTATCCTAAACTCCAGTATCCTAAACTCCAGTATCCTAAACTCCAGTATCCTAAACTCCAGTATCCTAAACTCCAGCATCCTAAACTCCAGCATCCGCATGTCCAGTATCCTAAACTCCAGCATCCGCATGTCCAGTATCCTAAACTCCAGTATCCTAAACTCCAGTATCCTAAACTCCAGTATCCTAAACTCCAGTATCCTAAACTCCAGTATCCTAAACTCCAGCATCCGCATGTCCAGTATCCTAAACTCCAGCATCCGCATGTCCAGTATCCTAAACTCCAGCATCCGCATGTCCAGTATCCTAAACTCCAGCATCCGCATGTCCAGTATCCTAAACTCCAGTATCCTAAACTCCAGTTTCCGCATGTCCAGTATCCGCATGTCCAGTATCCTAAACTCCAGTATCCTAAACTCCAGTATCCTAAACTCCAGTATCCTAAACTCCAGCATCCTAAACTCCAGCATCCTAAACTCCAGCATCCTAAACTCCAGCATCCTAAACTCCAGCATCCTAAACTCCAGCATCCTAAACTCCAACATCCTAAACTCCAGCATCCTAAACTCCAGCATCCTAAACTCCAGCATCCTAAACTCCAGCATCCTAAACTCCAGCATCCTAAACTCCAGCATCCGCATGTCCAGCATCCTAAACTCCAGCATCCTAAACTCCAGCATCCTAAACTCCAGCATCCTAAACTCCAGCATCCTAAACTCCAGCATCCTAAACTCCAGCATCCTAAACTCCAGCATCCTAAACTCCAGCATCCTAAACTCCAGCATCCTAAACTCCAGCATCCTAAACTCCAGCATCCTAAACTCCAGCATCCTAAACTCCAGCATCCTAAACTCCAGCATCCTAAACTCCAGCATCCTAAACTCCAGCATCCTAAACTCCAGCATCCTAAACTCCAGCATCCGCATGTCCAGTATCCTAAACTCCAGCATCCTAAACTCCAGCATCCTAAACTCCAGCATCCTAAACTCCAGCATCCTAAACTCCAGCATCCGCATGTCCAGTATCCTAAACTCCAGTATCCTAAACTCCAGTATCCTAAACTCCAGCATCCTAAACTCCAGCATCCGCATGTCCAGTATCCTAAACTCCAGTATCCTAAACTCCAGTATCCTAAACTCCAGTATCCTAAACTCCAGTATCCTAAACTCCAGTATCCTAAACTCCAGTATCCTAAACTCCAGTATCCTAAACTCCAGTATCCTAAACTCCAGTATCCTAAACTCCAGTATCCAAAACTCCAGCATCCGCATGTCCAGTATCCTAAACTCCAGCATCCGCATGTCCAGTATCCTAAACTCCAGCATCCGCATGTCCAGTATCCTAAACTCCAGCATCCTAAACTCCAGCATCCTAAACTCCAGCATCCTAAACTCCAGCATCCTAAACTCCAGCATCCTAAACTCCAGCATCCGCATGTCCAGCATCCTAAACTCCAGCATCCTAAACTCCAGCATCCTAAACTCCAGCATCCTAAACTCCAGCATCCTAAACTCCAGCATCCTAAACTCCAGCATCCTAAACTCCAGCATCCTAAACTCCAGCATCCTAAACTCCAGCATCCTAAACTCCAGCATCCTAAACTCCAGCATCCTAAACTCCAGCATCCTAAACTCCAGCATCCTAATCTCCAGCATCCTAAACTCCAGCATCCTAAACTCCAGCATCCGCATGTCCAGTATCCTAAACTCCAGTATCCTAAACTCCAGTATCCTAAACTCCAGTATCCTAAACTCCAGTATCCTAAACTCCAGTATCCTAAACTCCAGTATCCTAAACTCCAGTATCCTAAACTCCAGTATCCTAAACTCCAGTATCCTAAACTCCAGCATCCGCATGTCCAGTATCCTAAACTCCAGCATCCGCATGTCCAGTATCCTAAACTCCAGCATCCGCATGTCCAGTATCCTAAACTCCAGTATCCTAAACTCCAGTATCCTAAACTCCAGTATCCTAAACTCCAGCATCCGCATGTCCAGTATCCTAAACTCCAGCATCCGCATGTCCAGTATCCTAAACTCCAGCATCCGCATGTCCAGTATCCTAAACTCCAGCATCCGCATGTCCAGTATCCTAAACTCCAGCATCCGCATGTCCAGTATCCTAAACTCCAGTATCCTAAACTCCAGTATCCTAAACTCCAGTATCCTAAACTCCAGTATCCTAAACTCCAGTATCCTAAACTCCAGCATCCTAAACTCCAGCATCCGCATGTCCAGTATCCTAAACTCCAGCATCCGCATGTCCAGTATCCTAAACTCCAGTATCCTAAACTCCAGTATCCTAAACTCCAGTATCCTAAACTCCAGTATCCTAAACTCCAGCATCCTAAACTCCAGCATCCTAAACTCCAGCATCCTAAACTCCAGCATCCGCATGTCCAGTATCCTAAACTCCAGTATCCTAAACTCCAGTATCCTAAACTCCAGTATCCTAAACTCCAGTATCCTAAACTCCAGTATCCTAAACTCCAGTATCCTAAACTCCAGTATCCTAAACTCCAGTATCCTAAACTCCAGCATCCGCATGTCCAGTATCCTAAACTCCAGTATCCTAAACTCCAGTATCCTAAACTCCAGTATCCTAAACTCCAGCATCCGCATGTCCAGTATCCTAAACTCCAGCATCCGCATGTCCAGTATCCTAAACTCCAGCATCCGCATGTCCAGTATCCTAAACTCCAGTATCCTAAACTCCAGTATCCTAAACTCCAGTATCCTAAACTCCAGTATCCTAAACTCCAGTATCCTAAACTCCAGTATCCTAAACTCCAGTATCCTAAACTCCAGCATCCGCATGTCCAGTATCCTAAACTCCAGCATCCGCATGTCCAGTATCCTAAACTCCAGCATCCGCATGTCCAGTATCCTAAACTCCAGTATCCTAAACTCCAGTTTCCGCATGTCCAGTATCCGCATGTCCAGTATCCTAAACTCCAGTATCCTAAACTCCAGTATCCTAAACTCCAGTATCCTAAACTCCAGCATCCTAAACTCCAGCATCCTAAACTCCAGCATCCTAAACTCCAGCATCCTAAACTCCAGCATCCTAAACTCCAGCATCCTAAACTCCAGCATCCGCATGTCCAGTATCCTAAACTCCAGCATCCTAAACTCCAGCATCCTAAACTCCAGCATCCTAAACTCCAGCATCCTAAACTCCAGCATCCTAAACTCCAGCATCCGCATGTCCAGCATCCGCATGTCCAGCATCCTAAACTCCAGCATCCGCATGTCCAGCATCCTAAACTCCAGCATCCTAAACTCCAGCATCCTAAACTCCAGCATCCTAAACTCCAGCATCCTAAACTCCAGCATCCTAAACTCCAGCATCCTAAACTCCAGCATCCTAAACTCCAGCATCCTAAACTCCAGCATCCTAAACTCCAGCATCCTAAACTCCAGCATCCTAAACTCCAGCATCCTAAACTCCAGCATCCTAAACTCCAGCATCCTAAACTCCAGCATCCTAAACTCCAGCATCCTAAACTCCAGCATCCTAAACTCCAGCATCCTAAACTCCAGCATCCTAAACTCCAGCATCCTAAACTCCAGCATCCTAAACTCCAGCATCCTAAACTCCAGCATCCTAAACTCCAGCATCCTAAACTCCAGCATCCTAAACTCCAGCATCCTAAACTCCAGCATCCTAAACTCCAGCATCCTAAACTCCAGCATCCTAAACTCCAGCATCCTAAACTCCAGCATCCGCATGTCCAGTATCCTAAACTCCAGTATCCTAAACTCCAGTATCCTAAACTCCAGTATCCTAAACTCCAGCATCCGCATGTCCAGTATCCTAAACTCCAGTATCCTAAACTCCAGTATCCTAAACTCCAGTATCCTAAACTCCAGTATCCTAAACTCCAGTATCCTAAACTCCAGCATCCGCATGTCCAGTATCCTAAACTCCAGCATCCGCATGTCCAGTATCCTAAACTCCAGCATCCGCATGTCCAGTATCCTAAACTCCAGTATCCTAAACACCAGTATCCGCATGTCCAGTATCCGCATGTCCAGTATCCGCATGTCCAGTATCCTAAACTCCAGTATCCTAAACTCCAGTATCCTAAACTCCAGCATCCTAAACTCCAGCATCCTAAACTCCAGCATCCTAAACTCCAGCATCCGCATGTCCAGTATCCTAAACTCCAGCATCCGCATGTCCAGCATCCGCATGTCCAGTATCCTAAACTCCAGCATCCTAAACTCCAGCATCCTAAACTCCAGCATCCTAAACTCCAGCATCCTAAACTCCAGCATCCTAAACTCCAGCATCCGCATGTCCAGCATCCTAAACTCCAGCATCCTAAACTCCAGCATCCTAAACTCCAGCATCCTAAACTCCAGCATCCTAAACTCCAGCATCCTAAACTCCAGCATCCTAAACTCCAGCATCCTAAACTCCAGCATCCTAAACTCCAGCATCCTAAACTCCAGCATCCTAAACTCCAGCATCCTAAACTCCAGCATCCTAAACTCCAGCATCCTAAACTCCAGCATCCGCATGTCCAGTATCCTAAACTCCAGCATCCTAAACTCCAGCATCCTAAACTCCAGCATCCTAAACTCCAGCATCCGCATGTCCAGCATCCGCATGTCCAGTATCCTAAACTCCAGTATCCTAAACTCCAGTATCCTAAACTCCAGCATCCGCATGTCCAGTATCCTAAACTCCAGTATCCTAAACTCCAGCATCCTAAACTCCAGCATCCGCATGTCCAGCATCCTAAACTCCAGTATCCTAAACTCCAGTATCCTAAACTCCAGTATCCTAAACTCCAGTATCCTAAACTCCAGTATCCTAAACTCCAGTATCCTAAACTCCAGTATCCTAAACTCCAGCATCCGCATGTCCAGTATCCTAAACTCCAGCATCCGCATGTCCAGTATCCTAAACTCCAGCATCCGCATGTCCAGTATCCTAAACTCCAGCATCCGCATGTCCAGTATCCTAAACTCCAGTATCCTAAACTCCAGTATCCTAAGCTCCAGTATCCTAAACTCCAGCATCCGCATGTCCAGTATCCTAAACTCCAGTATCCTAAACTCCAGCATCCTAAACTCCAGCATCCTAAACTCCAGCATCCTAAACTCCAGCATCCTAAACTCCAGCATCCTAAACTCCAGCATCCTAAACTCCAGCATCCTAAACTCCAGCATCCGCATGTCCAGTATCCTAAACTCCAGCATCCTAAACTCCAGCATCCTAAACTCCAGCATCCTAAACTCCAGCATCCGCATGTCCAGCATCCGCATGTCCAGTATCCTAAACTCCAGTATCCTAAACTCCAGTATCCTAAACTCCAGTATCCTAAACTCCAGCATCCGCATGTCCAGTATCCTAAACTCCAGTATCCTAAACTCCAGCATCCTAAACTCCAGCATCCGCATGTCCAGTATCCTAAACTCCAGTATCCTAAACTCCAGTATCCTAAACTCCAGTATCCTAAACTCCAGTATCCTAAACTCCAGCATCCGCATGTCCAGTATCCTAAACTCCAGCATCCGCATGTCCAGTATCCTAAACTCCAGTATCCTAAACTCCAGTATCCTAAACTCCAGTATCCTAAACTCCAGTATCCTAAACTCCAGTATCCTAAACTCCAGCATCCGCATGTCCAGTATCCTAAACTCCAGCATCCGCATGTCCAGTATCCTAAACTCCAGCATCCGCATGTCCAGTATCCTAAACTCCAGTATCCTAAACTCCAGTATCCTAAACTCCAGTATCCTAAACTCCAGTATCCTAAACTCCAGTATCCTAAACTCCAGCATCCGCATGTCCAGTATCCTAAACTCCAGCATCCGCATGTCCAGTATCCTAAACTCCAGCATCCGCATGTCCAGTATCCTAAACTCCAGCATCCGCATGTCCAGTATCCTAAACTCCAGCATCCGCATGTCCAGTATCCTAAACTCCAGCATCCGCATGTCCAGTATCCTAAACTCCAGTATCCTAAACTCCAGTATCCTAAACTCCAGTATCCTAAACTCCAGTATCCTAAACTCCAGCATCGTAAACTCCAGCATCCGCATGTCCAGTATCCTAAACTCCAGTATCCTAAACTCCAGTATCCTAAACTCCAGTATCCTAAACTCCAGTATCCTAAACTCCAGCATCCTAAACTCCAGTATCCTAAACTCCAGTATCCTAAACTCCAGCATCCTAAACTCCAGCATCCTAAACTCCAGCATCCGCATGTCCAGTATCCTAAACTCCAGTATCCTAAACTCCAGTATCCTAAACTCCAGTATCCTAAACTCCAGTATCCTAAACTCCAGTATCCTAAACTCCAGCATCCTAAACTCCAGCATCCTAAACTCCAGCATCCGCATGTCCAGTATCCTAAACTCCAGTATCCTAAACTCCAGTATCCTAAACTCCAGTATCCTAAACTCCAGTATCCTAAACTCCAGCATCCGCATGTCCAGTATCCTAAACTCCAGTATCCTAAACTCCAGTATCCTAAACTCCAGTATCCTAAACTCCAGTATCCTAAACTCCAGTATCCTAAACTCCAGCATCCGCATGTCCAGTATCCTAAACTCCAGCATCCGCATGTCCAGTATCCTAAACTCCAGCATCCGCATGTCCAGTATCCTAAACTCCAGTATCCTAAACTCCAGTATCCTAAACTCCAGTATCCTAAACTCCAGTATCCTAAACTCCAGTATCCTAAACTCCAGTATCCTAAACTCCAGCATCCGCATGTCCAGTATCCTAAACTCCAGCATCCGCATGTCCAGTATCCTAAACTCCAGCATCCGCATGTCCAGTATCCTAAACTCCAGCATCCGCATGTCCAGTATCCTAAACTCCAGCATCCGCATGTCCAGTATCCTAAACTCCAGTATCCTAAACTCCAGTATCCTAAACTCCAGTATCCTAAACTCCAGTATCCTAAACTCCAGTATCCTAAACTCCAGCATCCTAAACTCCAGCATCCGCATGTCCAGTATCCTAAACTCCAGTATCCTAAACTCCAGTATCCTAAACTCCAGTATCCTAAACTCCAGCATCCTAAACTCCAGCATCCTAAACTCCAGCATCCTAAACTCCAGCATCCGCATGTCCAGTATCCTAAACTCCAGTATCCTAAACTCCAGTATCCTAAACTCCAGTATCCTAAACTCCAGCATCCGCATGTCCAGTATCCTAAACTCCAGTATCCTAAACTCCAGTATCCTAAACTCCAGTATCCTAAACTCCAGTATCCTAAACTCCAGTATCCTAAACTCCAGTATCCTAAACTCCAGCATCCTAAACTCCAGCATCCGCATGTCCAGTATCCTAAACTCCAGCATCCGCATGTCCAGTATCCTAAACTCCAGTATCCTAAACTCCAGTATCCTAAACTCCAGTATCCTAAACTCCAGTATCCTAAACTCCAGTATCCTAAACTCCAGCATCCGCATGTCCAGTATCCTAAACTCCAGCATCCGCATGTCCAGTATCCTAAACTCCAGCATCCGCATGTCCAGTATCCTAAACTCCAGCATCCGCATGTCCAGTATCCTAAACTCCAGTATCCTAAACTCCAGTTTCCGCATGTCCAGTATCCGCATGTCCAGTATCCGCATGTCCAGTATCCGCATGTCCAGTATCCTAAACTCCAGTATCCTAAACTCCAGCATCCTAAACTCCAGCATCCTAAACTCCAGCATCCTAAACTCCAGCATCCTAAACTCCAGCATCCTAAACTCCAGCATCCTAAACTCCAGCATCCTAAACTCCAGCATCCTAAACTCCAACATCCTAAACTCCAGCATCCTAAACTCCAGCATCCTAAACTCCAGCATCCTAAACTCCAGCATCCTAAACTCCAGCATCCGCATGTCCAGCATCCGCATGTCCAGCATCCTAAACTCCAGCATCCTAAACTCCAGCATCCTAAACTCCAGCATCCTAAACTCCAGCATCCTAAACTCCAGCATCCTAAACTCCAGCATCCTAAACTCCAGCATCCTAAACTCCAGCATCCTAAACTCCAGCATCCTAAACTCCAGCATCCTAAACTCCAGCATCCTAAACTCCAGCATCCTAAACTCCAGCATCCTAAACTCCAGCATCCTAAACTCCAGCATCCTAAACTCCAGCATCCTAAACTCCAGCATCCGCATGTCCAGTATCCTAAACTCCAGCATCCTAAACTCCAGCATCCTAAACTCCAGCATCCTAAACTCCAGCATCCTAAACTCCAGCATCCTAAACTCCAGCATCCGCATGTCCAGCATCCTAAACTCCAGTATCCTAAACTCCAGTATCCTAAACTCCAGCATCCTAAACTCCAGCATCCGCATGTCCAGTATCCTAAACTCCAGTATCCTAAACTCCAGTATCCTAAACTCCAGTATCCTAAACTCCAGTATCCTAAACTCCAGTATCCTAAACTCCAGTATCCTAAACTCCAGTATCCTAAACTCCAGTATCCTAAACTCCAGTATCCAAAACTCCAGCATCCGCATGTCCAGTATCCTAAACTCCAGCATCCGCATGTCCAGTATCCTAAACTCCAGCATCCGCATGTCCAGTATCCTAAACTCCAGCATCCTAAACTCCAGCATCCTAAACTCCAGCATCCTAAACTCCAGCATCCTAAACTCCAGCATCCTAAACTCCAGCATCCTAAACTCCAGCATCCTAAACTCCAGCATCCGCATGTCCAGCATCCTAAACTCCAGCATCCTAAACTCCAGCATCCTAAACTCCAGCATCCTAAACTCCAGCATCCTAAACTCCAGCATCCTAAACTCCAGCATCCTAAACTCCAGCATCCTAAACTCCAGCATCCTAAACTCCAGCATCCTAAACTCCAGCATCCTAAACTCCAGCATCCTAAACTCCAGCATCCTAAACTCCAGCATCCTAAACTCCAGCATCCTAAACTCCAGCATCCTAAACTCCAGCATCCTAAACTCCAGCATCCTAAACTCCAGCATCCTAAACTCCAGCATCCGCATGTCCAGCATCCGCATGTCCAGCATCCTAAACTCCAGTATCCTAAACTCCAGTATCCTAAACTCCAGTATCCTAAACTCCAGTATCCTAAACTCCAGTATCCTAAACTCCAGTATCCTAAACTCCAGTATCCTAAACTCCAGTATCCTAAACTCCAGTATCCTAAACTCCAGCATCCGCATGTCCAGTATCCTAAACTCCAGCATCCGCATGTCCAGTATCCTAAACTCCAGCATCCGCATGTCCAGTATCCTAAACTCCAGTATCCTAAACTCCAGTATCCTAAACTCCAGTATCCTAAACTCCAGCATCCGCATGTCCAGTATCCTAAACTCCAGCATCCGCATGTCCAGTATCCTAAACTCCAGCATCCGCATGTCCAGTATCCTAAACTCCAGCATCCGCATGTCCAGTATCCTAAACTCCAGCATCCGCATGTCCAGTATCCTAAACTCCAGTATCCTAAACTCCAGTATCCTAAACTCCAGTATCCTAAACTCCAGTATCCTAAACTCCAGCATCCTAAACTCCAGCATCCGCATGTCCAGTATCCTAAACTCCAGTATCCTAAACTCCAGTATCCTAAACTCCAGTATCCTAAACTCCAGCATCCTAAACTCCAGCATCCTAAACTCCAGCATCCTAAACTCCAGCATCCGCATGTCCAGTATCCTAAACTCCAGTATCCTAAACTCCAGTATCCTAAACTCCAGTATCCTAAACTCCAGTATCCTAAACTCCAGTATCCTAAACTCCAGTATCCTAAACTCCAGTATCCTAAACTCCAGTATCCTAAACTCCAGCATCCGCATGTCCAGTATCCTAAACTCCAGTATCCTAAACTCCAGTATCCTAAACTCCAGTATCCTAAACTCCAGCATCCGCATGTCCAGTATCCTAAACTCCAGCATCCGCATGTCCAGTATCCTAAACTCCAGCATCCGCATGTCCAGTATCCTAAACTCCAGTATCCTAAACTCCAGTATCCTAAACTCCAGTATCCTAAACTCCAGTATCCTAAACTCCAGTATCCTAAACTCCAGTATCCTAAACTCCAGCATCCGCATGTCCAGTATCCGCATGTCCAGTATCCTAAACTCCAGCATCCGCATGTCCAGTATCCTAAACTCCAGCATCCGCATGTCCAGTATCCTAAACTCCAGCATCCGCATGTCCAGTATCCTAAACTCCAGTATCCTAAACTCCAGTTTCCGCATGTCCAGTATCCGCATGTCCAGTATCCTAAACTCCAGTATCCTAAACTCCAGTATCCTAAACTCCAGCATCCTAAACTCCAGCATCCTAAACTCCAGCATCCTAAACTCCAGCATCCTAAACTCCAGCATCCTAAACTCCAGCATCCTAAACTCCAGCATCCTAAACTCCAGCATCCTAAACTCCAGCATCCTAAACTCCAGCATCCTAAACTCCAGCATCCTAAACTCCAGCATCCTAAACTCCAGCATCCTAAACTCCAGCATCCTAAACTCCAGCATCCGCATGTCCAGCATCCTAAACTCCAGCATCCTAAACTCCAGCATCCTAAACTCCAGCATCCTAAACTCCAGCATCCTAAACTCCAGCATCCTAAACTCCAGCATCCTAAACTCCAGCATCCTAAACTCCAGCATCCTAAACTCCAGCATCCTAAACTCCAGCATCCTAAACTCCAGCATCCTAAACTCCAGCATCCTAAACTCCAGCATCCTAAACTCCAGCATCCTAAACTCCAGCATCCTAAACTCCAGCATCCTAAACTCCAGCATCCTAAACTCCAGCATCCTAAACTCCAGCATCCTAAACTCCAGCATCCTAAACTCCAGCATCCTAAACTCCAGCATCCTAAACTCCAGCATCCTAAACTCCAGCATCCTAAACTCCAGCATCCTAAACTCCAGCATCCTAAACTCCAGCATCCTAAACTCCAGCATCCTAAACTCCAGCATCCTAAACTCCAGCATCCGCATGTCCAGCATCCTAAACTCCAGCATCCTAAACTCCAGCATCCTAAACTCCAGCATCCTAAACTCCAGCATCCTAAACTCCAGCATCCTAAACTCCAGCATCCTAAACTCCAGCATCCGCATGTCCAGCATCCGCATGTCCAGCATCCTAAACTCCAGTATCCTAAACTCCAGTATCCTAAACTCCAGCATCCTAAACTCCAGCATCCGCATGTCCAGTATCCTAAACTCCAGTATCCTAAACTCCAGTATCCTAAACTCCAGTATCCTAAACTCCAGTATCCTAAACTCCAGTATCCTAAACTCCAGTATCCTAAACTCCAGTATCCTAAACTCCAGTATCCTAAACTCCAGTATCCAAAACTCCAGCATCCGCATGTCCAGTATCCTAAACTCCAGCATCCGCATGTCCAGTATCCTAAACTCCAGCATCCGCATGTCCAGTATCCTAAACTCCAGCATCCGCATGTCCAGCATCCTAAACTCCAGCATCCTAAACTCCAGCATCCTAAACTCCAGCATCCGCATGTCCAGCATCCTAAACTCCAGCATCCTAAACTCCAGCATCCTAAACTCCAGCATCCTAAACTCCAGCATCCTAAACTCCAGCATCCTAAACTCCAGCATCCTAAACTCCAGCATCCTAAACTCCAGCATCCTAAACTCCAGCATCCTAAACTCCAGCATCCTAAACTCCAGCATCCTAAACTCCAGCATCCTAAACTCCAGCATCCGCATGTCCAGTATCCTAAACTCCAGTATCCTAAACTCCAGTATCCTAAACTCCAGTATCCTAAACTCCAGTATCCTAAACTCCAGTATCCTAAACTCCAGTATCCTAAACTCCAGTATCCTAAACTCCAGTATCCTAAACTCCAGCATCCGCATGTCCAGTATCCTAAACTCCAGCATCCGCATGTCCAGTATCCTAAACTCCAGCATCCGCATGTCCAGTATCCTAAACTCCAGTATCCTAAACTCCAGTATCCTAAACTCCAGTATCCTAAACTCCAGCATCCGCATGTCCAGTATCCTAAACTCCAGCATCCGCATGTCCAGTATCCTAAACTCCAGCATCCGCATGTCCAGTATCCTAAACTCCAGCATCCGCATGTCCAGTATCCTAAACTCCAGCATCCGCATGTCCAGTATCCTAAACTCCAGTATCCTAAACTCCAGTATCCTAAACTCCAGTATCCTAAACTCCAGTATCCTAAACTCCAGTATCCTAAACTCCAGTATCCTAAACTCCAGCATCCTAAACTCCAGCATCCGCATGTCCAGTATCCTAAACTCCAGTATCCTAAACTCCAGTATCCTAAACTCCAGTATCCTAAACTCCAGCATCCTAAACTCCAGCATCCTAAACTCCAGCATCCTAAACTCCAGCATCCTAAACTCCAGCATCCTAAACTCCAGCATCCTAAACTCCAGCATCCGCATGTCCAGTATCCTAAACTCCAGTATCCTAAACTCCAGTATCCTAAACTCCAGTATCCTAAACTCCAGTATCCTAAACTCCAGTATCCTAAACTCCAGTATCCTAAACTCCAGTATCCTAAACTCCAGCATCCGCATGTCCAGTATCCTAAACTCCAGTATCCTAAACTCCAGTATCCTAAACTCCAGTATCCTAAACTCCAGCATCCGCATGTCCAGTATCCTAAACTCCAGCATCCGCATGTCCAGTATCCTAAACTCCAGCATCCGCATGTCCAGTATCCTAAACTCCAGTATCCTAAACTCCAGTATCCTAAACTCCAGTATCCTAAACTCCAGTATCCTAAACTCCAGTATCCTAAACTCCAGTATCCTAAACTCCAGTATCCTAAACTCCAGCATCCGCATGTCCAGTATCCTAAACTCCAGCATTCGCATGTCCAGTATCCTAAACTCCAGCATCCGCATGTCCAGTATCCTAAACTCCAGCATCCGCATGTCCAGTATCCTAAACTCCAGTATCCTAAACTCCAGTTTCCGCATGTCCAGTATCCGCATGTCCAGTATCCTAAACTCCAGTATCCTAAACTCCAGTATCCTAAACTCCAGCATCCTAAACTCCAGCATCCTAAACTCCAGCATCCTAAACTCCAGCATCCTAAACTCCAGCATCCTAAACTCCAGCATCCTAAACTCCAGCATCCTAAACTCCAGCATCCTAAACTCCAGCATCCTAAACTCCAGCATCCTAAACTCCAGCATCCTAAACTCCAGCATCCGCATGTCCAGCATCCGCATGTCCAGCATCCTAAACTCCAGCATCCTAAACTCCAGCATCCTAAACTCCAGCATCCTAAACTCCAGCATCCTAAACTCCAGCATCCTAAACTCCAGCATCCTAAACTCCAGCATCCTAAACTCCAGCATCCTAAACTCCAGCATCCTAAACTCCAGCATCCTAAACTCCAGCATCCTAAACTCCAGCATCCTAAACTCCAGCATCCTAAACTCCAGCATCCTAAACTCCAGCATCCTAAACTCCAGCATCCTAAACTCCAGCATCCTAAACTCCAGCATCCTAAACTCCAGCATCCGCATGTCCAGCATCCGCATGTCCAGCATCCGCATGTCCAGCATCCTAAACTCCAGCATCCGCATGTCCAGTATCCTAAACTCCAGTATCCTAAACTCCAGTATCCTAAACTCCAGTATCCTAAACTCCAGCATCCGCATGTCCAGTATCCTAAACTCCAGTATCCTAAACTCCAGTATCCTAAACTCCAGTATCCTAAACTCCAGTATCCTAAACTCCAGCATCCGCATGTCCAGTATCCTAAACTCCAGCATCCGCATGTCCAGTATCCTAAACTCCAGCATCCGCATGTCCAGTATCCTAAACTCCAGTATCCTAAACTCCAGTTTCCGCATGTCCAGTATCCGCATGTCCAGTATCCGCATGTCCAGTATCCTAAACTCCAGTATCCTAAACTCCAGTATCCTAAACTCCAGCATCCTAAACTCCAGCATCCTAAACTCCAGCATCCTAAACTCCAGCATCCGCATGTCCAGTATCCTAAACTCCAGCATCCGCATGTCCAGTATCCTAAACTCCAGCATCCGCATGTCCAGTATCCTAAACTCCAGCATCCTAAACTCCAGCATCCTAAACTCCAGCATCCTAAACTCCAGCATCCTAAACTCCAGCATCCTAAACTCCAGCATCCGCATGTCCAGCATCCTAAACTCCAGCATCCTAAACTCCAGCATCCTAAACTCCAGCATCCTAAACTCCAGCATCCTAAACTCCAGCATCCTAAACTCCAGCATCCTAAACTCCAGCATCCTAAACTCCAGCATCCTAAACTCCAGCATCCTAAACTCCAGCATCCTAAACTCCAGCATCCTAAACTCCAGCATCCTAAACTCCAGCATCCGCATGTCCAGTATCCTAAACTCCAGTATCCTAAACTCCAGCATCCTAAACTCCAGCATCCTAAACTCCAGCATCCGCATGTCCAGCATCCGCATGTCCAGTATCCTAAACTCCAGTATCCTAAACTCCAGTATCCTAAACTCCAGTATCCTAAACTCCAGCATCCGCATGTCCAGTATCCTAAACTCCAGTATCCTAAACTCCAGCATCCTAAACTCCAGCATCCGCATGTCCAGTATCCTAAACTCCAGTATCCTAAACTCCAGTATCCTAAACTCCAGTATCCTAAACTCCAGTATCCTAAACTCCAGTATCCTAAACTCCAGTATCCTAAACTCCAGTATCCTAAACTCCAGTATCCTAAACTCCAGTATCCTAAACTCCAGTATCCTAAACTCCAGTATCCTAAACTCCAGTATCCTAAACTCCAGCATCCGCATGTCCAGTATCCTAAACTCCAGCATCCGCATGTCCAGTATCCTAAACTCCAGCATCCGCATGTCCAGTATCCTAAACTCCAGCATCCGCATGTCCAGTATCCTAAACTCCAGTATCCTAAACTCCAGTATCCTAAACTCCAGTATCCTAAACTCCAGCATCCGCATGTCCAGTATCCTAAACTCCAGCATCCTAAACTCCAGCATCCTAAACTCCAGCATCCTAAACTCCAGCATCCTAAACTCCAGCATCCTAAACTCCAGCATCCTAAACTCCAGCATCCTAAACTCCAGCATCCTAAACTCCAGCATCCGCATGTCCAGTATCCTAAACTCCAGCATCCTAAACTCCAGCATCCTAAACTCCAGCATCCTAAACTCCAGCATCCGCATGTCCAGCATCCGCATGTCCAGTATCCTAAACTCCAGTATCCTAAACTCCAGTATCCTAAACTCCAGTATCCTAAACTCCAGCATCCGCATGTCCAGTATCCTAAACTCCAGTATCCTAAACTCCAGCATCCTAAACTCCAGCATCCGCATGTCCAGTATCCTAAACTCCAGTATCCTAAACTCCAGTATCCTAAACTCCAGTATCCTAAACTCCAGTATCCTAAACTCCAGCATCCGCATGTCCAGTATCCTAAACTCCAGCATCCGCATGTCCAGTATCCTAAACTCCAGCATCCGCATGTCCAGTATCCTAAACTCCAGTATCCTAAACTCCAGTTTCCGCATGTCCAGTATCCGCATGTCCAGTATCCTAAACTCCAGCATCCTAAACTCCAGCATCCTAAACTCCAGCATCCTAAACTCCAGCATCCTAAACTCCAGCATCCTAAACTCCAGCATCCTAAACTCCAGCATCCTAAACTCCAGCATCCTAAACTCCAGCATCCTAAACTCCAGCATCCTAAACTCCAGCATCCGCATGTCCAGCATCCTAAACTCCAGCATCCTAAACTCCAGCATCCTAAACTCCAGCATCCTAAACTCCAGCATCCTAAACTCCAGCATCCTAAACTCCAGCATCCTAAACTCCAGCATCCTAAACTCCAGCATCCTAAACTCCAGCATCCTAAACTCCAGCATCCTAAACTCCAGCATCCTAAACTCCAGCATCCTAAACTCCAGCATCCTAAACTCCAGCATCCTAAACTCCAGCATCCGCATGTCCAGCATCCGCATGTCCAGCATCCTAAACTCCAGCATCCGCATGTCCAGCATCCTAAACTCCAGCATCCTAAACTCCAGCATCCTAAACTCCAGCATCCTAAACTCCAGCATCCTAAACTCCAGCATCCGCATGTCCAGCATCCTAAACTCCAGCATCCGCATGTCCAGTATCCTAAACTCCAGTATCCTAAACTCCAGCATCCTAAACTGCAGCATCCTAAACTCCAGCATCCTAAACTGCAGCATCCTAAACTCCAGCATCCTAAACTCCAGCATCCTAAACTCCAGCATCCTAAACTCCAGCATCCTAAACTCCAGCATCCTAAACTCCAGCATCCTAAACTCCAGCATCCTAAACTCCAGCATCCTAAACTCCAGCATCCTAAACTCCAGCATCCTAAACTCCAGCATCCTAAACTCCAGCATCCGCATGTCCAGTATCCTAAACTCCAGTATCCTAAACTCCAGCATCCGCATGTCCAGTATCCTAAACTCCTGTATCCTAAACTCCAGTATCCTAAACTCCAGCATCCGCATGTCCAGTATCTTAAACTCCAGCATCCTAAACTCCAGTATCCTAAACTCCAGCATCCGCATGTCCAGTATCCTAAACTCCAGTATCCTAAACTCCAGCATCCGCATGTCCAGTATCCTAAACTCCAGCATCCGCATGTCCAGCATCCTAAACTCCAGCATCCGCATGTCCAGCATCCTAAACTCCAGCATCCTAAACTCCAGCATCCTAAACTCCAGCATCCTAAACTCCAGCATCCTAAACTCCAGCATCCTAAACTCCAGCATCCTAAACTCCAGCATCCTAAACTCCAGCATCCTAAACTCCAGCATCCTAAACTCCAGCATCCTAAACTCCAGCATCCTAAACTCCAGCATCCGCATGTCCAGCATCCGCATGTCCAGCATCCGCATGTCCAGCATCCGCATGTCCAGCATCCTAAACTCCAGTATCCTAAACTCCAGCATTCGCATGTCCAGTATCCTAAACTCCAGTATCCTAAACTCCAGCATCCGCATGTCCAGTATCCTAAACTCCAGTATCCTAAACTCCAGCATCCGCATGTCCAGTATCCTAAACTCCAGCATCCGCATGTCCAGTATCCTAAACTCCTGTATCCTAAACTCCAGTATCTTAAACTCCAGCATCCTAAACTCCAGTATCCTAAACTCCAGCATCCGCATGTCCAGTATCCTAAACTCCAGTATCCTAAACTCCAGCATCCGCATGTCCAGTATCCTAAACTCCAGCATCCGCATGTCCAGCATCCTAAACTCCAGCATCCGCATGTCCAGCATCCTAAACTCCAGCATCCTAAACTCCAGCATCCTAAACTCCAGCATCCTAAACTCCAGCATCCTAAACTCCAGCATCCTAAACTCCAGCATCCTAAACTCCAGCATCCTAAACTCCAGCATCCTAAACTCCAGCATCCTAAACTCCAGCATCCTAAACTCCAGCATCCTAAACTCCAGCATCCGCATGTCCAGCATCCGCATGTCCAGCATCCGCATGTCCAGCATCCGCATGTCCAGCATCCTAAACTCCAGTATCCTAAACTCCAGCATTCGCATGTCCAGTATCCTAAACTCCAGTATCCTAAACTCCAGCATCCGCATGTCCAGTATCCTAAACTCCAGTATCCTAAACTCCAGCATCCGCATGTCCAGTATCCTAAACTCCAGCATCCGCATGTCCAGTATCCTAAACTCCAGTATCCTAAACTCCAGCATCCGCATGTCCAGTATCCTAAACTCCAGTATCCTAAACTCCAGTATCCTAAACTCCAGCATCCTAAACTCCAGCATCCGCATGTCCAGTATCCTAAACTCCAGTATCCTAAACTCCAGTATCCTAAACTCAGCATCCGCATGTCCAGTATCCTAAACTCCAGTATCCTAAACTCCAGTATCCTAAACTCCAGTATCCTAAACTCCAGTATCCTAAACTCCAGCATCCTAAACTCCAGCATCCTAAACTCCAGCATCCTAAACTCCAGCATCCTAAACTCCAGCATCCTAAACTCCAGCATCCTAAACTCCAGCATCCTAAACTCCAGTATCCTAAACTCCAGTATCCTAAACTCCAGTATCCTAAACTCCAGCATCCTAAACTCCAGCATCCGCATGTCCAGTATCCTAAACTCCAGTATCCTAAACTCCAGTATCCTAAACTCAGCATCCGCATGTCCAGTATCCTAAACTCCAGTATCCTAAACTCCAGTATCCTAAACTCCAGTATCCTAAACTCCAGCATCCTAAACTCCAGCATCCTAAACTCCAGCATCCTAAACTCCAGCATCCTAAACTCCAGCATCCTAAACTCCAGCATCCTAAACTCCAGCATCCTAAACTCCAGCATCCTAAACTCCAGCATCCTAAACTCCAGCATCCTAAACTCCAGCATCCTAAACTCCAGCATCCTAAACTCCAGCATCCTAAACTCCAGCATCCTAAACTCCAGCATCTGCATGTCCAGCATCCTAAACTCCAGCATCCGCATGTCCAGCATCCTAAACTCCAGCATCCGCATGTCCAGCATCCTAAACTCCAGTATCCTAAACTCCAGTATCCTAAACTCCAGTATCCTAAACTCCAGTATCCTAAACTCCAGTATCCTAAACTCCAGTATCCTAAACTCCAGTATCCTAAACTCCAGTATCCTAAACTCCAGCATCCGCATGTCCAGTATCCTAAACTCCAGCATCCGCATGTCCAGTATCCTAAACTCCAGCATCCGCATGTCCAGTATCCTAAACTCCAGTATCCTAAACTCCAGCATCCTAAACTCCAGCATCCGCATGTCCAGTATCCTAAACTCCAGTATCCTAAACTCCAGCATCCGCATGTCTAGTATCCTAAACTCCAGTATCCTAAACTCCAGTATCCTAAACTCCAGTATTCTAAACTCCAGTATCATAAACTCCAGTATCATAAACTCCAGTATCCTAAACTCCAGTATCCTAAACTCCAGTATCCTAAACTCCAGCATCCGCATGTCCAGTATCCTAAACTCCAGCATCCGCATGTCCAGTATCCTAAACTCCAGTATCCTAAACTCCAGCATCCACATGTCCAGTATCCTAAACTCCAGTATCCTAAACTCCAGCATCCGCATGTCCAGTATCCTAAACTCCAGTATTCTAAACTCCAGTATTCTAAACTCCAGTATTCTAAACTCCAGTATTCTAAACTCCAGTATCCTAAACTCCAGTATCCTAAACTCCAGTATCCTAAACTCCAGCATCCGCATGTCCAGTATCCTAAACTCCAGTATCCTAAACTCCAGTATCCTAAACTCCAGTATCCTAAACTCCAGTATCCTAAACTCCAGTATCCTAAACTCCAGTATCCTAAACTCCAGTATCCTAAACTCCAGCATCCTAAACTCCAGCATCCTAAACTCCAGCATCCTAAACTCCAGCATCCTAAACTCCAGCATCCTAAACTCCAGCATCCTAAACTCCAGCATCCTAAACTCCAGCATCCTAAACTCCAGCATCCTAAACTCCTGCATCCTAAACTCCAGCATCCTAAACTCCAGCATCCTAAACTCCAGCATCCTAAACTCCAGCATCCTAAACTCCAGCATCCGCATGTCCAGTATCCTAAACTCCAGCATCCGCATGTCCAGTATCCTAAACTCCAGTATCCTAAACTCCAGTATCCTAAACTCCAGTATCCTAAACTCCAGTATCCTAAACTCCAGCATCCGCAAGTCCAGTATCCTAAACTCCAGCATCCGCATGTCCAGTATCCTAAACTCCAGCATCCGCATGTCCAGTATCCTAAACTCCAGCATCCGCATGTCCAGTATCCTAAACTCCAGCATCCGCATGTCCAGTATCCTAAACTCCAGCATCCGCATGTCCAGTATCCTAAACTCCAGTATCCTAAACTCCAGTATCCTAAACTCCAGTATCCTAAACTCCAGCATCCGCATGTCCAGTATCCTAAACTCCAGCATCCGCATGTCCAGTATCCTAAACTCCAGCATCCGCATGTCCAGTATCCTAAACTCCAGCATCCGCATGTCCAGTATCCTAAACTCCAGTATCCTAAACTCCAGTATCCGCATGTCCAGTATCCGCATGTTCAGTATCCGCATGTCCAGTATCCGCATGTCCAGTATCCTAAACTCCAGTATCCTAAACTCCAGTATCCTAAACTCCAGTATCCTAAACTCCAGCATCCTAAACTCCAGCATCCTAAACTCCAGCATCCTAAACTCCAGCATCCTAAACTCCAGCATCCTAAACTCCAGCATCCTAAACTCCAGCATCCTAAACTCCAGCATCCGCATGTCCAGCATCCGCATGTCCAGCATCCGCATGTCCAGCATCCGCATGTCCAGCATCCGCATGTCCAGCATCCGCATGTCCAGCATCCTAAACTCCAGCATCCTAAACTCCAGCATCCTAAACTCCAGCATCCTAAACTCCAGCATCCTAAACTCCAGCATCCTAAACTCCAGCATCCTAAACTCCAGCATCCTAAACTCCAGCATCCTAAACTCCAGCATCCGCATGTCCAGCATCCTAAACTCCAGCATCCTAAACTCCAGCATCCTAAACTCCAGCATCCTAAACTCCAGCATCCTAAACTCCAGCATCCTAAACTCCAGCATCCTAAACTCCAGCATCCTAAACTCCAGCATCCGCATGTCCAGTATCCTAAACTCCAGCATCCGCATGTCCAGTATCCTAAACTCCAGTATCCTAAACTGCAGTATCCTAAACTCCAGCATCCGCATGTCCAGTATCCTAAACTCCAGCATCCGCATGTCCAGTATCCTAAACTCCAGTATCCTAAACTCCAGCATCCGCATGTCCAGTATCCTAAACTCCAGCATCCTAAACTCCAGCATCCGCATGTCCAGCATCCTAAACTCCAGTATCCTAAACTCCAGCATCCGCATGTCCAGTATCCTAAACTCCAGTATCCTAAACTCCAGCATCCGCATGTCCAGTATCCTAAACTCCAGCATCCGCATGTCCAGTATCCTAAACTCCAGTATCCTAAACTCCAGTATCCTAAACTCCAGCATCCGCATGTCCAGTATCCTAAACTCCAGCATCCGCATGTCCAGTATCCTAAACTCCAGTATCATAAACTCCAGTATCATAAACTCCAGTATCATAAACTCCAGTATCCTAAACTCCAGTATCCTAAACTCCAGTATCCTAAACTCCAGTATCCTAAACTCCAGCATCCGCATGTCCAGTATCCTAAACTCCAGTATCCTAAACTCCAGCATCCGCATGTCCAGTATCCTAAACTCCAGTATCCTAAACTCCAGCATCCGCATGTCCAGTATCCTAAACTCCAGTATCCTAAACTCCAGTATCCTAAACTCCAGTATTCTAAACTCCAGTATTCTAAACTCCAGTATTCTAAACTCCAGTATTCTAAACTCCAGTATTCTAAACTCCAGCATCCGCATGTCCAGTATCCTAAACTCCAGCATCCGCATGTCCAGTATCCTAAACTCCAGTATCCTAAACTCCAGTATCCTAAACTCCAGTATCCTAAACTCCAGCATCCTAAACTCCAGCATCCTAAACTCCAGCATCCTAAACTCCAGCATCCTAAACTCCAGCATCCTAAACTCCAGCATCCTAAACTCCAGCATCCTAAACTCCAGCATCCTAAACTCCAGCATCCTAAACTCCAGCATCCTAAACTCCAGCATCCTAAACTCCAGCATCCGCATGTCCAGCATCCGCATGTCCAGTATCCTAAACTCCAGTATCCTAAACTCCAGCATCCGCAAGTCCAGTATCCTAAACTCCAGCATCCGCATGTCCAGTATCCTAAACTCCAGCATCCGCATGTCCAGTATCCTAAACTCCAGTATCCTAAACTCCAGTATCCTAAACTCCAGTATCCTAAACTCCAGTATCCTAAACTCCAGTATCCTAAACTCCAGTATCCTAAACTCCAGTATCCTAAACTCCAGTATCCTAAACTCCAGCATCCGCATGTCCAGTATCCTAAACTCCAGCATCCGCATGTCCAGTATCCTAAACTCCAGCATCCGCATGTCCAGTATCCTAAACTCCAGTATCCTAAACTCCAGTATCCTAAACTCCAGTATCCGCATGTCCAGTATCCGCATGTCCAGTATCCGCATGTCCAGTATCCGCATGTCCAGTATCCGCATGTCCAGCATCCTAAACTCCAGCATCCTAAACTCCAGCATCCTAAACTCCAGCATCCTAAACTCCAGCATCCGCATGTCCAGCATCCTAAACTCCAGCATCCTAAACTCCAGCATCCTAAACTCCAGCATCCTAAACTCCAGCATCCTAAACTCCAGCATCCTAAACTCCAGCATCCTAAACTCCAGCATCCTAAACTCCAGCATCCTAAACTCCAGCATCCTAAACTCCAGCATCCTAAACTCCAGCATCCTAAACTCCAGCATCCGCATGTCCAGTATCCTAAACTCCAGCATCCTAAACTCCAGCATCCTAAACTCCAGCATCCTAAACTCCAGCATCCTAAACTCCAGCATCCTAAACTCCAGCATCCGCATGTCCAGTATCCTAAACTCCAGCATCCGCATGTCCAGTATCCTAAACTCCAGTATCCTAAACTGCAGTATCCTAAACTCCAGCATCCGCATGTCCAGTATCCTAAACTCCAGCATCCGCATGTCCAGTATCCTAAACTCCAGTATCCTAAACTCCAGCATCCGCATGTCCAGTATCCTAAACTCCAGCATCCTAAACTCCAGCATCCGCATGTCCAGTATCCTAAACTCCAGCATCCTAAACTCCAGCATCCGCATGTCCAGTATCCTAAACTCCAGTATCCTAAACTCCAGCATCCGCATGTCCAGTATCCTAAACTCCAGCATCCGCATGTCCAGTATCCTAAACTCCAGTATCCTAAACTCCAGTATCCTAAACTCCAGTATCCTAAACTCCAGTATCCTAAACTCCAGTATCCTAAACTCCAGTATCCTAAACTCCAGCATCCGCATGTCCAGTATCCTAAACTCCAGCATCCGCATGTCCAGTATCCTAAACTCCAGTATCCTTAAACTCCAGTATCCTAAACTCCAGTATCCTAAACTCCAGTATCCTAAACTCCAGTATCCTAAACTCCAGTATCCTAAACTCCAGCATCCGCATGTCCAGTATCCTAAACTCCAGTATCCTAAACTCCAGCATCCGCATGTCCAGTATCCTAAACTCCAGTATCCTAAACTCCAGCATCCGCATGTCCAGTATCCTAAACTCCAGCATCCTAAACTCCAGTATCCTAAACTCCAGTATCCTAAACTCCAGTATCCTAAACTCCAGTATCCTAAACTCCAGTATCCTAAACTCCAGTATCCTAAACTCCAGTATCCTAAACTCCAGCATCCGCATGTCCAGTATCCTAAACTCCAGTATCCTAAACTCCAGCATCCACATGTCCAGTATCCTAAACTCCAGCATCCTAAACTCCAGCATCCTAAACTCCAGTATCCTAAACTCCAGCATCCTAAACTCCAGTATCCTAAGCTCCAGCATCCTAAACTCCAGCATCCTAAACTCCAGCATCCTAAACTCCAGCATCCTAAACTCCAGCATCCTAAACTCCAGCATCCTAAACTCCAGCATCCTAAACTCCAGCATCCGCATGTCCAGTATCCTAAACTCCAGTATCCTAAACTCCAGCATCCGCATGTCCAGTATCCTAAACTCCTGTATCCTAAACTCCAGCATCCGCATGTCCAGTATCCTAAACTCCAGCATCCGCATGTCCAGTATCCTAAACTCCAGTATCCTAAACTCCAGCATCCGCATGTCCAGTATCCTAAACTCCAGCATCCGCATGTCCAGTATCCTAAACTCCAGCATCCGCATGTCCAGCATCCTAAACTCCAGCATCCGCATGTCCAGCATCCTAAACTCCAGCATCCGCATGTCCAGCATCCTAAACTCCAGCATCCTAAACTCCAGCATCCTAAACTCCAGCATCCTAAACTCCAGCATCCTAAACTCCAGTATCCTAAACTCCAGTATCCTAAACTCCAGTATCCTAAACTCCAGTATCCTAAACTCCAGTATCCTAAACTCCAGTATCCTAAACTCCAGTATCCTAAACTCCAGTATCCTAAACTCCAGTATCCTAAACTCCAGCATACGCATGTCCAGTATCCTAAACTCCAGCATACGCATGTCCAGTATCCTAAACTCCAGTATCCTAAACTCCAGCATCCGCATGTCCAGTATCCTAAACTCCAGTATCCTAAACTCCAGTATCCTAAACTCCAGTATCCTAAACTCCAGCATCCGCATGTCCAGTATCCTAAACTCCAGTATCCTAAACTCCAGTATCCTAAACTCCAGTATCCTAAACTCCAGCATCCGCATGTCCAGTATCCTAAACTCCAGCATCCGCATGTCCAGTATCCTAAACTCCAGTATCCTAAACTCCAGCATCCACATGTCCAGTATCCTAAACTCCAGTATCCTAAACTCCAGTATCCTAAACTCCAGTATCCTAAACTCCAGTATCCTAAACTCCAGTATCCTAAACTCCAGTATCCTAAACTCCAGTATCCTAAACTCCAGTATCCTAAACTCCAGTATCCTAAACTCCAGTATCCTAAACTCCAGCATCCGCATGTCCAGTATCCTAAACTCCAGCATATGCATGTCCAGTATCCTAAACTCCAGCATACGCATGTCCAGTATCCTAAACTCCAGTATCCTAAACTCCAGCATCCGCATGTCCAGTATCCTAAACTCCAGTATCCTAAACTCCAGTATCCTAAACTCCAGTATCCTAAACTCCAGTATCCTAAACTCCAGCATCCGCATGTCCAGTATCCTAAACTCCAGTATCCTAAACTCCAGTATCCTAAACTCCAGTATCCTAAACTCCAGCATCCGCATGTCCAGTATCCTAAACTCCAGCATCCGCATGTCCAGTATCCTAAACTCCAGTATCCTAAACTGCAGTATCCTAAACTCCAGCATCCACATGTCCAGTATCCTAAACTCCAGTATCCTAAACTCCAGTATCCTAAACTCCAGTATCCTAAACTCCAGTATCCTAAACTCCAGTATCCTAAACTCCAGTATCCTAAACTCCAGTATCCTAAACTCCAGTATCCTAAACTCCAGCATCCGCATGTCCAGTATCCTAAACTCCAGCATCCGCATGTCCAGTATCCTAAACTCCAGCATCCGCATGTCCAGTATCCTAAACTCCAGTATCCTAAACTCCAGTATCCTAAACTCCAGTATCCTAAACTCCAGTATCCTAAACTCCAGTATCCTAAACTCCAGTATCCTAAACTCCAGTATCCTAAACTCCAGTATCCTAAACTCCAGTATCCTAAACTCCAGCATCCTAAACTCCAGCATCCTAAACTCCAGTATCCTAAACTCCAGCATCCTAAACTCCAGCATCCGCATGTCCAGTATCCTAAACTCCAGTATCCTAAACTCCAGTATCCTAAACTCCAGTATCCTAAACTCCAGTATCCTAAACTCCAGCATACGCATGTCCAGTATCCTAAACTCCAGTATCCTAAACTCCAGTATCCTAAACTCCAGTATCCTAAACTCCAGTATCCTAAACTCCAGTATCCTAAACTCCAGTATCCTAAACTCCAGTATCCTAAACTCCAGTATCCTAAACTCCAGCATCCTAAACTCCAGCATCCTAAACTCCAGCATCCTAAACTCCAGCATCCTAAACTCCAGCATCCGCATGTCCAGTATCCTAAACTCCAGTATCCTAAACTCCAGTATCCTAAACTCCAGTATCCTAAACTCCAGTATCCTAAACTCCAGCATACGCATGTCCAGTATCCTAAACTCCAGTATCCTAAACTCCAGTATCCTAAACTCCAGTATCCTAAACTCCAGTATCCTAAACTCCAGTATCCTAAACTCCAGCATCCGCATGTCCAGTATCCTAAACTCCAGCATCCGCATGTCCAGTATCCTAAACTCCAGTATCCTAAACTCCAGCATCCACATGTCCAGTATCCTAAACTCCAGTATCCTAAACTCCAGTATCCTAAACTCCAGTATCCTAAACTCCAGTATCCTAAACTCCAGTATCCTAAACTCCAGCATCCGCATGTCCAGTATCTTAAACTCCAGCATCCGCATGTCCAGTATCCTAAACTCCAGCATCCGCATGTCCAGTATCCTAAACTCCAGTATCCTAAACTCCAGCATCCACATGTCCAGTATCCTAAACTCCAGCATCCACATGTCCAGTATCCTAAACTCCAGTATCCTAAACTCCAGTATCCTAAACTCCAGTATCCTAAACTCCAGTATCCTAAACTCCAGTATCCTAAACTCCAGCATCCTAAACTCCAGCATCCGCATGTCCAGCATCCTAAACTCCAGCATCCGCATGTCCAGTATCCTAAACTCCAGTATCCTAAACTCCAGTATCCTAAACTCCAGCATCCGCATGTCCAGTATCCTAAACTCCAGTATCCTAAACTCCAGTATCCTAAACTCCAGTATCCTAAACTCCAGTATCCTAAACTCCAGTATCCTAAACTCCAGTATCCTAAACTCCAGTATCCTAAACTCCAGCATCCTAAACTCCAGTATCCTAAACTCCAGCATCCTAAACTCCAGCATCCGCATGTCCAGTATCCTAAACTCCAGCATCCGCATGTCCAGTATCCTAAACTCCAGTATCCTAAACTCCAGTATCCTAAACTCCAGTATCCTAAACTCCAGTATCCTAAACTCCAGTATCCTAAACTCCAGTATCCTAAACTCCAGCATCCTAAACTCCAGCATCCTAAACTCCAGCATCCTAAACTCCAGCATCCGCATGTCCAGTATCCTAAACTCCAGTATCCTAAACTCCAGTATCCTAAACTCCAGTATCCTAAACTCCAGTATCCTAAACTCCAGTATCCTAAACTCCAGTATCCTAAACTCCAGCATACGCATGTCCAGTATCCTAAACTCCAGTATCCTAAACTCCAGTATCCTAAACTCCAGTATCCTAAACTCCAGTATCCTAAACTCCAGTATCCTAAACTCCAGTGACCTAAACTCCAGCATCCGCATGTCCAGTATCCTAAACTCCAGCATCCGCATGTCCAGTATCCTAAACTCCAGTATCCTAAACTCCAGTATCCTAAACTCCAGTATCCTAAACTCCAGTATCCTAAACTCCAGTATCCTAAACTCCAGCATCCGCATGTCCAGTATCTTAAACTCCAGCATCCGCATGTCCAGTATCCTAAACTCCAGCATCCGCATGTCCAGTATCCTAAACTCCAGTATCCTAAACTCCAGCATCCACATGTCCAGTATCCTAAACTCCAGCATCCACATGTCCAGTATCCTAAACTCCAGTATCCTAAACTCCAGTATCCTAAACTCCAGTATCCTAAACTCCAGTATCCTAAACTCCAGTATCCTAAACTCCAGCATCCTAAACTCCAGCATCCGCATGTCCAGCATCCTAAACTCCAGCATCCGCATGTCCAGTATCCTAAACTCCAGTATCCTAAACTCCAGTATCCTAAACTCCAGCATCCGCATGTCCAGTATCCTAAACTCCAGTATCCTAAACTCCAGTATCCTAAACTCCAGTATCCTAAACTCCAGTATCCTAAACTCCAGTATCCTAAACTCCAGTATCCTAAACTCCAGTATCCTAAACTCCAGTATCCTAAACTCCAGTATCCTAAACTCCAGTATCCTAAACTCCAGTATCCTAAACTCCAGTATCCTAAACTCCAGCATACGCATGTCCAGTATCCTAAACTCCAGTATCCTAAACTCCAGCATCCACATGTCCAGTATCCTAAACTCCAGTATCCTAAACTCCAGTATCCTAAACTCCAGTATCCTAAACTCCAGTATCCTAAACTCCAGTATCCTAAACTCCAGCATACGCATGTCCAGTATCCTAAACTCCAGTATCCTAAACTCCAGCATCCGCATGTCCAGTATCCTAAACTCCAGTATCCTAAACTCCAGCATACGCATGTCCAGTATCCTAAACTCCAGTATCCTAAACTCCAGCATCCGCATGTCCAGTATCTTAAACTCCAGTATCCTAAACTCCAATATCCTAAACTCCAGTATCCTAAACTCCAGCATCCGCATGTCCAGTATCCTAAACTCCAGTATCCTAAACTCCAGTATCCTAAACTCCAGTATCCTAAACTCCAGTATCCTAAACTCCAGTATCCTAAACTCCAGTATCCTAAACTCCAGTATCCTAAACTCCAGTATCCTAAACTCCAGCATCCGCATGTCCAGTATCCTAAACTCCAGTATCCTAAACTCCAGCATCCACATGTCCAGTATCCTAAACTCCAGTATCCTAAACTCCAGTATCCTAAACTCCAGTATCCTAAACTCCAGCATCCGCATGTCCAGTATCCTAAACTCCAGCATCCGCATGTCCAGTATCCTAAACTCCAGTATCCTAAACTCCAGCATCCACATGTCCAGTATCCTAAACTCCAGTATCCTAAACTCCAGTATCCTAAACTCCAGTATCCTAAACTCCAGTATCCTAAACTCCAGTATCCTAAACTCCAGTATCCTAAACTCCAGCATCCGCATGTCCAGTATCCTAAACTCCAGCATCCGCATGTCCAGTATCCTAAACTCCAGTATCCTAAACTCCAGCATCCACATGTCCAGAATCCTAAACTCCAGTATCCTAAACTCCAGTATCCTAAACTCCAGTATCCTAAACTCCAGTATCCTAAACTCCAGTATCCTAAACTCCAGTATCCTAAACTCCAGTATCCTAAACTCCAGTATCCTAAACTCCAGCATACGCATGTCCAGTATCCTAAACTCCAGTATCCTAAACTCCAGTATCCTAAACTCCAGTATCCTAAACTCCAGTATCCTAAACTCCAGCATCCACATGTCCAGTATCCTAAACTCCAGTATCCTAAACTCCAGTATCCTAAACTCCAGTATCCTAAACTCCAGTATCCTAAACTCCAGCATCCTAAACTCCAGCATCCGCATGTCCAGTATCCTAAACTCCAGTATCCTAAACTCCAGCATCCGCATGTCCAGTATCCTAAAGTCCAGTATCCTAAAGTCCAGTATCCTAAAGTCCAGTATCCTAAAGTCCAGTATCCTAAAGTCCAGTATCCTAAAGTCCAGTATCCTAAAGTCCAGTATCCTAAAGTCCAGTATCCTAAAGTCCAGTATCCTAAAGTCCAGTATCCTAAAGTCCAGTATCCTAAACTCCAGTATCCTAAACTCCAGTATCCTAAACTCCAGTATCCTAAACTCCAGTATCCTAAACTCCAGTATCCTAAACTCCAGTATCCTAAACTCCAGCATCCGCATGTCCAGTATCTTAAACTCCAGTATCCTAAACTCCAGCATCCGCATGTCCAGTATCCTAAACTCCAGCATCCGCATGTCCAGTATCCTAAACTCCAGCATCCGCATGTCCAGTATCCTAAACTCCAGTATCCTAAACTCCAGCATCCACATGTCCAGTATCCTAAACTCCAGTATCCTAAACTCCAGTATCCTAAACTCCAGTATCCTAAACTCCAGTATCCTAAACTCCAGCATCCTAAACTCCAGCATCCGCATGTCCAGTATCCTAAACTCCAGCATCCGCATGTCCAGTATCCTAAACTCCAGTATCCTAAACTCCAGTATCCTAAACTCCAGTATCCTAAACTCCAGCATCCGCATGTCCAGTATCCTAAACTCCAGTATCCTAAACTCCAGTATCCTAAACTCCAGTATCCTAAACTCCAGTATCCTAAACTCCAGCATCCGCATGTCCAGTATCCTAAACTCCAGTATCCTAAACTCCAGTATCCTAAACTCCAGTATCCTAAACTCCAGTATCCTAAACTCCAGTATCCTAAACTCCAGTATCCTAAACTCCAGCATCCTAAACTCCAGCATCCGCATGTCCAGTATCCTAAACTCCAGTATCCTAAACTCCAGCATCCGCATGTCCAGTATCCTAAAGTCCAGTATCCTAAAGTCCAGTATCCTAAAGTCCAGTATCCTAAAGTCCAGTATCCTAAAGTCCAGTATCCTAAAGTCCAGTATCCTAAAGTCCAGTATCCTAAAGTCCAGTATCCTAAAGTCCAGTATCCTAAAGTCCAGTATCCTAAAGTCCAGTATCCTAAAGTCCAGTATCCTAAAGTCCAGTATCCTAAAGTCCAGTATCCTAAAGTCCAGTATCCTAAAGTCCAGTATCCTAAAGTCCAGTATCCTAAAGTCCAGTATCCTAAACTCCAGTATCCTAAACTCCAGCATCCGCATGTCCAGTATCTTAAACTCCAGTATCCTAAACTCCAGCATCCGCATGTCCAGTATCCTAAACTCCAGCATCCGCATGTCCAGTATCCTAAACTCCAGCATCCGCATGTCCAGTATCCTAAACTCCAGTATCCTAAACTCCAGCATCCACATGTCCAGTATCCTAAACTCCAGTATCCTAAACTCCAGTATCCTAAACTCCAGTATCCTAAACTCCAGTATCCTAAACTCCAGCATCCTAAACTCCAGCATCCGCATGTCCAGTATCCTAAACTCCAGCATCCGCATGTCCAGTATCCTAAACTCCAGTATCCTAAACTCCAGTATCCTAAACTCCAGTATCCTAAACTCCAGTATCCTAAACTCCAGCATCCGCATGTCCAGTATCCTAAACTCCAGTATCCTAAACTCCAGTATCCTAAACTCCAGTATCCTAAACTCCAGTATCCTAAACTCCAGCATCCGCATGTCCAGTATCCTAAACTCCAGCATCCGCATGTCCAGTATCCTAAACTCCAGCATCCACATGTCCAGTATCCTAAACTCCAGTATCCTAAACTCCAGTATCCTAAACTCCAGTATCCTAAACTCCAGTATCCTAAACTCCAGTATCCTAAACTCCAGTATCCTAAACTCCAGCATCCGCATGTCCAGTATCCTAAACTCCAGTATCCTAAACTCCAGCATCCGCATGTCCAGTATCCTAAAGTCCAGTATCCTAAAGTCCAGTATCCTAAAGTCCAGTATCCTAAAGTCCAGTATCCTAAAGTCCAGTATCCTAAAGTCCAGTATCCTAAAGTCCAGTATCCTAAAGTCCAGTATCCTAAAGTCCAGTATCCTAAAGTCCAGTATCCTAAAGTCCAGTATCCTAAAGTCCAGTATCCTAAAGTCCAGTATCCTAAAGTCCAGTATCCTAAAGTCCAGTATCCTAAAGTCCAGTATCCTAAAGTCCAGTATCCTAAACTCCAGTATCCTAAACTCCAGCATCCGCATGTCCAGTATCCTAAACTCCAGCATATGCATGTCCAGTATCCTAAACTCCAGCATACGCATGTCCAGTATCCTAAACTCCAGTATCCTAAACTCCAGCATCCGCATGTCCAGTATCCTAAACTCCAGTATCCTAAACTCCAGTATCCTAAACTCCAGTATCCTAAACTCCAGTATCCTAAACTCCAGCATCCGCATGTCCAGTATCCTAAACTCCAGTATCCTAAACTCCAGTATCCTAAACTCCAGTATCCTAAACTCCAGCATCCGCATGTCCAGTATCCTAAACTCCAGCATCCGCATGTCCAGTATCCTAAACTCCAGTATCCTAAACTCCAGCATCCACATGTCCAGTATCCTAAACTCCAGTATCCTAAACTCCAGTATCCTAAACTCCAGTATCCTAAACTCCAGTATCCTAAACTCCAGTATCCTAAACTCCAGTATCCTAAACTCCAGTATCCTAAACTCCAGTATCCTAAACTCCAGTATCCTAAACTCCAGTATCCTAAACTCCAGCATCCGCATGTCCAGTATCCTAAACTCCAGCATCCGCATGTCCAGTATCCTAAACTCCAGCATCCGCATGTCCAGTATCCTAAACTCCAGCATCCGCATGTCCAGTATCCTAAACTCCAGTATCCTAAACTCCAGTATCCTAAACTCCAGTATCCTAAACTCCAGTATCCTAAACTCCAGTATCCTAAACTCCAGTATCCTAAACTCCAGCATCCTAAACTCCAGCATCCTAAACTCCAGCATCCGCATGTCCAGTATCCTAAACTCCAGTATCCTAAACTCCAGTATCCTAAACTCCAGTATCCTAAACTCCAGCATACGCATGTCCAGTATCCTAAACTCCAGTATCCTAAACTCCAGTATCCTAAACTCCAGTATCCTAAACTCCAGTATCCTAAACTCCAGTATCCTAAACTCCAGTATCCTAAACTCCAGCATCCGCATGTCCAGTATCCTAAACTCCAGCATCCGCATGTCCAGTATCCTAAACTCCAGCATCCTAAACTCCAGAATCCGCATGTCCAGTATCCTAAACTCCAGCATCCTAAACTCCAGCATCCGCATGTCCAGTATCCTAAACTCCAGCATCCGCATGTCCAGTATCCTAAACTCCAGCATCCGCATGTCCAGTGTCCTAAACTCCAGTATCCTAAACTCCAGTATCCTAAACTCCAGTATCCGCATGTCCAGTATCCGCATGTCCAGTATCCTAAACTCCAGTATCCTAAACTCCAGCATCCTAAACTCCAGCATCCTAAACTCCAGCATCCTAAACTCCAGCATCCTAAACTCCAGCATCCTAAACTCCAGCATCCTAAACTCCAGCATCCGCATGTCCAGTATCCTAAACTCCAGCATCCTAAACTCCAGCATCCTAAACTCCAGCATCCTAAACTCCAGCATCCTAAACTCCAGCATCCGCATGTCCAGTATCCTAAACTCCAGCATCCTAAACTCCAGCATCCGCATGTCCAGTATCCTAAACTCCAGCATCCGCATGTCCAGTATCCTAAACTCCAGCATCCGCATGTCCAGTGTCCTAAACTCCAGTATCCTAAACTCCAGTATCCTAAACTCCAGTATCCGCATGTCCAGTATCCGCATGTCCAGTATCCTAAACTCCAGTATCCTAAACTCCAGCATCCTAAACTCCAGCATCCTAAACTCCAGCATCCTAAACACCAGCATCCTAAACTCCAGCATCCTAAACTCCAGTATCCTAAACTCCAGCATCCGCATGTCCAGTATCCTAAACTCCAGCATCCGCATGTCCAGTATCCTAAACTCCAGCATCCGCATGTCCAGTATCCTAAACTCCAGCATCCGCATGTCCAGTATCCTAAACTCCAGCATCCGCATGTCCAGTATCCTAAACTCCAGCATCCGCATGTCCAGTATCCTAAACTCCAGCATCCGCATGTCCAGCATCCTAAACTCCAGTATCCTAAACTCCAGTATCCTAAACTCCAGCATCCTAAACTCCAGCATCCTAAACTCCAGCATCCGCATGTCCAGTATCCTAAACTCCAGCATCCGCATGTCCAGTATCCTAAACTCCAGCATCCGCATGTCCAGTATCCTAAACTCCAGCATCCGCATGTCCAGTATCCTAAACTCCAGCATCCGCATGTCCAGTATCCTAAACTCCAGCATCCGCATGTCCAGTATCCTAAACTCCAGTATCCTAAACTCCAGTATCCTAAACTCCAGTATCCTAAACTCCAGCATCCGCATGTCCAGTATCCTAAACTCCAGCATCCTAAACTCCAGCATCCGCATGTCCAGTATCCTAAACTCCAGCATCCTAAACTCCAGCATCCGCATGTCCAGTATCCTAAACTCCAGCATCCGCATGTCCAGTATCCTAAACTCCAGCATCCGCATGTCCAGTGTCCTAAACTCCAGTATCCTAAACTCCAGTATCCTAAACTCCAGTATCCGCATGTCCAGTATCCGCATGTCCAGTATCCTAAACTCCAGCATCCTAAACTCCAGCATCCTAAACTCCAGCATCCTAAACTCCAGCATCCTAAACTCCAGCATCCTAAACTCCAGCATCCGCATGTCCAGCATCCGCATGTCCAGCATCCGCATGTCCAGTATCCTAAACTCCAGCATCCTAAACTCCAGCATCCTAAACTCCAGCATCCTAAACTCCAGCATCCTAAACTCCAGCATCCTAAACTCCAGCATCCTAAACTCCAGCATCCGCATGTCCAGTATCCTAAACTCCAGTATCCTAAACTCCAGCATCCGCATGTCCAGTATCCTAAACTCCAGTATCCTAAACTCCAGCATCCGCATGTCCAGTATCCGAAACTCCAGTATCCTAAACTCCAGTATCCTAAACTCCAGTATCCTAAACTCCAGCATCCTAAACTCCAGCATCCTAAACTCCAGCATCCTAAACTCCAGCATCCTAAACTCCAGCATCCGCATGTCCAGTATCCTAAACTCCAGCATCCGCATGTCCAGTATCCTAAACTCCAGTATCCTAAACTGCAGTATCCTAAACTCCAGCATCCGCATGTCCAGCATCCTAAACTCCAGCATCCTAAACTCCAGCATCCTAAACTCCAGCATCCTAAACTCCAGCATCCTAAACTCCAGCATCCGCATGTCCAGTATCCTAAACTCCAGCATCCGCATGTCCAGTATCCTAAACTCCAGCATCCGCATGTCCAGTATCCTAAACTCCAGCATCCGCATGTCCAGTATCCTAAACTCCAGCATCCGCATGTCCAGTATCCTAAACTCCAGCATCCGCATGTCCAGTATCCTAAACTCCAGCATCCGCATGTCCAGCATCCTAAACTCCAGTATCCTAAACTCCAGTATCCTAAACTCCAGTATCCTAAACTCCAGTATCCTAAACTCCAGTATCCTAAACTCCAGTATCCTAAACTCCAGCATCCTAAACTCCAGCATCCGCATGTCCAGTATCCTAAACTCCAGTATCCTAAACTCCAGCATCCGCATGTCCAGTATCCTAAACTCCAGCATCCGCATGTCCAGTATCCTAAACTCCAGCATCGGCATGTCCAGCATCCTAAACTCCAGCATCCTAAACTCCAGCATCCTAAACTCCAGCATCCTAAACTCCAGCATCCTAAACTCCAGCATCCTAAACTCCAGCATCCTAAACTCCAGCATCCTAAACTCCAGCATCCTAAACTCCAGCATCCTAAACTCCAGTATCCTAAACTCCAGCATCTGCATGTCCAGTATCCTAAACTCCAGCATCCGCATGTCCAGTATCCTAAACTCCAGCATCCGCATGTCCAGTATCCTAAACTCCAGCATCCGCATGTCCAGTATCCTAAACTCCAGCATCCGCATGTCCAGTATCCTAAACTCCAGCATCCGCATGTCCAGTATCCTAAACTCCAGCATCCGCATGTCCAGTATCCTAAACTCCAGCATCCGCATGTCCAGTATCCTAAACTCCAGCATCCGCATGTCCAGTATCCTAAACTCCAGCATCCGCATGTCCAGTATCCTAAACTCCAGCATCCTAAACTCCAGCATCCGCATGTCCAGTATCCTAAACTCCAGCATCCTAAACTCCAGCATCCGCATGTCCAGTATCCTAAACTCCAGCATCCGCATGTCCAGTGTCCTAAACTCCAGTATCCTAAACTCCAGTATCCTAAACTCCAGTATCCGCATGTCCAGTATCCGCATGTCCAGTATCCTAAACTCCAGTATCCTAAACTCCAGCATCCTAAACTCCAGCATCCTAAACTCCAGCATCCTAAACTCCAGCATCCTAAACTCCAGCATCCTAAACTCCAGCATCCGCATGTCCAGCATCCGCATGTCCAGCATCCTAAACTCCAGCATCCTAAACTCCAGCATCCTAAACTCCAGCATCCTAAACTCCAGCATCCTAAACTCCAGCATCCTAAACTCCAGCATCCTAAACTCCAGTATCCTAAACTCCAGTATCCTAAACTCCAGCATCCGCATATCCAGTATCCTAAACTCCAGTATCCTAAACTCCAGCATCCGCATGTCCAGTATCCTAAACTCCAGTATCCTAAACTCCAGCATCCGCATGTCCAGTATCCTAAACTCCAGTATCCTAAACTCCAGTATCCTAAACTCCAGTATCCTAAACTCCAGCATCCTAAACTCCAGCATCCTAAACTCCAGCATCCTAAACTCCAGCATCCTAAACTCCAGCATCCGCATGTCCAGTATCCTAAACTCCAGCATCCGCATGTCCAGTATCCTAAACTCCAGTATCCTAAACTGCAGTATCCTAAACTCCAGCATCCGCATGTCCAGTATCCTAAACTCCAGTATCCTAAACTCCAGCATCCGCATGTCCAGTATCCTAAACTCCAGCATCCTAAACTCCAGCATCCGCATGTCCAGTATCTTAAACTCCAGCATCCTAAACTCCAGCATCCGCATGTCCAGTATCCTAAACTCCAGCATCCGCATGTCCAGTATCCTAAACTCCAGCATCCGCATGTCCAGTATCCTAAACTCCAGTATCCTAAACTCCAGTATCCTAAACTCCAGTATCCTAAACTCCAGCATCCGCATGTCCAGTATCCTAAACTCCAGCATCCGCATGTCCAGTATCCTAAACTCCAGTATCCTAAACTCCAGTATCCTAAACTCCAGTATCCTAAACTCCAGTATCCTAAACTCCAGTATCCTAAACTCCAGTATCCTAAACTCCAGTATCCTAAACTCCAGTATCCTAAACTCCAGCATCCGCATGTCCAGTATCCTAAACTCCAGTATCCTAAACTCCAGCATCCGCATGTCCAGTATCCTAAACTCCAGTATCCTAAACTCCAGTATCCTAAACTCCAGTATCCTAAACTCCAGCATCCGCATGTCCAGTATCCTAAACTCCAGCATCCGCATGTCCAGTATCCTAAACTCCAGTATCCTAAACTCCAGCATCCGCATGTCCAGTATCCTAAACTCCAGCATCCGCATGTCCAGTATCCTAAACTCCAGTATCCTAAACTCCAGTATCCTAAACTCCAGTATCCTAAACTCCAGTATCCTAAACTCCAGTATCCTAAACTCCAGTATCCTAAACTCCAGTATCCTAAACTCCAGCATCCGCATGTCCAGTATCCTAAACTCCAGTATCCTAAACTCCAGCATCCGCATGTCCAGCATCCGCATGTCCAGTATCCTAAACTCCAGTATCCTAAACTCCAGTATCCTAAACTCCAGTATCCTAAACTCCAGTATCCTAAACTCCAGTATCCTAAACTCCAGCATCCACATGTCCAGTATCCTAAACTCCAGCATCCTAAACTCCAGCATCCTAAACTCCAGCATCCTAAACTCCAGCATCCTAAACTCCAGTAAAATAAACTCCAGTATCCTAAACTCCAGTATCCTAAACTCCAGTATCCTAAACTCCAGTATCCTAAACTCCAGTATCCTAAACTCCAGTATCCTAAACTCCAGCATCCGCATGTCCAGTATCCTAAACTCCAGCATCCGCATGTCCAGTATCCTAAACTCCAGCATCCGCATGTCCAGTATCCTAAACTCCAGTATCCTAAACTCCAGTATCCTAAACTCCAGTATCCTAAACTCCAGCATCCGCATGTCCAGTATCCTAAACTCCAGCATCCGCATGTCCAGTATCCTAAACTCCAGTATCCTAAACTCCAGTATCCTAAACTCCAGTATCCTAAACTCCAGTATCCTAAACTCCAGTATCCTAAACTCCAGCATCCGCATGTCCAGTATCCTAAACTCCAGTATCCTAAACTCCAGCATCCGCATGTCCAGTATCCTAAACTCCAGTATCCTAAACTCCAGTATCCTAAACTCCAGTATCCTAAACTCCAGTATCCTAAACTCCAGTATCCTAAACTCCAGTATCCTAAACTCCAGTATCCTAAACTCCAGCATCCGCATGTCCAGTATCCTAAACTCCAGCATCCGCATGTCCAGTATCCTAAACTCCAGTATCCTAAACTCCAGCATCCACATGTCCAGTATCCTAAACTCCAGCATCCTAAACTCCAGCATCCTAAACTCCAGCATCCTAAACTCCAGTATCCTAAACTCCAGTATCCTAAACTCCAGTATCCTAAACTCCAGCATCCGCATGTCCAGTATCCTAAACTCCAGTATCCTAAACTCCAGTATCCTAAACTCCAGTATCCTAAACTCCAGTATCCTAAACTCCAGTATCCTAAACTCCAGCATCCGCATGTCCAGTATCCTAAACTCCAGCATCCGCATGTCCAGTATCCTAAACTCCAGTATCCTAAACTCCAGTATCCTAAACTCCAGTATCCTAAACTCCAGTATCCTAAACTCCAGTATCCTAAACTCCAGTATCCTAAACTCCAGTATCCTAAACTCCAGTATCCTAAACTCCAGTATCCTAAACTCCAGTATCCTAAACTCCAGCATCCGCATGTCCAGTATCCTAAACTCCAGTATCCTAAACTCCAGCATCCGCATGTCCAGCATCCGCATGTCCAGCATCCGCATGTCCAGCATCCGCATGTCCAGCATCCGCATGTCCAGCATCCGCATGTCCAGCATCCGCATGTCCAGCATCCGCATGTCCAGCATCCTAAACTCCAGCATCCTAAACTCCAGCATCCTAAACTCCAGCATCCTAAACTCCAGCATCCTAAACTCCAGCATCCTAAACTCCAGCATCCTAAACTCCAGCATCCGCATGTCCAGCATCCTAAACTCCAGTATCCTAAACTCCAGTATCCTAAACTCCAGCATCCGCATGTCCAGTATCCTAAACTCCAGTATCCTAAACTCCAGTATCCTAAACTCCAGCATCCTAAACTCCAGCATCCTAAACTCCAGCATCCTAAACTCCAGCATCCTAAACTCCAGCATCCTAAACTCCAGCATCCGCATGTCCAGTATCCTAAACTCCAGCATCCGCATGTCCAGTATCCTAAACTCCAGTATCCTAAACTGCAGTATCCTAAACTCCAGCATCCGCATGTCCAGTATCCTAAACTCCAGCATCCTAAACTCCAGCATCCGCATGTCCAGTATCCTAAACTCCAGCATCCTAAACTCCAGCATCCGCATGTCCAGTATCCTAAACTCCAGCATCCGCATGTCCAGTATCCTAAACTCCAGCATCCGCATGTCCAGTATCCTAAACTCCAGTATCCTAAACTCCAGTATCCTAAACTCCAGTATCCTAAACTCCAGCATCCGCATGTCCAGTATCCTAAACTCCAGCATCCGCATGTCCAGTATCCTAAACTCCAGTATCCTAAACTCCAGTATCCTAAACTCCAGTATCCTAAACTCCAGTATCCTAAACTCCAGTATCCTAAACTCCAGTATCCTAAACTCCAGCATCCGCATGTCCAGTATCCTAAACTCCAGTATCCTAAACTCCAGCATCCGCATGTCCAGTATCCTAAACTCCACTATCCTAAACTCCAGTATCCTAAACTCCAGTATCCTAAACTCCAGTATCCTAAACTCCAGTATCCTAAACTCCAGCATCCGCATGTCCAGTATCCTAAACTCCAGCATCCGCATGTCCAGTATCCTAAACTCCAGTATCCTAAACTCCAGCATCCACATGTCCAGTATCCTAAACTCCAGCATCCTAAACTCCAGCATCCTAAACTCCAGCATCCTAAACTCCAGTATCCTAAACTCCAGTATCCTAAACTCCAGCATCCTAAACTCCAGCATCCGCATGTCCAGTATCCTAAACTCCAGTATCCTAAACTCCAGTATCCTAAACTCCAGTATCCTAAACTCCAGTATCCTAAACTCCAGTATCCTAAACTCCAGCATCCGCATGTCCAGTATCCTAAACTCCAGCATCCGCATGTCCAGTATCCTAAACTCCAGTATCCGCATGTCCAGTATCCTAAACTCCAGTATCCTAAACTCCAGTATCCTAAACTCCAGTATCCTAAACTCCAGCATCCGCATGTCCAGTATCCTAAACTCCAGTATCCTAAACTCCAGCATCCGCATGTCCAGCATCCGCATGTCCAGCATCCGCATGTCCAGCATCCTAAACTCCAGCATCCTAAACTCCAGCATCCTAAACTCCAGCATCCTAAACTCCAGCATCCTAAACTCCAGCATCCTAAACTCCAGCATCCTAAACTCCAGCATCCTAAACTCCAGTATCCTAAACTCCAGTATCCTAAACTCCAGCATCCGCATGTCCAGTATCCTAAACTCCAGTATCCTAAACTCCAGCATCCGCATGTCCAGTATCCTAAACTCCAGCATCCTAAACTCCAGCATCCTAAACTCCAGCATCCTAAACTCCAGCATCCTAAACTCCAGCATCTTAAACTCCAGCATCCTAAACTCCAGCATCCGCATGTCCAGTATCCTAAACTCCAGCATCCGCATGTCCAGTATCCTAAACTCCAGTATCCTAAACTGCAGTATCCTAAACTCCAGCATCCGCATGTCCAGTATTCTAAACTCCAGTATCCTAAACTCCAGCATCCGCATGTCCAGTATCCTAAACTCCAGCATCCTAAAGTCCAGCATCCGCATGTCCAGTATCCTAAACTCCAGCATCCTAAACTCCAGCATCCGCATGTCCAGTATCCTAAACTCCAGCATCCGCATGTCCAGTATCCTAAACTCCAGCATCCGCATGTCCAGTATCCTAAACTCCAGTATCCTAAACTCCAGTATCCTAAACTCCAGTATCCTAAACTCCAGCATCCGCATGTCCAGTATCCTAAACTCCAGCATCCGCATGTCCAGTATCCTAAACTCCAGTATCCTAAACTCCAGTATCCTAAACTCCAGTATCCTAAACTCCAGTATCCTAAACTCCAGTATCCTAAACTCCAGTATCCTAAACTCCAGTATCCTAAACTCCAGCATCCGCATGTCCAGTATCCTAAACTCCAGTATCCTAAACTCCAGCATCCGCATGTCCAGTATCCTAAACTCCAGTATCCTAAACTCCAGTATCCTAAACTCCAGTATCCTAAACTCCAGTATCCTAAACTCCAGTATCCTAAACTCCAGTATCCTAAACTCCAGCATCCGCATGTCCAGTATCCTAAACTCCAGCATCCGCATGTCCAGTATCCTAAACTCCAGTATCCTAAACTCCAGCATCCACATGTCCAGTATCCTAAACTCCAGCATCCTAAACTCCAGCATCCTAAACTCCAGCATCCTAAACTCCAGTATCCTAAACTCCAGTATCCTAAACTCCAGCATCCGCATGTCCAGTATCCTAAACTCCAGTATCCTAAACTCCAGTATCCTAAACTCCAGCATCCGCATGTCCAGTATCCTAAACTCCAGTATCCGCATGTCCAGTATCCTAAACTCCAGTATCCTAAACTCCAGTATCCTAAACTCCAGTATCCTAAACTCCAGTATCCTAAACTCCAGTATCCTAAACTCCAGTATCCTAAACTCCAGCATCCGCATGTCCAGTATCCTAAACTCCAGTATCCTAAACTCCAGTATCCTAAACTCCAGTATCCTAAACTCCAGTATCCTAAACTCCAGTATCCTAAACTCCAGTATCGTAAACTCCAGTATCGTAAACTCCAGTATCGTAAACTCCAGTATCGTAAACTCCAGTATCGTAAACCCCAGTATCCTAAACTCCAGCATCCGCATGTCCAGTATCCTAAACTCCAGCATCCGCATGTCCAGTATCCTAAACTCCAGCATCCGCATGTCCAGTATCCTAAACTCCAGTATCCTAAACTCCAGCATCCGCATGTCCAGTATCCTAAACTCCAGCATCCGCATGTCCAGTATCCTAAACTCCAGTATCCTAAACTCCAGTATCCTAAACTCCAGTATCCTAAACTCCAGTATCCTAAACTCCAGTATCCTAAACTCCAGTATCCTAAACTCCAGTATCCTAAACTCCAGTATCCTAAACTCCAGTATCCTAAACTCCAGCATCCGCATGTCCAGTATCCTAAACTCCAGTATCCTAAACTCCAGCATCCGCATGTCCAGCATCCGCATGTCCAGTATCCTAAACTCCAGTATCCTAAACTCCAGTATCCTAAACTCCAGTATCCTAAACTCCAGTATCCTAAACTCCAGTATCCTAAACTCCAGCATCCACATGTCCAGTATCCTAAACTCCAGTATCCTAAACTCCAGCATCCTAAACTCCAGCATCCTAAACTCCAGCATCCTAAACTCCAGCATCCTAAACTCCAGTAAAATAAACTCCAGTATCCTAAACTCCAGTATCCTAAACTCCAGTATCCTAAACTCCAGCATCCGCATGTCCAGTATCCTAAACTCCAGTATCCGCATGTCCAGTATCCGCATGTCCAGTATCCTAAACTCCAGTATCCTAAACTCCAGTATCCTAAACTCCAGTATCCTAAACTCCAGTATCCTAAACTCCAGTATCCTAAACTCCAGTATCCTAAACTCCAGTATCCTAAACTCCAGCATCCGCATGTCCAGTATCCTAAACTCCAGTATCCTAAACTCCAGCATCCGCATGTCCAGCATCCGCATGTCCAGCATCCGCATGTCCAGCATCCGCATGTCCAGCATCCTAAACTCCAGCATCCTAAACTCCAGCATCCTAAACTCCAGCATCCTAAACTCCAGCATCCTAAACTCCAGCATCCTAAACTCCAGCATCCTAAACTCCAGCATCCTAAACTCCAGCATCCGCATGTCCAGTATCCTAAACTCCAGTATCCTAAACTCCAGTATCCTAAACTCCAGCATCCGCATGTCCAGTATCCTAAACTCCAGTATCCTAAACTCCAGTATCCTAAACTCCAGCATCCTAAACTCCAGCATCCTAAACTCCAGCATCCTAAACTCCAGCATCCTAAACTCCAGCATCCTAAACTCCAGCATCCGCATGTCCAGTATCCTAAACTCCAGCATCCGCATGTCCAGTATCCTAAACTCCAGTATCCTAAACTGCAGTATCCTAAACTCCAGCATCCGCATGTCCAGTATCCTAAACTCCAGCATCCTAAACTCCAGCATCCGCATGTCCAGTATCCTAAACTCCAGCATCCTAAACTCCAGCATCCGCATGTCCAGTATCCTAAACTCCAGCATCCGCATGTCCAGTATCCTAAACTCCAGCATCCGCATGTCCAGTATCCTAAACTCCAGTATCCTAAACTCCAGTATCCTAAACTCCAGTATCCTAAACTCCAGCATCCGCATGTCCAGTATCCTAAACTCCAGCATCCGCATGTCCAGTATCCTAAACTCCAGTATCCTAAACTCCAGTATCCTAAACTCCAGTATCCTAAACTCCAGTATCCTAAACTCCAGTATCCTAAACTCCAGTATCCTAAACTCCAGTATCCTAAACTCCAGCATCCGCATGTCCAGTATCCTAAACTCCAGTATCCTAAACTCCAGCATCCGCATGTCCAGTATCCTAAACTCCACTATCCTAAACTCCAGTATCCTAAACTCCAGTATCCTAAACTCCAGTATCCTAAACTCCAGTATCCTAAACTCCAGCATCCGCATGTCCAGTATCCTAAACTCCAGCATCCGCATGTCCAGTATCCTAAACTCCAGTATCCTAAACTCCAGCATCCACATGTCCAGTATCCTAAACTCCAGCATCCTAAACTCCAGCATCCTAAACTCCAGCATCCTAAACTCCAGTATCCTAAACTCCAGTATCCTAAACTCCAGCATCCTAAACTCCAGCATCCGCATGTCCAGTATCCTAAACTCCAGTATCCTAAACTCCAGTATCCTAAACTCCAGTATCCTAAACTCCAGTATCCTAAACTCCAGTATCCTAAACTCCAGCATCCGCATGTCCAGTATCCTAAACTCCAGCATCCGCATGTCCAGTATCCTAAACTCCAGTATCCGCATGTCCAGTATCCTAAACTCCAGTATCCTAAACTCCAGTATCCTAAACTCCAGTATCCTAAACTCCAGCATCCGCATGTCCAGTATCCTAAACTCCAGTATCCTAAACTCCAGCATCCGCATGTCCAGCATCCGCATGTCCAGCATCCGCATGTCCAGCATCCGCATGTCCAGCATCCTAAACTCCAGCATCCTAAACTCCAGCATCCTAAACTCCAGCATCCTAAACTCCAGCATCCTAAACTCCAGCATCCTAAACTCCAGCATCCTAAACTCCAGCATCCTAAACTCCAGTATCCTAAACTCCAGTATCCTAAACTCCAGCATCCGCATGTCCAGTATCCTAAACTCCAGTATCCTAAACTCCAGCATCCGCATGTCCAGTATCCTAAACTCCAGCATCCTAAACTCCAGCATCCTAAACTCCAGCATCCTAAACTCCAGCATCTTAAACTCCAGCATCCTAAACTCCAGCATCCGCATGTCCAGTATCCTAAACTCCAGCATCCGCATGTCCAGTATCCTAAACTCCAGTATCCTAAACTGCAGTATCCTAAACTCCAGCATCCGCATGTCCAGTATTCTAAACTCCAGTATCCTAAACTCCAGCATCCGCATGTCCAGTATCCTAAACTCCAGCATCCTAAAGTCCAGCATCCGCATGTCCAGTATCCTAAACTCCAGCATCCTAAACTCCAGCATCCGCATGTCCAGTATCCTAAACTCCAGCATCCGCATGTCCAGTATCCTAAACTCCAGCATCCGCATGTCCAGTATCCTAAACTCCAGTATCCTAAACTCCAGTATCCTAAACTCCAGTATCCTAAACTCCAGCATCCGCATGTCCAGTATCCTAAACTCCAGCATCCGCATGTCCAGTATCCTAAACTCCAGTATCCTAAACTCCAGTATCCTAAACTCCAGTATCCTAAACTCCAGTATCCTAAACTCCAGTATCCTAAACTCCAGTATCCTAAACTCCAGTATCCTAAACTCCAGCATCCGCATGTCCAGTATCCTAAACTCCAGTATCCTAAACTCCAGCATCCGCATGTCCAGTATCCTAAACTCCAGTATCCTAAACTCCAGTATCCTAAACTCCAGTATCCTAAACTCCAGTATCCTAAACTCCAGTATCCTAAACTCCAGCATCCGCATGTCCAGTATCCTAAACTCCAGCATCCGCATGTCCAGTATCCTAAACTCCAGTATCCTAAACTCCAGCATCCACATGTCCAGTATCCTAAACTCCAGCATCCTAAACTCCAGCATCCTAAACTCCAGCATCCTAAACTCCAGTATCCTAAACTCCAGTATCCTAAACTCCAGCATCCGCATGTCCAGTATCCTAAACTCCAGTATCCTAAACTCCAGTATCCTAAACTCCAGCATCCGCATGTCCAGTATCCTAAACTCCAGTATCCGCATGTCCAGTATCCTAAACTCCAGTATCCTAAACTCCAGTATCCTAAACTCCAGTATCCTAAACTCCAGTATCCTAAACTCCAGTATCCTAAACTCCAGTATCCTAAACTCCAGCATCCGCATGTCCAGTATCCTAAACTCCAGTATCCTAAACTCCAGTATCCTAAACTCCAGTATCCTAAACTCCAGTATCCTAAACTCCAGTATCGTAAACTCCAGTATCCTAAACTCCAGTATCGTAAACTCCAGTATCGTAAACTCCAGTATCGTAAACTCCAGTATCGTAAACCCCAGTATCCTAAACTCCAGCATCCGCATGTCCAGTATCCTAAACTCCAGCATCCGCATGTCCAGTATCCTAAACTCCAGCATCCGCATGTCCAGTATCCTAAACTCCAGTATCCTAAACTCCAGCATCCGCATGTCCAGTATCCTAAACTCCAGCATCCGCATGTCCAGTATCCTAAACTCCAGTATCCTAAACTCCAGTATCCTAAACTCCAGTATCCTAAACTCCAGTATCCTAAACTCCAGTATCCTAAACTCCAGTATCCTAAACTCCAGTATCCTAAACTCCAGTATCCTAAACTCCAGTATCCTAAACTCCAGTATCCTAAACTCCAGCATCCGCATGTCCAGTATCCTAAACTCCAGTATCCTAAACTCCAGCATCCGCATGTCCAGCATCCGCATGTCCAGTATCCTAAACTCCAGTATCCTAAACTCCAGTATCCTAAACTCCAGTATCCTAAACTCCAGTATCCTAAACTCCAGTATCCTAAACTCCAGCATCCACATGTCCAGTATCCTAAACTCCAGTATCCTAAACTCCAGCATCCTAAACTCCAGCATCCTAAACTCCAGCATCCTAAACTCCAGTAAAATAAACTCCAGTATCCTAAACTCCAGTATCCTAAACTCCAGTATCCTAAACTCCAGTATCCTAAACTCCAGCATCCGCATGTCCAGTATCCTAAACTCCAGCATCCGCATGTCCAGTATCCTAAACTCCAGCATCCGCATGTCCAGTATCCTAAACTCCAGTATCCTAAACTCCAGTATCCTAAACTCCAGTATCCTAAACTCCAGCATCCGCATGTCCAGTATCCTAAACTCCAGTATCCTAAACTCCAGTATCCTAAACTCCAGTATCCTAAACTCCAGTATCCTAAACTCCAGTATCCTAAACTCCAGTATCCTAAACTCCAGCATCTGCATGTCCAGTATCCTAAACTCCAGTATCCTAAACTCCAGCATCCGCATGTCCAGTATCCTAAACTCCAGTATCCTAAACTCCAGTATCCTAAACTCCAGTATCCTAAACTCCAGTATCCTAAACTCCAGTATCCTAAACTCCAGCATCCGCATGTCCAGTATCCTAAACTCCAGCATCCGCATGTCCAGTATCCTAAACTCCAGCATCCGCATGTCCAGTATCCTAAACTCCAGCATCCGCATGTCCAGTATCCTAAACTCCAGTATCCTAAACTCCAGTATCCTAAACTCCAGCATCCGCATGTCCAGTATCCTAAACTCCAGTATCCTAAACTCCAGTATCCTAAACTCCAGTATCCTAAACTCCAGTATCCTAAACTCCAGTATCCTAAACTCCAGTATCCTAAACTCCAGCATCCGCATGTCCAGTATCCTAAACTCCAGCATCCGCATGTCCAGTATCCTAAACTCCAGCATCCGCATGTCCAGTATCCTAAACTCCAGTATCCTAAACTCCAGTATCCTAAACTCCAGCATCCGCATGTCCAGTATCCTAAACTCCAGTATCCTAAACTCCAGTATCCTAAACTCCAGTATCCTAAACTCCAGTATCCTAAACTCCAGTATCCTAAACTCCAGTATCCTAAACTCCAGCATCCGCATGTCCAGTATCCTAAACTCCAGCATCCGCATGTCCAGTATCCTAAACTCCAGTATCCTAAACTCCAGTATCCTAAACTCCAGCATCCGCATGTCCAGTATCCTAAACTCCAGTATCCTAAACTCCAGAATCCTAAACTCCAGTATCCTAAACTCCAGTATCCTAAACTCCAGTATCCTAAACTCCAGCATCCGCATGTCCAGTATCCTAAACTCCAGTATCCTAAACTCCAGCATCCGCATGTCCAGTATCCTAAACTCCAGCATCCGCATGTCCAGTATCCTAAACTCCAGCATCCGCATGTCCAGTATCCTAAACTCCAGCATCCGCATGTCCAGTATCCTAAACTCCAGTATCCTAAACTCCAGTATCCTAAACTCCAGTATCCTAAACTCCAGTATCCGCATGTCCAGCATCCGCATGACCAGTATCCTAAATTCCAGTATCCTAAACTCCAGTATCCTAAACTCCAGCATCCGCATGTCCAGTATCCTAAACTCCAGCATCCGCATGTCCAGTATCCTAAACTCCAGTATCCTAAACTCCAGTATCCTAAACTCCAGCATCCGCATGTCCAGTATCCTAAACTCCAGTATCCTAAACTCCAGTATCCTAAACTCCAGTATCCTAAACTCCAGTATCCTAAACTCCAGTATCCTAAACTCCAGTATCCTAAACTCCAGCATCCGCATGTCCAGTATCCTAAACTCCAGTATCCTAAACTCCAGCATCCGCATGTCCAGTATCCTAAACTCCAGCATCCGCATGTCCAGTATCCTAAACTCCAGCATCCGCATGTCCAGTATCCTAAACTCCAGCATCCGCATGACCAGTATCCTAAACTCCAGTATCCTAAACTCCAGTATCCTAAACTCCAGCATCCGCATGTCCAGTATCCTAAACTCCAGCATCCTAAACTCCAGCATCCGCATGTCCAGTATCCTAAACTCCAGTATCCTAAACTCCAGCATCCGCATGTCCAGTATCCTAAACTCCAGTATCCTAAACTCCAGCATCCGCATGTCCAGTATCCTAAACTCCAGCATCCGCATGTCCAGTATCCTAAACTCCAGCATCCGCATGTCCAGTATCCTAAACTCCAGTATCCTAAACTCCAGTATCCTAAACTCCAGTATCCTAAACTCCAGCATCCGCATGTCCAGTATCCTAAACTCCAGCATCCGCATGTCCAGTATCCTAAACTCCAGTATCCTAAACTCCAGTATCCTAAACTCCAGTATCCTAAACTCCAGTATCCTAAACTCCAGTATCCTAAACTCCAGTATCCTAAACTCCAGTATCCTAAACTCCAGCATCCGCATGTCCAGTATCCTAAACTCCAGCATCCGCATGTCCAGTATCCTAAACTCCAGTATCCTAAACTCCAGTATCCTAAACTCCAGTATCCTAATCTCCAGTATCCTAATCTCCAGCATCCGCATGTCCAGTATCCTAAACTCCAGCATCCGCATGTCCAGTATCCTAAACTCCAGTATCCTAAACTCCAGCATCCTAAACTCCAGCATCCTAAACTCCAGCATCCTAAACTCCAGCATCCTAAACTCCAGCATCCTAAACTCCAGTATCCTAAACTCCAGTATCCTAAACTCCAGTATCCTAAACTCCAGTATCCTAAACTCCAGCATCCGCATGTCCAGTATCCTAAACTCCAGTATCCTAAACTCCAGTATCCTAAACTCCAGTATCCTAAACTCCAGTATCCTAAACTCCAGTATCCTAAACTCCAGTATCCTAAACTCCAGTATCCTAAACTCCAGTATCCTAAACTCCAGCATCCGCATGTCCAGTATCCTAAACTCCAGTATCCTAAACTGCAGTATCGTAAACTGCAGTATCGTAAACTCCAGTATCGTAAACTCCAGTATCGTAAACTCCAGTATCGTAAACCCCAGTATCGTAAACTCCAGTATCCGCATGTCCAGTATCCTAAACTCCAGCATCCGCATGTCCAGTATCCTAAACTCCAGCATCCGCATGTCCAGTATCCTAAACTCCAGCATCCGCATGTCCAGTATCCTAAACTCCAGCATCCGCATGTCCAGTATCCTAAACTCCAGTATCCTAAACTCCAGTATCCTAAACTCCAGTATCCTAAACTCCAGTATCCTAAACTCCAGCATCCGCATGTCCAGTATCCTAAACTCCAGTATCCTAAACTCCAGCATCCGCATGTCCAGTATCCTAAACTCCAGTATCCTAAACTCCAGTATCCTAAACTCCAGTATCCTAAACTCCAGCATCCGCATGTCCAGTATCCTAAACTCCAGCATCCGCATGTCCAGTATCCTAAACTCCAGTATCCTAAACTCCAGCATCCACATGTCCAGTATCCTAAACTCCAGCATCCTAAACTCCAGTATCCTAAACTCCAGCATCCTAAACTCCAGTATCCTAAACTCCACTATCCTAAACTCCAGTATCCTAAACTCCAGCATCCGCATGTCCAGTATCCTAAACTCCAGTATCCTAAACTCCAGTATCCTAAACTCCAGTATCCTAAACTCCAGTATCCTAAACTCCAGTATCCTAAACTCCAGTATCCTAAACTCCAGTATCCTAAACTCCAGTATCCTAAACTCCAGCATCCGCATGTCCAGTATCCTAAACTCCAGTATCCTAAACTCCAGTATCCTAAACTCCAGTATCGTAAACTCCAGTATCGTAAACTCCAGTATCCTAAACTCCAGTATCCTAAACTCCAGCATCCGCATGTCCAGTATCCTAAACTCCAGTATCGTAAACTCCAGTATCGTAAACCCCAGTATCGTAAACTCCAGCATCCGCATGTCCAGTATCCTAAACTCCAGCATCCGCATGTCCAGTATCCTAAACTCCAGCATCCGCATGTCCAGTATCCTAAACTCCAGCATCCGCATGTCCAGTATCCTAAACTCCAGTATCCTAAACTCCAGTATCCTAAACTCCAGCATCCGCATGTCCAGTATCCTAAACTCCAGCATCCGCATGTCCAGTATCCTAAACTCCAGTATCCTAAACTCCAGCATCCGCATGTCCAGTATCCTAAACTCCAGTATCCTAAACTCCAGCATCCGCATGTCCAGTATCCTAAACTCCAGTATCCGCATGTCCAGTATCCTAAACTCCAGTATCCTAAACTCCAGTATCCTAAACTCCAGTATCCTAAACTCCAGCATCCGCATGTCCAGTATCCTAAACTCCAGTATCCTAAACTCCAGCATCCGCATGTCCAGCATCCGCATGTCCAGCATCCGCATGTCCAGTATCCTAAACTCCAGCATCCTAAACTCCAGCATCCTAAACTCCAGCATCCTAAACTCCAGCATCCTAAACTCCAGTATCCTAAACTCCAGTATCCTAAACTCCAGTATCCTAAACTCCAGCATCCGCATGTCCAATATCCTAAACTCCAGTATCCTAAACTCCAGCATCCGCATGTCCAGTATCCTAAACTCCAGTATCCTAAACTCCAGTATCCTAAACTCCAGCATCCTAAACTCCAGCATCCTAAACTCCAGCATCCTAAACTCCAGCATCCTAAACTCCAGCATCCTAAACTCCAGCATCCTAAACTCCAGCATCCGCATGTCCAGTATCCTAAACTCCAGCATCCGCATGTCCAGTATCCTAAACTCCAGTATCCTAAACTGCAGTATCCTAAACTCCAGCATCCGCATGTCCAGTATCCTAAACTCCAGTATCCTAAACTCCAGCATCCGCATGTCCAGTATCCTAAACTCCAGCATCCTAAACTCCAGCATCCGCATGTCCAGTATCCTAAACTCCAGCATCCTAAACTCCAGCATCCGCATGTCCAGTATCCTAAACTCCAGCATCCGCATGTCCAGTATCCTAAACTCCAGCATCCGCATGTCCAGTATCCTAAACTCCAGTATCCTAAACTCCAGTATCCTAAACTCCAGTATCCTAAACTCCAGCATCCGCATGTCCAGTATCCTAAACTCCAGCATCCGCATGTCCAGTATCCTAAACTCCAGCATCCGCATGTCCAGTATCCTAAAGTCCAGTATCCTAAAGTCCAGTATCCTAAAGTCCAGTATCCTAAAGTCCAGTATCCTAAACTCCAGTATCCTAAACTCCAGTATCCTAAACTCCAGTATCCTAAACTCCAGTATCCTAAACTCCAGTATCCTAAACTCCAGCATCCGCATGTCCAGTATCCTAAACTCCAGTATCCTAAACTCCAGTATCCTAAACTCCAGCATCCGCATGTCCAGTATCCTAAAGTCCAGTATCCTAAACTCCAGTATCCTAAACTCCAGTATCCTAAACTCCAGTATCCTAAACTCCAGTATCCTAAACTCCAGTATCCTAAACTCCAGCATCCGCATGTCCAGTATCCTAAACTCCAGCATCCGCATGTCCAGTATCCTAAACTCCAGTATCCTAAACTCCAGCATCCACATGTCCAGTATCCTAAACTCCAGCATCCTAAACTCCAGCATCCTAAACTCCAGCATCCTAAACTCCAGTATCCTAAACTCCAGTATCCTAAACTCCAGCATCCGCATGTCCAGTATCCTAAACTCCAGTATCCTAAACTCCAGTATCCTAAACTCCAGTATCCTAAACTCCAGCATCCGCATGTCCAGTATCCTAAACTCCAGTATCCGCATGTCCAGTATCCTAAAGTCCAGTATCCTAAAGTCCAGTATCCTAAAGTCCAGTATCCTAAAGTCCAGTATCCTAAACTCCAGTATCCTAAACTCCAGTATCCTAAACTCCAGCATCCGCATGTCCAGTATCCTAAACTCCAGTATCCTAAACTCCAGTATCGTAAACTCCAGTATCGTAAACTCCAGTATCGTAAACCCCAGTATCGTAAACTCCAGTATCCGCATGTCCAGTATCCTAAACTCCAGTATCCTAAACTCCAGCATCCGCATGTCCAGTATCCTAAACTCCAGCATCCGCATGTCCAGTATCCTAAACTCCAGCATCCGCATGTCCAGTATCCTAAACTCCAGTATCCTAAACTCCAGTATCCTAAACTCCAGCATCCGCATGTCCAGTATCCTAAACTCCAGCATCCGCATGTCCAGTATCCTAAACTCCAGTATCCTAAACTCCAGTATCCTAAACTCCAGTATCCTAAACTCCAGTATCCTAAACTCCAGTATCCTAAACTCCAGTATCCTAAACTCCAGTATCCTAAACTCCAGCATCCGCATGTCCAGTATCCTAAACTCCAGTATCCTAAACTCCAGTATCCTAAACTCCAGCATCCGCATGTCCAGCATCCTAAACTCCAGTATCCTAAACTCCAGTATCCTAAACTCCAGTATCCTAAACTCCAGTATCCTAAACTCCAGTATCCTAAACTCCAGTATCCTAAACTCCAGCATCCACATGTCCAGTATCCTAAACTCCAGCATCCTAAACTCCAGCATCCTAAACTCCAGCATCCTAAACTCCAGCATCCTAAACTCCAGTAAAATAAACTCCAGTATCCTAAACTCCAGTATCCTAAACTCCAGTATCCTAAACTCCAGTATCCTAAACTCCAGCATCCGCATGTCCAGTATCCTAAACTCCAGCATCCGCATGTCCAGTATCCTAAACTCCAGCATCCGCATGTCCAGTATCCTAAACTCCAGTATCCTAAACTCCAGTATCCTAAACTCCAGTATCCTAAACTCCAGCATCCGCATGTCCAGTATCCTAAACTCCAGCATCCGCATGTCCAGTATCCTAAACTCCAGTATCCTAAACTCCAGTATCCTAAACTCCAGTATCCTAAACTCCAGTATCCTAAACTCCAGTATCCTAAACTCCAGTATCCTAAACTCCAGCATCCGCATGTCCAGTATCCTAAACTCCAGTATCCTAAACTCCAGCATCCGCATGTCCAGTATCCTAAACTCCAGTATCCGCATGTCCAGTATCCTAAACTCCAGTATCCTAAACTCCAGTATCCTAAACTCCAGTATCCTAAACTCCAGTATCCTAAACTCCAGCATCCGCATGTCCAGTATCCTAAACTCCAGTATCCTAAACTCCAGCATCCGCATGTCCAGCATCCGCATGTCCAGCATCCGCATGTCCAGCATCCTAAACTCCAGCATCCTAAACTCCAGCATCCTAAACTCCAGCATCCTAAACTCCAGCATCCGCATGTCCACTATCCTAAACTCCAGTATCCTAAACTCCAGCATCCGCATGTCCAGTATCCTAAACTCCAGTATCCTAAACTCCAGCATCCGCATGTCCAGCATCCGCATGTCCAGCATCCGCATGTCCAGCATCCGCATGTCCAGCATCCTAAACTCCAGCATCCTAAACTCCAGCATCCTAAACTCCAGCATCCTAAACTCCAGCATCCTAAACTCCAGCATCCTAAACTCCAGTATCCTAAACTCCAGCATCCTAAACTCCAGCATCCGCATGTCCAGTATCCTAAACTCCAGTATCCTAAACTCCAGCATCCGCATGTCCAGTATCCTAAACTCCAGTATCCTAAACTCCAGCATCCTAAACTCCAGCATCCTAAACTCCAGCATCCTAAACTCCAGCATCCTAAACTCCAGCATCCTAAACTCCAGCATCCTAAACTCCAGCATCCTAAACTCCAGCATCCTAAACTCCAGTATCCTAAACTCCAGTATCCTAAACTCCAGTATCCTAAACTCCAGTATCCTAAACTCCAGTATCCTAAACTCCAGTATCCTAAACTCCAGTATCCTAAACTCCAGTATCCTAAACTCCAGTATCCTAAACTCCAGCATCCGCATGTCCAGTATCCTAAACTCCAGCATCCGCATGTCCAGCATCCGCATGTCCAGCATCCGCATGTCCAGCATCCGCATGTCCAGCATCCGCATGTCCAGCATCCTAAACTCCAGCATCCTAAACTCCAGCATCCTAAACTCCAGCATCCTAAACTCCAGCATCCGCATGTCCACTATCCTAAACTCCAGTATCCTAAACTCCAGCATCCGCATGTCCAGTATCCTAAACTCCAGTATCCTAAACTCCAGCATCCGCATGTCCAGCATCCGCATGTCCAGCATCCGCATGTCCAGCATCCTAAACTCCAGCATCCTAAACTCCAGCATCCTAAACTCCAGCATCCTAAACTCCAGCATCCTAAACTCCAGCATCCTAAACTCCAGCATCCTAAACTCCAGTATCCTAAACTCCAGCATCCTAAACTCCAGCATCCGCATGTCCAGTATCCTAAACTCCAGTATCCTAAACTCCAGCATCCGCATGTCCAGTATCCTAAACTCCAGTATCCTAAACTCCAGTATCCTAAACTCCAGCATCCTAAACTCCAGCATCCTAAACTCCAGCATCCTAAACTCCAGCATCCTAAACTCCAGCATCCTAAACTCCAGCATCCGCATGTCCAGTATCCTAAACTCCAGCATCCGCATGTCCAGTATCCTAAACTCCAGTATCCTAAACTGCAGTATCCTAAACTCCAGCATCCGCATGTCCAGTATCCTAAACTCCAGCATCCTAAACTCCAGCATCCGCATGTCCAGTATCCTAAACTCCAGCATCCTAAACTCCAGCATCCGCATGTCCAGTATCCTAAACTCCAGCATCCGCATGTCCAGTATCCTAAACTCCAGCATCCGCATGTCCAGTATCCTAAACTCCAGTATCCTAAACTCCAGTATCCTAAACTCCAGTATCCTAAACTCCAGCATCCGCATGTCCAGTATCCTAAACTCCAGCATCCGCATGTCCAGTATCCTAAACTCCAGTATCCTAAACTCCAGTATCCTAAACTCCAGTATCCTAAACTCCAGTATCCTAAACTCCAGTATCCTAAACTCCAGTATCCTAAACTCCAGTATCCTAAACTCCAGCATCCGCATGTCCAGTATCCTAAACTCCAGTATCCTAAACTCCAGCATCCGCATGTCCAGTATCCTAAACTCCACTATCCTAAACTCCAGTATCCTAAACTCCAGTATCCTAAACTCCAGTATCCTAAACTCCAGCATCCGCATGTCCAGTATCCTAAACTCCAGCATCCGCATGTCCAGTATCCTAAACTCCAGTATCCTAAACTCCAGCATCCACATGTCCAGTATCCTAAACTCCAGCATCCTAAACTCCAGCATCCTAAACTCCAGTATCCTAAACTCCAGTATCCTAAACTCCAGTATCCTAAACTCCAGCATCCGCATGTCCAGTATCCTAAACTCCAGTATCCTAAACTCAAGTATCCTAAACTCCAGTATCCTAAACTCCAGTATCCTAAACTCCAGCATCCGCATGTCCAGTATCCTAAACTCCAGTATCCGCATGTCCAGTATCCTAAACTCCAGTATCCTAAACTCCAGTATCCTAAACTCCAGTATCCTAAACTCCAGTATCCTAAACTCCAGTATCCTAAACTCCAGCATCCGCATGTCCAGTATCCTAAACTCCAGTATCCTAAACTCCAGCATCCGCATGTCCAGCATCCGCATGTCCAGTATCCTAAACTTCAGCATCCTAAACTCCAGCATCCTAAACTCCAGCATCCTAAACTCCAGCATCCTAAACTCCAGCATCCTAAACTCCAGCATCCTAAACTCCAGCATCCTAAACTCCAGTATCCTAAACTCCAGTATCCTAAACTCCAGCATCCGCATGTCCAGTATCCTAAACTCCAGTATCCTAAACTCCAGCATCCGCATGTCCAGCATCCTAAACTCCAGCATCCTAAACTCCAGCATCCTAAACTCCAGCATCCTAAACTCCAGCATCCTAAACTCCAGCATCTTAAACTCCAGCATCCTAAACTCCAGCATCCGCATGTCCAGTATCCTAAACTCCAGCATCCGCATGTCCAGTATCCTAAACTCCAGTATCCTAAACTGCAGTATCCTAAACTCCAGCATCCGCATGTCCAGTATCCTAAACTCCAGTATCCTAAACTCCAGCATCCGCATGTCCAGTATCCTAAACTCCAGCATCCTAAAGTCCAGCATCCGCATGTCCAGTATCCTAAACTCCAGCATCCTAAACTCCAGCATCCGCATGTCCAGTATCCTAAACTCCAGCATCCGCATGTCCAGTATCCTAAACTCCAGCATCCGCATGTCCAGTATCCTAAACTCCAGTATCCTAAACTCCAGTATCCTAAACTCCAGTATCCTAAACTCCAGCATCCGCATGTCCAGTATCCTAAACTCCAGCATCCGCATGTCCAGTATCCTAAACTCCAGTATCCTAAACTCCAGTATCCTAAACTCCAGTATCCTAAACTCCAGTATCCTAAACTCCAGTATCCTAAACTCCAGTATCCTAAACTCCAGCATCCGCATGTCCAGTATCCTAAACTCCAGTATCCTAAACTCCAGCATCCGCATGTCCAGTATCCTAAACTCCAGTATCCTAAACTCCAGTATCCTAAACTCCAGTATCCTAAACTCCAGTATCCTAAACTCCAGCATCCGCATGTCCAGTATCCTAAACTCCAGCATCCGCATGTCCAGTATCCTAAACTCCAGTATCCTAAACTCCAGCATCCACATGTCCAGTATCCTAAACTCCAGCATCCTAAACTCCAGCATCCTAAACTCCAGCATCCTAAACTCCAGTATCCTAAACTCCAGTATCCTAAACTCCAGCATCCGCATGTCCAGTATCCTAAACTCCAGTATCCTAAACTCCAGTATCCTAAACTCCAGTATCCTAAACTCCAGCATCCGCATGTCCAGTATCCTAAACTCCAGTATCCGCATGTCCAGTATCCTAAACTCCAGTATCCTAAACTCCAGTATCCTAAACTCCAGTATCCTAAACTCCAGTATCCTAAACTCCAGTATCCTAAACTCCAGTATCCTAAACTCCAGTATCCTAAACTCCAGCATCCGCATGTCCAGTATCCTAAACTCCAGTATCCTAAACTCCAGTATCCTAAACTCCAGTATCCTAAACTCCAGTATCCTAAACTCCAGTATCCTAAACTCCAGTATCCTAAACTCCAGTATCCTAAACTCCAGTATCGTAAACTCCAGTATCGTAAACCCCAGTATCGTAAACTCCAGTATCCGCATGTCCAGTATCCTAAACTCCAGTATCCTAAACTCCAGCATCCGCATGTCCAGTATCCTAAACTCCAGCATCCGCATGTCCAGTATCCTAAACTCCAGCATCCGCATGTCCAGTATCCTAAACTCCAGTATCCTAAACTCCAGTATCCTAAACTCCAGCATCCGCATGTCCAGTATCCTAAACTCCAGCATCCGCATGTCCAGTATCCTAAACTCCAGTATCCTAAACTCCAGTATCCTAAACTCCAGTATCCTAAACTCCAGTATCCTAAACTCCAGTATCCTAAACTCCAGTATCCTAAACTCCAGTATCCTAAACTCCAGTATCCTAAACTCCAGCATCCGCATGTCCAGTATCCTAAACTCCAGTATCCTAAACTCCAGTATCCTAAACTCCAGTATCCTAAACTCCAGTATCCTAAACTCCAGTATCCTAAACTCCAGTATCCTAAACTCCAGCATCCACATGTCCAGTATCCTAAACTCCAGTATCCTAAACTCCAGCATCCTAAACTCCAGCATCCTAAACTCCAGCATCCTAAACTCCAGTAAAATAAACTCCAGTATCCTAAACTCCAGTATCCTAAACTCCAGTATCCTAAACTCCAGTATCCTAAACTCCAGCATCCGCATGTCCAGTATCCTAAACTCCAGCATCCGCATGTCCAGTATCCTAAACTCCAGCATCCGCATGTCCAGTATCCTAAACTCCAGTATCCTAAACTCCAGTATCCTAAACTCCAGTATCCTAAACTCCAGCATCCGCATGTCCAGTATCCTAAACTCCAGTATCCTAAACTCCAGTATCCTAAACTCCAGTATCCTAAACTCCAGTATCCTAAACTCCAGCATCTGCATGTCCAGTATCCTAAACTCCAGTATCCTAAACTCCAGTATCCTAAACTCCAGCATCCGCATGTCCAGTATCCTAAACTCCAGTATCCTAAACTCCAGTATCCTAAACTCCAGTATCCTAAACTCCAGTATCCTAAACTCCAGTATCCTAAACTCCAGCATCCGCATGTCCAGTATCCTAAACTCCAGCATCCGCATGTCCAGTATCCTAAACTCCAGCATCCGCATGTCCAGTATCCTAAACTCCAGTATCCTAAACTCCAGTATCCTAAACTCCAGCATCCGCATGTCCAGTATCCTAAACTCCAGTATCCTAAACTCCAGTATCCTAAACTCCAGTATCCTAAACTCCAGTATCCTAAACTCCAGTATCCTAAACTCCAGCATCCGCATGTCCAGTATCCTAAACTCCAGCATCCGCATGTCCAGTATCCTAAACTCCAGCATCCGCATGTCCAGTATCCTAAACTCCAGTATCCTAAACTCCAGTATCCTAAACTCCAGCATCCGCATGTCCAGTATCCTAAACTCCAGTATCCTAAACTCCAGAATCCTAAACTCCAGTATCCTAAACTCCAGTATCCTAAACTCCAGTATCCTAAACTCCAGTATCCTAAACTCCAGCATCCGCATGTCCAGTATCCTAAACTCCAGTATCCTAAACTCCAGCATCCGCATGTCCAGTATCCTAAACTCCAGCATCCGCATGTCCAGTATCCTAAACTCCAGCATCCGCATGTCCAGTATCCTAAACTCCAGCATCCGCATGTCCAGTATCCTAAACTCCAGTATCCTAAACTCCAGTATCCTAAACTCCAGTATCCTAAACTCCAGTATCCGCATGTCCAGCATCCGCATGACCAGTATCCTAAATTCCAGTATCCTAAACTCCAGTATCCTAAACTCCAGCATCCGCATGTCCAGTATCCTAAACTCCAGCATCCGCATGTCCAGTATCCTAAACTCCAGTATCCTAAACTCCAGTATCCTAAACTCCAACATCCGCATGTCCAGTATCCTAAACTCCAGTATCCTAAACTCCAGTATCCTAAACTCCAGTATCCTAAACTCCAGTATCCTAAACTCCAGCATCCGCATGTCCAGTATCCTAAACTCCAGCATCCGCATGTCCAGTATCCTAAACTCCAGCATCCGCATGTCCAGTATCCTAAACTCCAGCATCCGCATGACCAGTATCCTAAACTCCAGTATCCTAAACTCCAGTATCCTAAACTCCAGCATCCGCATGTCCAGTATCCTAAACTCCAGCATCCTAAACTCCAGCATCCGCATGTCCAGTATCCTAAACTCCAGTATCCTAAACTCCAGCATCCGCATGTCCAGTATCCTAAACTCCAGCATCCGCATGTCCAGTATCCTAAACTCCAGCATCCGCATGTCCAGTATCCTAAACTCCAGTATCCTAAACTCCAGTATCCTAAACTCCAGTATCCTAAACTCCAGCATCCGCATGTCCAGTATCCTAAACTCCAGCATCCGCATGTCCAGTATCCTAAACTCCAGTATCCTAAACTCCAGTATCCTAAACTCCAGTATCCTAAACTCCAGTATCCTAAACTCCAGTATCCTAAACTCCAGTATCCTAAACTCCAGTATCCTAAACTCCAGTATCCTAAACTCCAGCATCCGCATGTCCAGTATCCTAAACTCCAGCATCCGCATGTCCAGTATCCTAAACTCCAGTATCCTAAACTCCAGTATCCTAAACTCCAGTATCCTAATCTCCAGTATCCTAATCTCCAGCATCCGCATGTCCAGTATCCTAAACTCCAGCATCCGCATGTCCAGTATCCTAAACTCCAGTATCCTAAACTCCAGCATCCTAAACTCCAGCATCCTAAACTCCAGTATCCTAAACTCCAGCATCCTAAACTCCAGTATCCTAAACTCCAGTATCCTAAACTCCAGTATCCTAAACTCCAGTATCCTAAACTCCAGCATCCGCATGTCCAGTATCCTAAACTCCAGTATCCTAAACTCCAGTATCCTAAACTCCAGTATCCTAAACTCCAGTATCCTAAACTCCAGTATCCTAAACTCCAGTATCCTAAACTCCAGTATCCTAAACTCCAGTATCCTAAACTCCAGCATCCGCATGTCCAGTATCCTAAACTCCAGTATCCTAAACTCCAGTATCGTAAACTGCAGTATCGTAAACTCCAGTATCGTAAACTCCAGTATCGTAAACTCCAGTATCGTAAACTCCAGTATCGTAAACCCCAGTATCGTAAACTCCAGTATCCGCATGTCCAGTATCCTAAACTCCAGCATCCGCATGTCCAGTATCCTAAACTCCAGCATCCGCATGTCCAGTATCCTAAACTCCAGCATCCGCATGTCCAGTATCCTAAACTCCAGTATCCTAAACTCCAGTATCCTAAACTCCAGCATCCGCATGTCCAGTATCCTAAACTCCAGCATCCGCATGTCCAGTTTCCTAAACTCCAGTATCCTAAACTCCAGTATCCTAAACTCCAGTATCCTAAACTCCAGTATCCTAAACTCCAGTATCCTAAACTCCAGCATCCGCATGTCCAGTATCCTAAACTCCAGTATCCTAAACTCCAGCATCCGCATGTCCAGTATCCTAAACTCCAGTATCCTAAACTCCAGTATCCTAAACTCCAGTATCCTAAACTCCAGCATCCGCATGTCCAGTATCCTAAACTCCAGCATCCGCATGTCCAGTATCCTAAACTCCAGTATCCTAAACTCCAGCATCCACATGTCCAGTATCCTAAACTCCAGCATCCTAAACTCCAGTATCCTAAACTCCAGTATCCTAAACTCCAGTATCCTAAACTCCACTATCCTAAACTCCAGTATCCTAAACTCCAGCATCCGCATGTCCAGTATCCTAAACTCCAGTATCCTAAACTCCAGTATCCTAAACTCCAGTATCCTAAACTCCAGTATCCTAAACTCCAGTATCCTAAACTCCAGTATCCTAAACTCCAGTATCCTAAACTCCAGTATCCTAAACTCCAGTATCCTAAACTCCAGTATCCTAAACTCCAGTATCCTAAACTCCAGTATCCTAAACTCCAGTATCCTAAACTCCAGTATCCTAAACTCCAGTATCCTAAACTCCAGTATCCTAAACTCCAGCATCCGCATGTCCAGTATCCTAAACTCCAGCATCCGCATGTCCAGTATCCTAAACTCCAGTATCCTAAACTCCAGTATCCTAAACTCCAGTATCCTAATCTCCAGTATCCTAATCTCCAGCATCCGCATGTCCAGTATCCTAAACTCCAGCATCCGCATGTCCAGTATCCTAAACTCCAGTATCCTAAACTCCAGCATCCTAAACTCCAGCATCCTAAACTCCAGCATCCTAAACTCCAGCATCCTAAACTCCAGCATCCTAAACTCCAGTATCCTAAACTCCAGTATCCTAAACTCCAGTATCCTAAACTCCAGTATCCTAAACTCCAGCATCCGCATGTCCAGTATCCTAAACTCCAGTATCCTAAACTCCAGTATCCTAAACTCCAGTATCCTAAACTCCAGTATCCTAAACTCCAGTATCCTAAACTCCAGTATCCTAAACTCCAGTATCCTAAACTCCAGTATCCTAAACTCCAGCATCCGCATGTCCAGTATCCTAAACTCCAGTATCCTAAACTGCAGTATCGTAAACTGCAGTATCGTAAACTCCAGTATCGTAAACTCCAGTATCGTAAACTCCAGTATCGTAAACCCCAGTATCGTAAACTCCAGTATCCGCATGTCCAGTATCCTAAACTCCAGCATCCGCATGTCCAGTATCCTAAACTCCAGCATCCGCATGTCCAGTATCCTAAACTCCAGCATCCGCATGTCCAGTATCCTAAACTCCAGCATCCGCATGTCCAGTATCCTAAACTCCAGTATCCTAAACTCCAGTATCCTAAACTCCAGTATCCTAAACTCCAGTATCCTAAACTCCAGCATCCGCATGTCCAGTATCCTAAACTCCAGTATCCTAAACTCCAGCATCCGCATGTCCAGTATCCTAAACTCCAGTATCCTAAACTCCAGTATCCTAAACTCCAGTATCCTAAACTCCAGTATCCTAAACTCCAGCATCCGCATGTCCAGTATCCTAAACTCCAGCATCCGCATGTCCAGTATCCTAAACTCCAGTATCCTAAACTCCAGCATCCACATGTCCAGTATCCTAAACTCCAGCATCCTAAACTCCAGTATCCTAAACTCCAGTATCCTAAACTCCAGTATCCTAAACTCCACTATCCTAAACTCCAGTATCCTAAACTCCAGCATCCGCATGTCCAGTATCCTAAACTCCAGTATCCTAAACTCCAGTATCCTAAACTCCAGTATCCTAAACTCCAGTATCCTAAACTCCAGTATCCTAAACTCCAGTATCCTAAACTCCAGTATCCTAAACTCCAGTATCCTAAACTCCAGCATCCGCATGTCCAGTATCCTAAACTCCAGTATCCTAAACTCCAGTATCCTAAACTCCAGTATCGTAAACTCCAGTATCGTAAACTCCAGTATCCTAAACTCCAGTATCCTAAACTCCAGCATCCGCATGTCCAGTATCCTAAACTCCAGTATCGTAAACTCCAGTATCGTAAACCCCAGTATCGTAAACTCCAGCATCCGCATGTCCAGTATCCTAAACTCCAGCATCCGCATGTCCAGTATCCTAAACTCCAGCATCCGCATGTCCAGTATCCTAAACTCCAGCATCCGCATGTCCAGTATCCTAAACTCCAGTATCCTAAACTCCAGTATCCTAAACTCCAGCATCCGCATGTCCAGTATCCTAAACTCCAGCATCCGCATGTCCAGTATCCTAAACTCCAGTATCCTAAACTCCAGCATCCGCATGTCCAGTATCCTAAACTCCAGTATCCTAAACTCCAGCATCCGCATGTCCAGTATCCTAAACTCCAGTATCCGCATGTCCAGTATCCTAAACTCCAGTATCCTAAACTCCAGTATCCTAAACTCCAGTATCCTAAACTCCAGCATCCGCATGTCCAGTATCCTAAACTCCAGTATCCTAAACTCCAGCATCCGCATGTCCAGCATCCGCATGTCCAGCATCCGCATGTCCAGTATCCTAAACTCCAGCATCCTAAACTCCAGCATCCTAAACTCCAGCATCCTAAACTCCAGCATCCTAAACTCCAGTATCCTAAACTCCAGTATCCTAAACTCCAGTATCCTAAACTCCAGTATCCTAAACTCCAGCATCCGCATGTCCAATATCCTAAACTCCAGTATCCTAAACTCCAGCATCCGCATGTCCAGTATCCTAAACTCCAGTATCCTAAACTCCAGTATCCTAAACTCCAGCATCCTAAACTCCAGCATCCTAAACTCCAGCATCCTAAACTCCAGCATCCTAAACTCCAGCATCCTAAACTCCAGCATCCTAAACTCCAGCATCCGCATGTCCAGTATCCTAAACTCCAGCATCCGCATGTCCAGTATCCTAAACTCCAGTATCCTAAACTGCAGTATCCTAAACTCCAGCATCCGCATGTCCAGTATCCTAAACTCCAGTATCCTAAACTCCAGCATCCGCATGTCCAGTATCCTAAACTCCAGCATCCTAAACTCCAGCATCCGCATGTCCAGTATCCTAAACTCCAGCATCCTAAACTCCAGCATCCGCATGTCCAGTATCCTAAACTCCAGCATCCGCATGTCCAGTATCCTAAACTCCAGCATCCGCATGTCCAGTATCCTAAACTCCAGTATCCTAAACTCCAGTATCCTAAACTCCAGTATCCTAAACTCCAGCATCCGCATGTCCAGTATCCTAAACTCCAGCATCCGCATGTCCAGTATCCTAAACTCCAGCATCCGCATGTCCAGTATCCTAAAGTCCAGTATCCTAAAGTCCAGTATCCTAAAGTCCAGTATCCTAAACTCCAGTATCCTAAACTCCAGTATCCTAAACTCCAGTATCCTAAACTCCAGTATCCTAAACTCCAGCATCCGCATGTCCAGTATCCTAAACTCCAGTATCCTAAACTCCAGTATCCTAAACTCCAGCATCCGCATGTCCAGTATCCTAAAGTCCAGTATCCTAAACTCCAGTATCCTAAACTCCAGTATCCTAAACTCCAGTATCCTAAACTCCAGTATCCTAAACTCCAGTATCCTAAACTCCAGCATCCGCATGTCCAGTATCCTAAACTCCAGCATCCGCATGTCCAGTATCCTAAACTCCAGTATCCTAAACTCCAGCATCCACATGTCCAGTATCCTAAACTCCAGCATCCTAAACTCCAGCATCCTAAACTCCAGCATCCTAAACTCCAGTATCCTAAACTCCAGTATCCTAAACTCCAGCATCCGCATGTCCAGTATCCTAAACTCCAGTATCCTAAACTCCAGTATCCTAAACTCCAGTATCCTAAACTCCAGCATCCGCATGTCCAGTATCCTAAACTCCAGTATCCGCATGTCCAGTATCCTAAAGTCCAGTATCCTAAAGTCCAGTATCCTAAAGTCCAGTATCCTAAAGTCCAGTATCCTAAACTCCAGTATCCTAAACTCCAGTATCCTAAACTCCAGCATCCGCATGTCCAGTATCCTAAACTCCAGTATCCTAAACTCCAGTATCGTAAACTCCAGTATCGTAAACTCCAGTATCGTAAACCCCAGTATCGTAAACTCCAGTATCCGCATGTCCAGTATCCTAAACTCCAGTATCCTAAACTCCAGCATCCGCATGTCCAGTATCCTAAACTCCAGCATCCGCATGTCCAGTATCCTAAACTCCAGCATCCGCATGTCCAGTATCCTAAACTCCAGTATCCTAAACTCCAGTATCCTAAACTCCAGCATCCGCATGTCCAGTATCCTAAACTCCAGTATCCTAAACTCCAGTATCCTAAACTCCAGTATCCTAAACTCCAGCATCCGCATGTCCAGCATCCGCATGTCCAGCATCCTAAACTCCAGTATCCTAAACTCCAGTATCCTAAACTCCAGTATCCTAAACTCCAGTATCCTAAACTCCAGTATCCTAAACTCCAGTATCCTAAACTCCAGCATCCACATGTCCAGTATCCTAAACTCCAGCATCCTAAACTCCAGCATCCTAAACTCCAGCATCCTAAACTCCAGCATCCTAAACTCCAGTAAAATAAACTCCAGTATCCTAAACTCCAGTATCCTAAACTCCAGTATCCTAAACTCCAGTATCCTAAACTCCAGCATCCGCATGTCCAGTATCCTAAACTCCAGCATCCGCATGTCCAGTATCCTAAACTCCAGCATCCGCATGTCCAGTATCCTAAACTCCAGTATCCTAAACTCCAGTATCCTAAACTCCAGTATCCTAAACTCCAGCATCCGCATGTCCAGTATCCTAAACTCCAGCATCCGCATGTCCAGTATCCTAAACTCCAGTATCCTAAACTCCAGTATCCTAAACTCCAGTATCCTAAACTCCAGTATCCTAAACTCCAGTATCCTAAACTCCAGTATCCTAAACTCCAGCATCCGCATGTCCAGTATCCTAAACTCCAGTATCCTAAACTCCAGCATCCGCATGTCCAGTATCCTAAACTCCAGTATCCGCATGTCCAGTATCCTAAACTCCAGTATCCTAAACTCCAGTATCCTAAACTCCAGTATCCTAAACTCCAGTATCCTAAACTCCAGCATCCGCATGTCCAGTATCCTAAACTCCAGTATCCTAAACTCCAGCATCCGCATGTCCAGCATCCGCATGTCCAGCATCCGCATGTCCAGCATCCTAAACTCCAGCATCCTAAACTCCAGCATCCTAAACTCCAGCATCCTAAACTCCAGCATCCGCATGTCCACTATCCTAAACTCCAGTATCCTAAACTCCAGCATCCGCATGTCCAGTATCCTAAACTCCAGTATCCTAAACTCCAGCATCCGCATGTCCAGCATCCGCATGTCCAGCATCCGCATGTCCAGCATCCGCATGTCCAGCATCCTAAACTCCAGCATCCTAAACTCCAGCATCCTAAACTCCAGCATCCTAAACTCCAGCATCCTAAACTCCAGCATCCTAAACTCCAGTATCCTAAACTCCAGCATCCTAAACTCCAGCATCCGCATGTCCAGTATCCTAAACTCCAGTATCCTAAACTCCAGCATCCGCATGTCCAGTATCCTAAACTCCAGTATCCTAAACTCCAGCATCCTAAACTCCAGCATCCTAAACTCCAGCATCCTAAACTCCAGCATCCTAAACTCCAGCATCCTAAACTCCAGCATCCTAAACTCCAGTATCCTAAACTCCAGTATCCTAAACTCCAGTATCCTAAACTCCAGTATCCTAAACTCCAGTATCCTAAACTCCAGTATCCTAAACTCCAGTATCCTAAACTCCAGTATCCTAAACTCCAGTATCCTAAACTCCAGTATCCTAAACTCCAGCATCCGCATGTCCAGTATCCTAAACTCCAGTATCCTAAACTCCAGCATCCGCATGTCCAGCATCCGCATGTCCAGCATCCGCATGTCCAGCATCCTAAACTCCAGCATCCTAAACTCCAGCATCCTAAACTCCAGCATCCTAAACTCCAGCATCCGCATGTCCACTATCCTAAACTCCAGTATCCTAAACTCCAGCATCCGCATGTCCAGTATCCTAAACTCCAGTATCCTAAACTCCAGCATCCGCATGTCCAGCATCCGCATGTCCAGCATCCGCATGTCCAGCATCCTAAACTCCAGCATCCTAAACTCCAGCATCCTAAACTCCAGCATCCTAAACTCCAGCATCCTAAACTCCAGCATCCTAAACTCCAGCATCCTAAACTCCAGTATCCTAAACTCCAGCATCCTAAACTCCAGCATCCGCATGTCCAGTATCCTAAACTCCAGTATCCTAAACTCCAGCATCCGCATGTCCAGTATCCTAAACTCCAGTATCCTAAACTCCAGCATCCTAAACTCCAGCATCCTAAACTCCAGCATCCTAAACTCCAGCATCCTAAACTCCAGCATCCTAAACTCCAGCATCCTAAACTCCAGCATCCGCATGTCCAGTATCCTAAACTCCAGCATCCGCATGTCCAGTATCCTAAACTCCAGTATCCTAAACTGCAGTATCCTAAACTCCAGCATCCGCATGTCCAGTATCCTAAACTCCAGCATCCTAAACTCCAGCATCCGCATGTCCAGTATCCTAAACTCCAGCATCCTAAACTCCAGCATCCGCATGTCCAGTATCCTAAACTCCAGCATCCGCATGTCCAGTATCCTAAACTCCAGCATCCGCATGTCCAGTATCCTAAACTCCAGTATCCTAAACTCCAGTATCCTAAACTCCAGTATCCTAAACTCCAGCATCCGCATGTCCAGTATCCTAAACTCCAGCATCCGCATGTCCAGTATCCTAAACTCCAGTATCCTAAACTCCAGTATCCTAAACTCCAGTATCCTAAACTCCAGTATCCTAAACTCCAGTATCCTAAACTCCAGTATCCTAAACTCCAGTATCCTAAACTCCAGCATCCGCATGTCCAGTATCCTAAACTCCAGTATCCTAAACTCCAGCATCCGCATGTCCAGTATCCTAAACTCCACTATCCTAAACTCCAGTATCCTAAACTCCAGTATCCTAAACTCCAGTATCCTAAACTCCAGCATCCGCATGTCCAGTATCCTAAACTCCAGCATCCGCATGTCCAGTATCCTAAACTCCAGTATCCTAAACTCCAGCATCCACATGTCCAGTATCCTAAACTCCAGCATCCTAAACTCCAGCATCCTAAACTCCAGTATCCTAAACTCCAGTATCCTAAACTCCAGTATCCTAAACTCCAGCATCCGCATGTCCAGTATCCTAAACTCCAGTATCCTAAACTCAAGTATCCTAAACTCCAGTATCCTAAACTCCAGTATCCTAAACTCCAGCATCCGCATGTCCAGTATCCTAAACTCCAGTATCCGCATGTCCAGTATCCTAAACTCCAGTATCCTAAACTCCAGTATCCTAAACTCCAGTATCCTAAACTCCAGTATCCTAAACTCCAGTATCCTAAACTCCAGCATCCGCATGTCCAGTATCCTAAACTCCAGTATCCTAAACTCCAGCATCCGCATGTCCAGCATCCGCATGTCCAGCATCCGCATGTCCAGTATCCTAAACTTCAGCATCCTAAACTCCAGCATCCTAAACTCCAGCATCCTAAACTCCAGCATCCTAAACTCCAGCATCCTAAACTCCAGCATCCTAAACTCCAGCATCCTAAACTCCAGTATCCTAAACTCCAGTATCCTAAACTCCAGCATCCGCATGTCCAGTATCCTAAACTCCAGTATCCTAAACTCCAGCATCCGCATGTCCAGCATCCTAAACTCCAGCATCCTAAACTCCAGCATCCTAAACTCCAGCATCCTAAACTCCAGCATCCTAAACTCCAGCATCTTAAACTCCAGCATCCTAAACTCCAGCATCCGCATGTCCAGTATCCTAAACTCCAGCATCCGCATGTCCAGTATCCTAAACTCCAGTATCCTAAACTGCAGTATCCTAAACTCCAGCATCCGCATGTCCAGTATCCTAAACTCCAGTATCCTAAACTCCAGCATCCGCATGTCCAGTATCCTAAACTCCAGCATCCTAAAGTCCAGCATCCGCATGTCCAGTATCCTAAACTCCAGCATCCTAAACTCCAGCATCCGCATGTCCAGTATCCTAAACTCCAGCATCCGCATGTCCAGTATCCTAAACTCCAGCATCCGCATGTCCAGTATCCTAAACTCCAGTATCCTAAACTCCAGTATCCTAAACTCCAGTATCCTAAACTCCAGCATCCGCATGTCCAGTATCCTAAACTCCAGCATCCGCATGTCCAGTATCCTAAACTCCAGTATCCTAAACTCCAGTATCCTAAACTCCAGTATCCTAAACTCCAGTATCCTAAACTCCAGTATCCTAAACTCCAGTATCCTAAACTCCAGCATCCGCATGTCCAGTATCCTAAACTCCAGTATCCTAAACTCCAGCATCCGCATGTCCAGTATCCTAAACTCCAGTATCCTAAACTCCAGTATCCTAAACTCCAGTATCCTAAACTCCAGTATCCTAAACTCCAGCATCCGCATGTCCAGTATCCTAAACTCCAGCATCCGCATGTCCAGTATCCTAAACTCCAGTATCCTAAACTCCAGCATCCACATGTCCAGTATCCTAAACTCCAGCATCCTAAACTCCAGCATCCTAAACTCCAGCATCCTAAACTCCAGTATCCTAAACTCCAGTATCCTAAACTCCAGCATCCGCATGTCCAGTATCCTAAACTCCAGTATCCTAAACTCCAGTATCCTAAACTCCAGTATCCTAAACTCCAGCATCCGCATGTCCAGTATCCTAAACTCCAGTATCCGCATGTCCAGTATCCTAAACTCCAGTATCCTAAACTCCAGTATCCTAAACTCCAGTATCCTAAACTCCAGTATCCTAAACTCCAGTATCCTAAACTCCAGTATCCTAAACTCCAGTATCCTAAACTCCAGCATCCGCATGTCCAGTATCCTAAACTCCAGTATCCTAAACTCCAGTATCCTAAACTCCAGTATCCTAAACTCCAGTATCCTAAACTCCAGTATCCTAAACTCCAGTATCCTAAACTCCAGTATCGTAAACTCCAGTATCGTAAACTCCAGTATCGTAAACCCCAGTATCGTAAACTCCAGTATCCGCATGTCCAGTATCCTAAACTCCAGTATCCTAAACTCCAGCATCCGCATGTCCAGTATCCTAAACTCCAGCATCCGCATGTCCAGTATCCTAAACTCCAGCATCCGCATGTCCAGTATCCTAAACTCCAGTATCCTAAACTCCAGTATCCTAAACTCCAGCATCCGCATGTCCAGTATCCTAAACTCCAGCATCCGCATGTCCAGTATCCTAAACTCCAGTATCCTAAACTCCAGTATCCTAAACTCCAGTATCCTAAACTCCAGTATCCTAAACTCCAGTATCCTAAACTCCAGTATCCTAAACTCCAGTATCGTAAACTCCAGTATCGTAAACTCCAGTATCGTAAACCCCAGTATCGTAAACTCCAGTATCCGCATGTCCAGTATCCTAAACTCCAGTATCCTAAACTCCAGCATCCGCATGTCCAGTATCCTAAACTCCAGCATCCGCATGTCCAGTATCCTAAACTCCAGCATCCGCATGTCCAGTATCCTAAACTCCAGTATCCTAAACTCCAGTATCCTAAACTCCAGCATCCGCATGTCCAGTATCCTAAACTCCAGCATCCGCATGTCCAGTATCCTAAACTCCAGTATCCTAAACTCCAGTATCCTAAACTCCAGTATCCTAAACTCCAGTATCCTAAACTCCAGTATCCTAAACTCCAGTATCCTAAACTCCAGTATCCTAAACTCCAGTATCCTAAACTCCAGCATCCGCATGTCCAGTATCCTAAACTCCAGTATCCTAAACTCCAGTATCCTAAACTCCAGTATCCTAAACTCCAGTATCCTAAACTCCAGTATCCTAAACTCCAGTATCCTAAACTCCAGCATCCACATGTCCAGTATCCTAAACTCCAGTATCCTAAACTCCAGCATCCTAAACTCCAGCATCCTAAACTCCAGCATCCTAAACTCCAGTAAAATAAACTCCAGTATCCTAAACTCCAGTATCCTAAACTCCAGTATCCTAAACTCCAGTATCCTAAACTCCAGCATCCGCATGTCCAGTATCCTAAACTCCAGCATCCGCATGTCCAGTATCCTAAACTCCAGCATCCGCATGTCCAGTATCCTAAACTCCAGTATCCTAAACTCCAGTATCCTAAACTCCAGTATCCTAAACTCCAGCATCCGCATGTCCAGTATCCTAAACTCCAGTATCCTAAACTCCAGTATCCTAAACTCCAGTATCCTAAACTCCAGTATCCTAAACTCCAGCATCTGCATGTCCAGTATCCTAAACTCCAGTATCCTAAACTCCAGTATCCTAAACTCCAGCATCCGCATGTCCAGTATCCTAAACTCCAGTATCCTAAACTCCAGTATCCTAAACTCCAGTATCCTAAACTCCAGTATCCTAAACTCCAGTATCCTAAACTCCAGCATCCGCATGTCCAGTATCCTAAACTCCAGCATCCGCATGTCCAGTATCCTAAACTCCAGCATCCGCATGTCCAGTATCCTAAACTCCAGTATCCTAAACTCCAGTATCCTAAACTCCAGCATCCGCATGTCCAGTATCCTAAACTCCAGTATCCTAAACTCCAGTATCCTAAACTCCAGTATCCTAAACTCCAGTATCCTAAACTCCAGTATCCTAAACTCCAGCATCCGCATGTCCAGTATCCTAAACTCCAGCATCCGCATGTCCAGTATCCTAAACTCCAGCATCCGCATGTCCAGTATCCTAAACTCCAGTATCCTAAACTCCAGTATCCTAAACTCCAGCATCCGCATGTCCAGTATCCTAAACTCCAGTATCCTAAACTCCAGAATCCTAAACTCCAGTATCCTAAACTCCAGTATCCTAAACTCCAGTATCCTAAACTCCAGTATCCTAAACTCCAGCATCCGCATGTCCAGTATCCTAAACTCCAGTATCCTAAACTCCAGCATCCGCATGTCCAGTATCCTAAACTCCAGCATCCGCATGTCCAGTATCCTAAACTCCAGCATCCGCATGTCCAGTATCCTAAACTCCAGCATCCGCATGTCCAGTATCCTAAACTCCAGTATCCTAAACTCCAGTATCCTAAACTCCAGTATCCTAAACTCCAGTATCCGCATGTCCAGCATCCGCATGACCAGTATCCTAAATTCCAGTATCCTAAACTCCAGTATCCTAAACTCCAGCATCCGCATGTCCAGTATCCTAAACTCCAGCATCCGCATGTCCAGTATCCTAAACTCCAGTATCCTAAACTCCAGTATCCTAAACTCCAACATCCGCATGTCCAGTATCCTAAACTCCAGTATCCTAAACTCCAGTATCCTAAACTCCAGTATCCTAAACTCCAGTATCCTAAACTCCAGCATCCGCATGTCCAGTATCCTAAACTCCAGTATCCTAAACTCCAGCATCCGCATGTCCAGTATCCTAAACTCCAGCATCCGCATGTCCAGTATCCTAAACTCCAGCATCCGCATGTCCAGTATCCTAAACTCCAGCATCCGCATGACCAGTATCCTAAACTCCAGTATCCTAAACTCCAGTATCCTAAACTCCAGCATCCGCATGTCCAGTATCCTAAACTCCAGCATCCTAAACTCCAGCATCCGCATGTCCAGTATCCTAAACTCCAGTATCCTAAACTCCAGCATCCGCATGTCCAGTATCCTAAACTCCAGCATCCGCATGTCCAGTATCCTAAACTCCAGCATCCGCATGTCCAGTATCCTAAACTCCAGTATCCTAAACTCCAGTATCCTAAACTCCAGTATCCTAAACTCCAGCATCCGCATGTCCAGTATCCTAAACTCCAGCATCCGCATGTCCAGTATCCTAAACTCCAGTATCCTAAACTCCAGTATCCTAAACTCCAGTATCCTAAACTCCAGTATCCTAAACTCCAGTATCCTAAACTCCAGTATCCTAAACTCCAGTATCCTAAACTCCAGTATCCTAAACTCCAGCATCCGCATGTCCAGTATCCTAAACTCCAGCATCCGCATGTCCAGTATCCTAAACTCCAGTATCCTAAACTCCAGTATCCTAAACTCCAGTATCCTAATCTCCAGTATCCTAATCTCCAGCATCCGCATGTCCAGTATCCTAAACTCCAGCATCCGCATGTCCAGTATCCTAAACTCCAGTATCCTAAACTCCAGCATCCTAAACTCCAGCATCCTAAACTCCAGTATCCTAAACTCCAGCATCCTAAACTCCAGTATCCTAAACTCCAGTATCCTAAACTCCAGTATCCTAAACTCCAGTATCCTAAACTCCAGCATCCGCATGTCCAGTATCCTAAACTCCAGTATCCTAAACTCCAGTATCCTAAACTCCAGTATCCTAAACTCCAGTATCCTAAACTCCAGTATCCTAAACTCCAGTATCCTAAACTCCAGTATCCTAAACTCCAGCATCCGCATGTCCAGTATCCTAAACTCCAGTATCCTAAACTCCAGTATCGTAAACTGCAGTATCGTAAACTCCAGTATCGTAAACTCCAGTATCGTAAACTCCAGTATCGTAAACTCCAGTATCGTAAACTCCAGTATCGTAAACCCCAGTATCGTAAACTCCAGTATCCGCATGTCCAGTATCCTAAACTCCAGCATCCGCATGTCCAGTATCCTAAACTCCAGCATCCGCATGTCCAGTATCCTAAACTCCAGCATCCGCATGTCCAGTATCCTAAACTCCAGTATCCTAAACTCCAGTATCCTAAACTCCAGCATCCGCATGTCCAGTATCCTAAACTCCAGCATCCGCATGTCCAGTTTCCTAAACTCCAGTATCCTAAACTCCAGTATCCTAAACTCCAGTATCCTAAACTCCAGTATCCTAAACTCCAGTATCCTAAACTCCAGCATCCGCATGTCCAGTATCCTAAACTCCAGTATCCTAAACTCCAGCATCCGCATGTCCAGTATCCTAAACTCCAGTATCCTAAACTCCAGTATCCTAAACTCCAGTATCCTAAACTCCAGCATCCGCATGTCCAGTATCCTAAACTCCAGCATCCGCATGTCCAGTATCCTAAACTCCAGTATCCTAAACTCCAGCATCCACATGTCCAGTATCCTAAACTCCAGCATCCTAAACTCCAGTATCCTAAACTCCAGTATCCTAAACTCCAGTATCCTAAACTCCACTATCCTAAACTCCAGTATCCTAAACTCCAGCATCCGCATGTCCAGTATCCTAAACTCCAGTATCCTAAACTCCAGTATCCTAAACTCCAGTATCCTAAACTCCAGTATCCTAAACTCCAGTATCCTAAACTCCAGTATCCTAAACTCCAGTATCCTAAACTCCAGTATCCTAAACTCCAGTATCCTAAACTCCAGTATCCTAAACTCCAGTATCCTAAACTCCAGTATCCTAAACTCCAGTATCCTAAACTCCAGCATCCGCATGTCCAGTATCCTAAACTCCAGTATCCTAAACTCCAGTATCCTAAACTCCAGTATCGTAAACTCCAGTATCGTAAACTCCAGTATCCTAAACTCCAGTATCCTAAACTCCAGCATCCGCATGTCCAGTATCCTAAACTCCAGTATCGTAAACTCCAGTATCGTAAACTCCAGTATCGTAAACCCCAGTATCGTAAACTCCAGTATCCTAAACTCCAGCATCCGCATGTCCAGTATCCTAAACTCCAGCATCCGCATGTCCAGTATCCTAAACTCCAGCATCCGCATGTCCAGTATCCTAAACTCCAGCATCCGCATGTCCAGTATCCTAAACTCCAGTATCCTAAACTCCAGTATCCTAAACTCCAGCATCCGCATGTCCAGTATCCTAAACTCCAGCATCCGCATGTCCAGTATCCTAAACTCCAGTATCCTAAACTCCAGTATCCTAAACTCCAGTATCCTAAACTCCAGTATCCTAAACTCCAGCATCCGCATGTCCAGTATCCTAAACTCCAGTATCCTAAACTCCAGCATCCGCATGTCCAGTATCCTAAACTCCAGTATCCTAAACTCCAGTATCCTAAACTCCAGTATCCTAAACTCCATTATCCTAAACTCCAGCATCCGCATGTCCAGTATCCTAAACTCCAGCATCCGCATGTCCAGTATCCTAAACTCCAGTATCCTAAACTCCAGCATCCACATGTCCAGTATCCTAAACTCCAGCATCCTAAACTCCAGTATCCTAAACTCCAGTATCCTAAACTCCAGTATCCTAAACTCCAGTATCCTAAACTCCAGTATCCTAAACTCCAGTATCCTAAACTCCAGTATCCTAAACTCCAGCATCCGCATGTCCAGTATCCTAAACTCCAGTATCCTAAACTCCAGTATCGTAAACTCCAGTATCGTAAACTCCAGTATCGTAAACTCCAGTATCGTAAACTCCAGTATCCTAAACTCCAGTATCCTAAACTCCAGTATCCTAAACTCCAGTATCCTAAACTCCAGTATCCTAAACTCCAGTATCCTAAACTCCAGTATCCTAAACTCCAGTATCCTAAACTCCAGCATCCGCATGTCCAGTATCCTAAACTCCAGTATCCTAAACTCCAGTATCGTAAACTCCAGTATCATAAACTCCAGTATCCTAAACTCCAGTATCCTAAACTCCAGTATCCTAAACTCCAGTATCCTAAACTCCAGTATCCTAAACTCCAGCATCCGCATGTCCAGCATCCTAAACTCCAGCATCCTAAACTCCAGTATCCTAAACTCCAGCATCCTAAACTCCAGTATCCTAAACTCCAGTATCCTAAACTCCAGTATCCTAAACTCCAGTATCCTAAACTCCAGTATCCTAAACTCCAGTATCCTAAACTCCAGTGTCCTAAACTCCAGTGTCCTAAACTCCAGTGTCCTAAACTCCAGCATCCGCATGTCCAGTGTCCTAAACTCCAGTATCCTAAACTCCAGCATCCGCATGTCCAGTATCCTAAACTCCAGCATCCGCATGTCCAGTATCCTAAACTCCAGCATCCGCATGTCCAGTATCCTAAACTCCAGTATCCTAAACTCCAGTATCCTAAACTCCAGTATCCTAAACTCCAGCATCCGCATGTCCAGTATCCTAAACTCCAGCATCCGCATGTCCAGTATCCTAAACTCCAGTATCCTAAACTCCAGCATCCACATGTCCAGTATCCTAAACTCCAGCATCCTAAACTCCAGCATCCTAAACTCCAGCATCCTAAACTCCAGTATCCTAAACTCCAGTATCCTAAACTCCAGTATCCTAAACTCCAGCATCCGCATGTCCAGTATCCTAAACTCCAGTATCCTAAACTCAAGTATCCTAAACTCCAGTATCCTAAACTCCAGTATCCTAAACTCCAGCATCCGCATGTCCAGTATCCTAAACTCCAGTATCCGCATGTCCAGTATCCTAAACTCCAGTATCCTAAACTCCAGTATCCTAAACTCCAGTATCCTAAACTCCAGTATCCTAAACTCCAGTATCCTAAACTCCAGCATCCGCATGTCCAGTATCCTAAACTCCAGTATCCTAAACTCCAGCATCCGCATGTCCAGCATCCGCATGTCCAGCATCCGCATGTCCAGTATCCTAAACTCCAGCATCCTAAACTCCAGCATCCTAAACTCCAGCATCCTAAACTCCAGCATCCTAAACTCCAGCATCCTAAACTCCAGCATCCTAAACTCCAGCATCCTAAACTCCAGCATCCTAAACTCCAGTATCCTAAACTCCAGCATCCGCATGTCCAGTATCCTAAACTCCAGCATCCGCATGTCCAGTATCCTAAACTCCAGTATCCTAAACTCCAGTATCCTAAACTCCAGTATCCTAATCTCCAGTATCCTAATCTCCAGCATCCGCATGTCCAGTATCCTAAACTCCAGCATCCGCATGTCCAGTATCCTAAACTCCAGTATCCTAAACTCCAGCATCCTAAACTCCAGCATCCTAAACTCCAGTATCCTAAACTCCAGCATCCTAAACTCCAGTATCCTAAACTCCAGTATCCTAAACTCCAGTATCCTAAACTCCAGCATCCGCATGTCCAGTATCCTAAACTCCAGTATCCTAAACTCCAGTATCCTAAACTCCAGTATCCTAAACTCCAGTATCCTAAACTCCAGTATCCTAAACTCCAGTATCCTAAACTCCAGCATCCGCATGTCCAGTATCCTAAACTCCAGTATCCTAAACTCCAGTATCGTAAACTGCAGTATCGTAAACTCCAGTATCGTAAACTCCAGTATCGTAAACTCCAGTATCGTAAACTCCAGTATCGTAAACTCCAGTATCCGCATGTCCAGTATCCTAAACTCCAGCATCCGCATGTCCAGTATCCTAAACTCCAGCATCCGCATGTCCAGTATCCTAAACTCCAGCATCCGCATGTCCAGTATCCTAAACTCCAGTATCCTAAACTCCAGTATCCTAAACTCCAGCATCCGCATGTCCAGTATCCTAAACTCCAGCATCCGCATGTCCAGTATCCTAAACTCCAGTATCCTAAACTCCAGTATCCTAAACTCCAGTATCCTAAACTCCAGTATCCTAAACTCCAGTATCCTAAACTCCAGCATCCGCATGTCCAGTATCCTAAACTCCAGTATCCTAAACTCCAGCATCCGCATGTCCAGTATCCTAAACTCCAGTATCCTAAACTCCAGTATCCTAAACTCCAGTATCCTAAACTCCAGTATCCTAAACTCCAGCATCCGCATGTCCAGTATCCTAAACTCCAGCATCCGCATGTCCAGTATCCTAAACTCCAGTATCCTAAACTCCAGCATCCACATGTCCAGTATCCTAAACTCCAGCATCCTAAACTCCAGTATCCTAAACTCCAGTATCCTAAACTCCAGTATCCTAAACTCCACTATCCTAAACTCCAGTATCCTAAACTCCAGCATCCGCATGTCCAGTATCCTAAACTCCAGTATCCTAAACTCCAGTATCCTAAACTCCAGTATCCTAAACTCCAGTATCCTAAACTCCAGTATCCTAAACTCCAGTATCCTAAACTCCAGTATCCTAAACTCCAGTATCCTAAACTCCAGTATCCTAAACTCCAGTATCCTAAACTCCAGTATCCTAAACTCCAGTATCCTAAACTCCAGCATCCTAAACTCCAGCATCCGCATGTCCAGTATCCTAAACTCCAGTATCCTAAACTCCAGTATCGTAAACTCCAGTATCGTAAACTCCAGTATCCTAAACTCCAGTATCCTAAACTCCAGCATCCGCATGTCCAGTATCCTAAACTCCAGTATCCTAAACTCCAGTATCGTAAACTCCAGTATCGTAAACTCCAGTATCGTAAACCCCAGTATCGTAAACTCCAGTATCCGCATGTCCAGTATCCTAAACTCCAGCATCCGCATGTCCAGTATCCTAAACTCCAGCATCCGCATGTCCAGTATCCTAAACTCCAGCATCCGCATGTCCAGTATCCTAAACTCCAGTATCCTAAACTCCAGTATCCTAAACTCCAGCATCCGCATGTCCAGTATCCTAAACTCCAGCATCCGCATGTCCAGTATCCTAAACTCCAGTATCCTAAACTCCAGTATCCTAAACTCCAGTATCCTAAACTCCAGTATCCTAAACTCCAGCATCCGCATGTCCAGTATCCTAAACTCCAGTATCCTAAACTCCAGTATCCTAAACTCCAGTATCCTAAACTCCAGTATCCTAAACTCCAGCATCCGCATGTCCAGTATCCTAAACTCCAGCATCCGCATGTCCAGTATCCTAAACTCCAGTATCCTAAACTCCAGCATCCACATGTCCAGTATCCTAAACTCCAGCATCCTAAACTCCAGTATCCTAAACTCCAGTATCCTAAACTCCAGTATCCTAAACTCCACTATCCTAAACTCCAGTATCCTAAACTCCAGCATCCGCATGTCCAGTATCCTAAACTCCAGTATCCTAAACTCCAGTATCCTAAACTCCAGTATCCTAAACTCCAGTATCCTAAACTCCAGTATCCTAAACTCCAGTATCCTAAACTCCAGTATCCTAAACTCCAGTATCCTAAACTCCAGTATCCTAAACTCCAGTATCCTAAACTCCAGCATCCGCATGTCCAGTATCCTAAACTCCAGTATCCTAAACTCCAGTATCGTAAACTCCAGTATCGTAAACTCCAGTATCCTAAACTCCAGTATCGTAAACTCCAGTATCCTAAACTCCAGTATCCTAAACTCCAGTATCCTAAACTCCAGTATCCTAAACTCCAGTATCCTAAACTCCAGTATCCTAAACTCCAGTATCCTAAACTCCAGTATCCTAAACTCCAGCATCCGCATGTCCAGTATCCTAAACTCCAGTATCCTAAACTCCAGTATCCTAAACTCCAGTATCCTAAACTCCAGTATCCTAAACTCCAGTATCGTAAACTCCAGTATCCTAAACTCCAGTATCCTAAACTCCAGTATCGTAAACTCCAGTATCCTAAACTCCAGTATCCTAAACTCCAGTATCCTAAACTCCAGTATCCTAAACTCCAGCATCCGCATGTCCAGTATCCTAAACTCCAGCATCCTAAACTCCAGTATCCTAAACTCCAGCATCCTAAACTCCAGTATCCTAAACTCCAGTATCCTAAACTCCAGTATCCTAAACTCCAGTATCCTAAACTCCAGTATCCTAAACTCCAGTGTCCTAAACTCCAGTGTCCTAAACTCCAGTGTCCTAAACTCCAGCATCCGCATGTCCAGTGTCCTAAACTCCAGTATCCTAAACTCCAGCATCCGCATGTCCAGTATCCTAAACTCCAGCATCCGCATGTCCAGTATCCTAAACTCCAGCATCCGCATGTCCAGTATCCTAAACTCCAGTATCCTAAACTCCAGTATCCTAAACTCCAGTATCCTAAACTCCAGTATCCTAAACTCCAGTATCCTAAACTCCAGTATCCTAAACTCCAGTATCCTAAACTCCAGCATCCTAAACTCCAGCATCCACATGTCCAGTATCCTAAACTCCAGTATCCTAAACTCCAGCATCCTAAACTCCAGCATCCTAAACTCCAGCATCCTAAACTCCAGTATCCTTAACTCCAGTATCCTTAACTCCAGTATCCTAAACTCCAGTATCCTAAACTCCAGTATCCTAAACTCCAGTATCCTAAACTCCAGTATCCTAAACTCCAGCATCCGCATGTCCAGTATCCTAAACTCCAGCATCCGCATGTCCAGTATCCTAAACTCCAGCATCCGCATGTCCAGTATCCTAAACTCCAGCATCCGCATGTCCAGTATCCTAAACTCCAGCATCCGCATGTCCAGTATCCTAAACTCCAGTATCCTAAACTCCAGTATCCTAAACTCCAGCATCCGCATGTCCAGTATCCTAAACTCCAGTATCCTAAACTCCAGCATCCGCATGTCCAGTATCCTAAACTCCAGTATCCTAAACTCCAGTATCCTAAACTCCAGTATCCTAAACTCCAGTATCCTAAACTCCAGCATCCGCATGTCCAGTATCCTAAACTCCAGCATCCGCATGTCCAGTATCCTAAACTCCAGCATCCGCATGTCCAGTATCCTAAACTCCAGTATCCTAAACTCCAGTATCCTAAACTCCAGCATCCGCATGTCCAGTATCCTTAACTACAGCATCCGCATGTCCAGTATCCTAAACTCCAGTATCCTAAACTCCAGCATCCGCATGTCCAGTATCCTAAACTCCAGTATCCTAAACTCCAGTATCCTAAACTCCAGTATCCTAAACTCCAGTATCCTAAACTCCAGTATCCTAAACTCCAGTATCCTAAACTCCAGTATCCTAAACTCCAGTATCCTAAACTCCAGCATCCGCATGTCCAGTATCCTAAACTCCAGCATCCGCATGTCCAGCATCCTAAACTCCAGCATCCGCATGTCCAGCATCCTAAACTCCAGCATCCGCATGTCCAGTATCCTAAACTCCAGCATCCGCATATCCAGCATCCTAAACTCCAGCATCCGCATATCCAGCATCCTAAACTCCAGCATCCGCATATCCAGCATCCTAAACTCCAGCATCCGCATATCCAGCATCCTAAACTCCAGCATCCGCATGTCCAGCATCCTAAACTCCAGCATCCGCATGTCCAGCATCCTAAACTCCAGCATCCGCATGTCCAGCATCCTAAACTCCAGCATCCAAAAGTCCAGCATCCAAAAGTCCAGCATCCGCATGTCCAGCATCCGCATGTCCAGCATCCTAAACTCCAGCATCCTAAACTCCAGCATCCAAAAGTCCAGCTTCCAAAAGTCCAGCTTCCAAAAGTCCAGCATCCAAAAGTCCAGCATCCAAAAGTCCAGCATCCAAAAGTCCAGCATCCTAAACTCCAGCATCCAAAAGTCCAGCATCCAAAAGTCCAGCATCCTAAACTCCAGCATCCAAAAGTCCAGCATCCGCATGTCCAGCATCCGCATGTCCAGCATCCGCATGTCCAGCATCCTAAACTCCAGCATCCAAAAGTCCAGTATCCAAAAGTCCAGTATCCTAAACTCCAGCATCCAAAAGTCCAGTATCCTAAACTCCAGCATCCAAAAGTCCAGTATCCTAAACTCCAGCATCCGCATGTCCAGCATCCTAAAGTCCAGCATCCTGAACTCCAGCATCCTGAACTCCAGCATCCTGAACTCCAGCATCCTAAACTCCAGCATCCTAAACTCCAGCATCCTAAACTCCAGCATCCAAAAGTCCAGCATCCAAAAGTCCAGCATCCGCATGTCCAGCATCCGCATGTCCAGCATCCTAAACTCCAGTATCCTAAACTCCAGCATCCGCATGTCCAGCATCCGCATGTCCAGTATCCTAAACTCCAGTATCCTAAACTCCAGTATCCTAAACTCTAGTATCCTAAACTCCAGTATCCTAAACTCCAGTATCCTAAACTCCAGTATCCTAAACTCCAGTATCCTAATCTCCAGCATCCAAAAGTCCAGTATCCTAAACTCCAGCATCCGCATGTCCAGCATCCTAAACTCCAGCATCCGCATGTCCAGCATCCTAAACTCCAGCATCCGCATGTCCAGCATCCTAAACTCCAGCATCCGCATGTCCAGGATCCTAAACTCCAGCATCCGCATATCCAGCATCCTAAACTCCAGCATCCGCATATCCAGCATCCTAAACTCCAGCATCCGCATATCCAGCATCCTAAACTCCAGCATCCGCATATCCAGCATCCTAAACTCCAGCATCCGCATATCCAGCATCCTAAACTCCAGCATCCGCATGTCCAGCATCCTAAACTCCAGCATCCGCATGTCCAGCATCCTAAACTCCAGCATCCAAAAGTCCAGCATCCAAAAGTCCAGCATCCGCATGTCCAGCATCCGCATGTCCAGCATCCTAAACTCCAGCATCCTAAACTCCAGCATCCAAAAGTCCAGCATCCAAAAGTCCAGCATCCAAAAGTCCAGCATCCAAAAGTCCAGCATCCTAAACTCCAGCATCCGCATGTCCAGCATCCAAAAGTCCAGCATCCTAAACTCCAGCATCCTAAACTCCAGCATCCAAAAGTCCAGCATCCGCATGTCCAGCATCCGCATGTCCAGCATCCGCATGTCCAGCATCCTAAACTCCAGCATCCGCATGTCCAGCATCCTAAACTCCAGCATCCGCATGTCCAGCATCCGCATGTCCAGCATCCTAAACTCCAGCATCCTAAACTCCAGCATCCTAAACTCCAGCATCCAAAAGTCCAGCATCCAAAAGTCCAGCATCCAAAAGTCCAGCATCCAAAAGTCCAGCATCCAAAAGTCCAGCATCCAAAAGTCCAGCATCCTAAACTCCAGCATCCTAAACTCCAGCATCCGCATGTCCAGCATCCAAAAGTCCAGCATCCTAAACTCCAGCATCCAAAAGTCCAGCATCCGCATGTCCGTTATCCTAAACTCCAGTATCCTAAACTCCAGCATCCTAAACTCCAGTATCCTAAACTCCAGTATCCTAAACTCCACTATCCTAAACTCCACTATCCTAAACTCCAGTATCCTAAACTCCAGTATCCTAAACTCCAGCATCCGCATGTCCAGTATCCTAAACTCCAGTATCCTAAACTCCAGTATCCTAAACTCCAGTATCCTAAACTCCAGTATCCTAAACTCCAGTATCCTAAACTCCAGTATCCTAAACTCCAGCATCCTAAACTCCAGCATCCGCATGTCCAGTATCCTAAACTCCAGTATCCTAAACTCCAGTATCCTAAACTCCAGTATCGTAAACTCCAGTATCGTAAACTCCAGTATCGTAAACTCCAGTATCGTAAACTCCAGTATCGTAAACTCCAGTATCGTAAACTCCAGTATCCTAAACTCCAGTATCGTAAACTCCAGTATCCTAAACTCCAGTATCCTAAACTCCAGTATCCTAAACTCCAGTATCCTAAACTCCAGCATCCTAAACTCCAGCATCCGCATGTCCAGTATCCTAAACTCCAGCATCCTAAACTCCAGTATCCTAAACTCCAGCATCCTAAACTCCAGTATCCTAAACTCCAGTATCCTAAACTCCAGTATCCTAAACTCCAGTATCCTAAACTCCAGTATCCTAAACTCCAGTATCCTAAACTCCAGTGTCCTAAACTCCAGTATCCTAAACTCCAGTGTCCTAAACTCCAGCATCCGCATGTCCAGTGTCCTAAACTCCAGTATCCTAAACTCCAGCATCCGCATGTCCAGTATCCTAAACTCCAGCATCCGCATGTCCAGTATCCTAAACTCCAGCATCCGCATGTCCAGTATCCTAAACTCCAGTATCCTAAACTCCAGTATCCTAAACTCCAGTATCCTAAACTCCAGTATCCTAAACTCCAGTATCCTAAACTCCAGTATCCTAAACTCCAGTATCCTAAACTCCAGCATCCACATGTCCAGTATCCTAAACTCCAGTATCCTAAACTCCAGCATCCTAAACTCCAGCATCCTAAACTCCAGCATCCTAAACTCCAGCATCCTAAACTCCAGCATCCTAAACTCCAGCATCCTAAACTCCAGCATCCTAAACTCCAGTATCCTAAACTCCAGTATCCTAAACTCCAGCATCCGCATGTCCAGTATCCTAAACTCCAGCATCCGCATGTCCAGTATCCTAAACTCCAGCATCCGCATGTCCAGTATCCTAAACTCCAGCATCCGCATGTCCAGTATCCTAAACTCCAGTATCCTAAACTCCAGCATCCGCATGTCCAGTATCCTAAACTCCAGTATCCTAAACTCCAGCATCCGCATGTCCAGTATCCTAAACTCCAGTATCCTAAACTCCAGTATCCTAAACTCCAGTATCCTAAACTACAGTATCCTAAACTCCAGTATCCTAAACTCCAGTATCCTAAACTCCAGTATCCTAAACTCCAGCATCCGCATGTCCAGTATCCTAAACTCCAGCATCCGCATGTCCAGTATCCTAAACTCCAGCATCCGCATGTCCAGTATCCTAAACTCCAGTATCCTAAACTCCAGTATCCTAAACTCCAGCATCCGCATGTCCAGTATCCTAAACTCCAGTATCCTAAACTCCAGTATCCTAAACTCCAGTATCCTAAACTCCAGTATCCTAAACTCCAGCATCCGCATGTCCAGTATCCTAAACTCCAGTATCCTAAACTCCAGCATCCGCATGTCCAGTATCCTAAACTCCAGCATCCGCATGTCTAGTATCCTAAACTCCAGCATCCGCATGTCCAGTATCCTAAACTCCAGCATCCGCATGACCAGTATCCTAAACTCCAGTATCCTAAACTCCAGTATCCTAAACTCCAGCATCCGCATGTCCAGTATCCTAAACTCCAGTATCCTAAACTCCAGTATCCTAATCTCCAGTATCCTTAACTCCAGCATCCGCATGTCCAGTATCCTAAACTCCAGTATCCTAAACTCCAGCATCCGCATGTCCAGTATCCTAAACTCCAGCATCCGCATGTCCAGTATCCTTAACTCCAGCATCCGCATGTCCAGTATCCTAAACTCCAGTATCCTAAACTCCAGCATCCGCATGTCCAGTATCCTAAACTCCAGTATCCTAAACTCCAGTATCCTAAACTCCAGTATCCTAAACTCCAGTATCCTAAACTCCAGTATCCTAAACTCCAGTATCCTAAACTCCAGTATCCTAAACTCCAGTATCCTAAACTCCAGCATCCGCATGTCCAGTATCCTAAACTCCAGCATCCGCATGTCCAGCATCCTAAACTCCAGCATCCGCATGTCCGGCATCCTAAACTCCAGCATCCGCATGTCCGGCATCCTAAACTCCAGCATCCGCATGTCCAGCATCCTAAACTCCAGCATCCGCATGTCCAGCATCCTAAACTCCAGCATCCGCATATCCAGCATCCTAAACTCCAGCATCCGCATATCCAGCATCCTAAACTCCAGCATCCGCATATCCAGCATCCTAAACTCCAGCATCCGCATGTCCAGCATCCTAAACTCCAGCATCCGCATGTCCAGCATCCTAAACTCCAGCATCCAAAAGTCCAGCATCCAAAAGTCCAGCATCCGCATGTCCAGCATCCGCATGTCCAGCATCCTAAACTCCAGCATCCTAAACTCCAGCATCCAAAAGTCCAGCATCCAAAAGTCCAGCATCCAAAAGTCCAGCATCCTAAACTCCAGCATCCAAAAGTCCAGCATCCAAAAGTCCAGCATCCTAAACTCCAGCATCCAAAAGTCCAGCATCCAAAAGTCCAGCATCCTAAACTCCAGCATCCAAAAGTCCAGCATCCGCATGTCCAGCATCCGCATGTCCAGCATCCGCATGTCCAGCATCCTAAACTCCAGCATCCTAAACTCCAGCATCCAAAAGTCCAGTATCCTAAACTCCAGCATCCAAAAGTCCAGTATCCTAAACTCCAGCATCCGCATGTCCGTTATCCTAAACTCCAGTATCCTAAACTCCAGTATCCTAAACTCCAGCATCCGCATGTCCAGCATCCAAAAGTCCAGTATCCTAAACTCCAGCATCCGCATGTCCAGCATCCTAAAGTCCAGCATCCTAAACTCCAGCATCCTAAACTCCAGCATCCTAAACTCCAGCATCCTAAACTCCAGCATCCAAAAGTCCAGCATCCTAAACTCCAGTATCCTAAACTCCAGCATCCGCATGTCCAGCATCCTAAACTCCAGTATCCTAAACTCCAGCATCCGCATGTCCAGCATCCGCATGTCCAGCATCCGCATGTCCAGTATCCTAAACTCCAGTATCCTAAACTCCAGTATCCTAAACTCCAGTATCCTAAACTCCAGTATCCTAAACTCCAGTATCCTAAACTCCAGTATCCTAAACTCCAGTATCCTAAACTCCAGTATCCTAAACTCCAGTATCCTAATCTCCAGCATCCAAAAGTCCAGTATCCTAAACTCCAGCATCCGCATGTCCAGCATCCTAAACTCCAGCATCCGCATGTCCAGCATCCTAAACTCCAGCATCCGCATGTCCAGCATCCTAAACTCCAGCATCCGCATGTCCAGGATCCTAAACTCCAGCATCCGCATATCCAGCATCCTAAACTCCAGCATCCGCATATCCAGCATCCGCATATCCAGCATCCTAAACTCCAGCATCCGCATATCCAGCATCCTAAACTCCAGCATCCGCATATCCAGCATCCTAAACTCCAGCATCCGCATGTCCAGCATCCTAAACTCCAGCATCCGCATGTCCAGCATCCTAAACTCCAGCATCCAAAAGTCCAGCATCCAAAAGTCCAGCATCCGCATGTCCAGCATCCGCATGTCCAGCATCCTAAACTCCAGCATCATAAACTCCAGCATCCAAAAGTCCAGCATCCAAAAGTCCAGCATCCAAAAGTCCAGCATCCAAAAGTCCAGCATCCTAAACTCCAGCATCCGCATGTCCAGAATCCAAAAGTCCAACATCCTAAACTCCAGCATCCAAAAGTCCAGCATCCGCATGTCCAGCATCCGCATGTCCAGCATCCGCATGTCCAGCATCCGCATGTCCAGCATCCGCATGTCCAGCATCCGCATGTCCAGCATCCTAAACTCCAGCATCCGCATGTCCAGCATCCTAAACTCCAGCATCCTAAACTCCAGCATCCTAAACTCCAGCATCCTAAACTCCAGCATCCAAAAGTCCAGCATCCAAAAGTCCAGCATCCAAAAGTCCAGCATCCAAAAGTCCAGCATCCAAAAGTCCAGCATCCAAAAGTCCAGCATCCTAAACTCCAGCATCCTAAACTCCAGCATCCGCATGTCCAGCATCCAAAAGTCCAGCATCCTAAACTCCAGCATCCAAAAGTCCAGCATCCGCATGTCCGTTATCCTAAACTCCAGTATCCTAAACTCCAGTATCCTAAACTCCAGCATCCGCATGTCCAGTATCCTAAACTCCAGTATCCTAAACTCCAGTATCCTAAACTCCAGCATCCGCATGTCCAGTATCCTAAACTCCAGTATCCTAAACTCCAGTATCCTAAACTCCAGTATCCTAAACTCCAGTATCCTAAACTCCAGTATCCTAAACTCCAGTATCCTAAACTCCAGTATCCTAAACTCCAGTATCCTAATCTCCAGCATCCAAAAGTCCAGTATCTTAAACTCCAGCATCCGCATGTCCAGCATCCTAAACTCCAGCATCCGCATGTCCAGCATCCTAAACTCCAGCATCCGCATGTCCAGCATCCTAAACTCCAGCATCCGCATGTCCAGCATCCTAAACTCCAGCATCCGCATATCCAGCATCCTAAACTCCAGCATCCGCATATCCAGCATCCTAAACTCCAGCATCCGCATATCCAGCATCCTAAACTCCAGCATCCGCATATCCAGCATCCTAAACTCCAGCATCCGCATGTCCAGCATCCTAAACTCCAGCATCCGCATGTCCAGCATCCTAAACTCCAGCATCCGCATGTCCAGTATCCTAAACTCCAGCATCCTAAACTCCAGCATCCTAAAGTCCAGCATCCTAAAGTCCAGCATCCTAAAGTCCAGCATCCTAAAGTCCAGCATCCTAAAGTCCAGCATCCTAAAGTCCAGCATCCTAAAGTCCAGCATCCTAAAGTCCAGCATCCTAAAGTCCAGCATCCAAAAGTCCAGCATCCGCATGTCCAGCATCCGCATGTCCAGCATCCAAAAGTCCAGTATCCTAAACTCCAGCATCCAAAAGTCCAGTATCCTAAACTCCAGCATCCGCATGTCCAGCATCCAAAAGTCCAGCATCCTAAACTCCAGCATCCAAAAGTCCAGTATCCAAAAGTCCAGTATCCTAAACTCCAGCATCCAAAAGTCCAGTATCCTAAACTCCAGCATCCAAAAGTCCAGTATCCTAAACTCCAGCATCCTAAACTCCAGCATCCTAAACTCCAGCATCCTAAACTCCAGCATCCAAAAGTCCAGCATCCAAAAGTCCAGCATCCAAAAGTCCAGCATCCGCATGTCCAGCATCCGCATGTCCAGCATCCAAAAGTCCAGTATCCTAAACTCCAGCATCCAAAAGTCCAGTATCCTAAACTCCAGCATCCGCATGTCCAGCATCCAAAAGTCCAGCATCCTAAACTCCAGCATCCAAAAGTCCAGTATCCAAAAGTCCAGTATCCTAAACTCCAGCATCCAAAAGTCCAGTATCCTAAACTCCAGCATCCAAAAGTCCAGCATCCTAAACTCCAGCATCCTAAACTCCAGCATCCTAAACTCCAGCATCCTAAACTCCAGCATCCAAAAGTCCAGCATCCAAAAGTCCAGCATCCAAAAGTCCAGCATCCGCATGTCCAGCATCCGCATGTCCAGCATCCTAAACTCCAGCATCCTAAACTCCAGCATCCAAAAGTCCAGCATCCAAAAGTCCAGCATCCAAAAGTCCAGCATCCTAAACTCCAGGATCCGCATGTCCAGCATCCAAAAGTCCAGCATCCTAAACTCCAGCATCCAAAAGTCCAGCATCCGCATGTCCAGCATCCGCATGTCCAGCATCCGCATGTCCAGCATCCGCATGTCCAGCATCCTAAACTCCAGCATCCGCATGTCCAGCATCCTAAACTCCAGCATCCGCATGTCCAGCATCCGCATGTCCAGCATCCTAAACTCCAGCATCCTAAACTCCAGCATCCTAAACTCCAGCATCCAAAAGTCCAGCATCCAAAAGTCCAGCATCCAAAAGTCCAGCATCCAAAAGTCCAGCATCCAAAAGTCCAGCATCCTAAACTCCAGCATCCTAAACTCCAGCATCCGCATGTCCAGCATCCAAAAGTCCAGCATCCTAAACTCCAGCATCCAAAAGTCCAGCATCCAAAAGTCCAGCATCCAAAAGTCCAGTATCCTAAACTCCAGCATCCAAAAGTCCAGCATCCTAAACTCCAGCATCCGCATGTCCAGCATCCAAAAGTCCAGTATCCTAAACTCCAGCATCCAAAAGTCCAGTATCCTAAACTCCAGCATCCAAAAGTCCAGTATCCTAAACTCCAGCATCCTAAACTCCAGCATCCGCATGTCCAGCATCCAAAAGTCCAGTATCCTAAACTCCAGCATCCAAAAGTCCAGTATCCTAAACTCCAGCATCCAAAAGTCCAGTATCCTAAACTCCAGCATCCAAAAGTCCAGTATCCTAAACTCCAGCATCCTAAACTCCAGCATCCGCATGTCCAGCATCCAAAAGTCCAGTATCCTAAACTCCAGCATCCAAAAGTCCAGTATCCTAAACTCCAGCATCCAAAAGTCCAGTATCCTAAACTCCAGCATCCAAAAGTCCAGTATCCTAAACTCCAGCATCCAAAAGTCCAGTATCCTAAACTCCAGCATCCAAAAGTCCAGTATCCTAAACTCCAGCATCCAAAAGTCCAGTATCCTAAACTCCAGCATCCAAAAGTCCAGCATCCTAAACTCCAGCATCCAAAAGTCCAGCATCCAAAAGTCCAGCATCCTAAACTCCAGTATCTTAAACTCCAGCATCCAAAAGTCCAGCATCCTAAACTCCAGCATCCTAAACTCCAGCATCCGCATGTCCAGCATCCAAAAGTCCAGTATCCTAAACTCCAGCATCCAAAAGTCCAGTATCCTAAACTCCAGCATCCAAAAGTCCAGTATCCTAAACTCCAGCATCCAAAAGTCCAGCATCCAAAATTCCAGTATCCTAAACTCCAGCATCCAAAAGTCCAGTATCCTAAACTCCAGCATCCAAAAGTCCAGTATCCTAAAGTCCAGCATCCTAAACTCCAGCATCCTAAACTCCAGCATCCGCATGTCCAGCATCCAAAAGTCCAGTATCCTAAACTCCAGCATCCAAAAGTCCAGTATCCTAAACTCCAGCATCCAAAAGTCCAGTATCCTATACTCCAGCATCCAAAAGTCCAGTATCCTAAACTCCAGCATCCAAAAGTCCAGCATCCTAAACTCCAGCATCCTAAACTCCAGCATCCTAAACTCCAGCATCCTAAACTCCAGCATCCTAAACTCCAGCATCCTAAACTCCAGCATCCTAAACTCCAGCATCCTAAACTCCAGCATCCTAAACTCCAGCATCCTAAACTCCAGCATCCTAAACTCCAGTATCCTAAACTCCAGCATCCAAAAGTCCAGCATCCAAAAGTCCAGCATCCTAAACTCCAGCATCCAAAAGTCCAGCATCCTAAACTCCAGCATCCAAAAGTCCAGCATCCAAAAGTCCAGCATCCTAAACTCCAGTATCTTAAACTCCAGCATCCAAAAGTCCAGCATCCTAAACTCCAGCATCCTAAACTCCAGCATCCGCATGTCCAGCATCCAAAAGTCCAGCATCCTAAACTCCAGCATCCAAAAGTCCAGTATCCTAAACTCCAGCATCCAAAAGTCCAGTATCCTAAACTCCAGCATCCAAAAGTCCAGCATCCAAAATTCCAGTATCCTAAACTCCAGCATCCAAAAGTCCAGTATCCTAAACTCCAGCATCCAAAAGTCCAGCATCCTAAACTCCAGCATCCGCATGTCCAGCATCCAAAAGTCCAGTATCCTAAACTCCAGCATCCAAAAGTCCAGTATCCTATACTCCAGCATCCAAAAGTCCAGTATCCTAAACTCCAGCATCCGCATGTCCAGCATCCTAAACTCCAGCATCCTAAACTCCAGCATCCTAAACTCCAGCATCCTAAACTCCAGCATCCTAAACTCCAGCATCCAAAAGTCCAGCATCCAAAAGTCCAGCATCCAAAAGTCCAGCATCCGCATGTCCAGCATCCGCATGTCCAGCATCCTAAACTCCAGCATCCTAAACTCCAGCATCCAAAAGTCCAGCATCCAAAAGTCCAGCATCCAAAAGTCCAGCATCCTAAACTCCAGGATCCGCATGTCCAGCATCCAAAAGTCCAGCATCCTAAACTCCAGCATCCAAAAGTCCAGCATCCGCATGTCCAGCATCCGCATGTCCAGCATCCGCATGTCCAGCATCCGCATGTCCAGCATCCTAAACTCCAGCATCCGCATGTCCAGCATCCTAAACTCCAGCATCCGCATGTCCAGCATCCGCATGTCCAGCATCCTAAACTCCAGCATCCTAAACTCCAGCATCCTAAACTCCAGCATCCAAAAGTCCAGCATCCAAAAGTCCAGCATCCAAAAGTCCAGCATCCAAAAGTCCAGCATCCAAAAGTCCAGCATCCTAAACTCCAGCATCCTAAACTCCAGCATCCGCATGTCCAGCATCCAAAAGTCCAGCATCCTAAACTCCAGCATCCAAAAGTCCAGCATCCAAAAGTCCAGCATCCAAAAGTCCAGTATCCTAAACTCCAGCATCCAAAAGTCCAGCATCCTAAACTCCAGCATCCGCATGTCCAGCATCCAAAAGTCCAGTATCCTAAACTCCAGCATCCAAAAGTCCAGTATCCTAAACTCCAGCATCCAAAAGTCCAGTATCCTAAACTCCAGCATCCTAAACTCCAGCATCCGCATGTCCAGCATCCAAAAGTCCAGTATCCTAAACTCCAGCATCCAAAAGTCCAGTATCCTAAACTCCAGCATCCAAAAGTCCAGTATCCTAAACTCCAGCATCCAAAAGTCCAGTATCCTAAACTCCAGCATCCTAAACTCCAGCATCCGCATGTCCAGCATCCAAAAGTCCAGTATCCTAAACTCCAGCATCCAAAAGTCCAGTATCCTAAACTCCAGCATCCAAAAGTCCAGTATCCTAAACTCCAGCATCCAAAAGTCCAGTATCCTAAACTCCAGCATCCAAAAGTCCAGTATCCTAAACTCCAGCATCCAAAAGTCCAGTATCCTAAACTCCAGCATCCAAAAGTCCAGTATCCTAAACTCCAGCATCCAAAAGTCCAGCATCCTAAACTCCAGCATCCAAAAGTCCAGCATCCAAAAGTCCAGCATCCTAAACTCCAGTATCTTAAACTCCAGCATCCAAAAGTCCAGCATCCTAAACTCCAGCATCCTAAACTCCAGCATCCGCATGTCCAGCATCCAAAAGTCCAGTATCCTAAACTCCAGCATCCAAAAGTCCAGTATCCTAAACTCCAGCATCCAAAAGTCCAGTATCCTAAACTCCAGCATCCAAAAGTCCAGCATCCAAAATTCCAGTATCCTAAACTCCAGCATCCAAAAGTCCAGTATCCTAAACTCCAGCATCCAAAAGTCCAGTATCCTAAAGTCCAGCATCCTAAACTCCAGCATCCTAAACTCCAGCATCCGCATGTCCAGCATCCAAAAGTCCAGTATCCTAAACTCCAGCATCCAAAAGTCCAGTATCCTAAACTCCAGCATCCAAAAGTCCAGTATCCTATACTCCAGCATCCAAAAGTCCAGTATCCTAAACTCCAGCATCCTAAACTCCAGCATCCTAAACTCCAGCATCCTAAACTCCAGCATCCTAAACTCCAGCATCCTAAACTCCAGCATCCTAAACTCCAGCATCCTAAACTCCAGCATCCTAAACTCCAGCATCCTAAACTCCAGCATCCTAAACTCCAGTATCCTAAACTCCAGCATCCAAAAGTCCAGCATCCAAAAGTCCAGCATCCTAAACTCCAGCATCCAAAAGTCCAGCATCCTAAACTCCAGCATCCAAAAGTCCAGCATCCAAAAGTCCAGCATCCTAAACTCCAGTATCTTAAACTCCAGCATCCAAAAGTCCAGCATCCTAAACTCCAGCATCCTAAACTCCAGCATCCGCATGTCCAGCATCCAAAAGTCCAGCATCCTAAACTCCAGCATCCAAAAGTCCAGTATCCTAAACTCCAGCATCCAAAAGTCCAGTATCCTAAACTCCAGCATCCAAAAGTCCAGCATCCAAAATTCCAGTATCCTAAACTCCAGCATCCAAAAGTCCAGTATCCTAAACTCCAGCATCCAAAAGTCCAGCATCCTAAACTCCAGCATCCGCATGTCCAGCATCCAAAAGTCCAGTATCCTAAACTCCAGCATCCAAAAGTCCAGTATCCTATACTCCAGCATCCAAAAGTCCAGTATCCTATACTCCAGCATCCAAAAGTCCAGTATCCTAAACTCCAGCATCCAAAAGTCCAGTATCCTAAACTCCAGCATCCTAAACTCCAGCATCCTAAACTCCAGCATCCTAAACTCCAGCATCCTAAACTCCAGCATCCTAAACTCCAGCATCCTAAACTCCAGCATCCTAAACTCCAGCATCCTAAACTCCAGCATCCTAAACTCCAGCATCCTAAACTCCAGCATCCTAAACTCCAGCATCCTAAACTCCAGTATCCTAAACTCCAGCATCCAAAAGTCCAGCATCCAAAAGTCCAGCATCCAAAAGTCCAGCATCCAAAAGTCCAGCATCCAAAAGTCCAGCATCCAAAAGTCCAGCATCCAAAAGTCCAGCATCCGCATGCCCAGCATCCGCATGCCCAGCATCCGCATGCCCAGCATCCGCATGCCCAGCATCCGCATGTCCAGCATCCGCATGTCCAGCATCCGCATGTCCAGCATCCAAAACTCCAGCATCCAAAACTCCAGCATCCAAAACTCCAGCATCCAAAACTCCAGCATCCAAAACTCCAGCATCCAAAACTCCAGCATCCAAAAGTCCAGCATCCTAAACTCCAGCATCCTAAACTCCAGCATCCTAAACTCCAGCATCCTAAACTCCAGCATCCTAAACTCCAGCATCCTAAACTCCAGCATCCTAAACTCCAGCATCCTAAACTCCAGCATCCTAAACTCCAGCATCCTAAACTCCAGCATCCTAAACTCCAGCATCCTAAACTCCAGCATCCGCATGTCCAGCATCCAAAAGTCCAGTATCCTAAACTCCAGCATCCAAAAGTCCAGTATCCTAAACTCCAGCATCCAAAAGTCCAGTATCCTAAACTCCAGCATCCAAAAGTCCAGTATCCTAAACTCCAGCATCCAAAAGTCCAGTATCCTAAACTCCAGCATCCAAAAGTCCAGTATCCTAAACTCCAGCATCCAAAAGTCCAGTATCCTAAACTCCAGCATCCTAAACTCCAGCATCCGCATGTCCAGCATCCAAAAGTCCAGTATCCTAAACTCCAGCATCCTAAACTCCAGCATCCGCATGTCCAGCATCCAAAAGTCCAGTATCCTAAACTCCAGCATCCTAAACTCCAGCATCCTAAACTCCAGCATCCGCATGTCCAGCATCCAAAAGTCCAGTATCCTAAACTCCAGCATCCAAAAGTCCAGTATCCTAAACTCCAGCATCCAAAAGTCCAGTATCCTAAACTCCAGCATCCAAAAGTCCAGTATCCTAAACTCCAGCATCCAAAAGTCCAGCATCCTAAACTCCAGCATCCAAAAGTCCAGCATCCTAAACTCCAGCATCCAAAAGTCCAGCATCCTAAGCTCCAGCATCCAAAAGTCCAGCATCCTAAACTCCAGCATCCAAAAGTCCAGTATCCTAAACTCCAGCATCCAAAAGTCCAGTATCCTAAACTCCAGCATCCAAAAGTCCAGCATCCTAAACTCCAGCATCCTAAACTCCAGCATCCTAAACTCCAGCATCCGCATGTCCAGCATCCTAAAGTCCAGCATCCTAAACTCCAGCATCCTAAACTCCAGCATCCTAAACTCCAGCATCCGCATGTCCAGCATCCTAAACTCCAGCATCCAAAAGTCCAGCATCCAAAAGTCCAGCATCCAAAAGTCCAGCATCCTAAACTCCAGCATCCAAAAGTCCAGCATCCAAAAGTCCAGCATCCAAAAGTCCAGCATCCAAAAGTCCAGCATCCAAAAGTCCAGCATCCAAAAGTCCAGCATCCTAAAGTCCAGCATCCTAAACTCCAGCATCCAAAAGTCCAGCATCCTAAACTCCAGCATCCAAAAGTCCAGCATCCTAAACTCCAGCATCCGCATGTCCAGCATCCGCATGTCCAGCATCCAAAAGTCCAGTATCCTAAACTCCAGCATCCAAAAGTCCAGCATCCAAAAGTCCAGCATCCAAAAGTCCAGCATCCTAAACTCCAGCATCCTAAACTCCAGCATCCTAAACTCCAGCATCCTAAACTCCAGCATCCTAAACTCCAGCATCCTAAACTCCAGCATCCGCATGTCCAGCATCCAAAAGTCCAGTATCCTAAACTCCAGCATCCAAAAGTCCAGCATCCAAAAGTCCAGCATCCTAAACTCCAGCATCCAAAAGTCCAGCATCCTAAACTCCAGCATCCAAAAGTCCAGCATCCTAAACTCCAGCATCCTAAACTCCAGCATCCGCATGTCCAGCATCCAAAAGTCCAGTATCCTAAACTCCAGCATCCAAAAGTCCAGCATCCAAAAGTCCAGTATCCTAAACTCCAGCATCCAAAAGTCCAGTATCCTAAACTCCAGCATCCAAAAGTCCAGTATCCTAAACTCCAGCATCCAAAAGTCCAGTATCCTAAACTCCAGCATCCAAAAGTCCAGTATCCTAAACTCCAGCATCCAAAAGTCCAGCATCCTAAACTCCAGCATCCAAAAGTCCAGCATCCAAAAGTCCAGCATCCAAAAGTCCAGCATCCAAAAGTCCAGCATCCAAAAGTCCAGCATCCAAAAGTCCAGCATCCAAAAGTCCAGCATCCAAAAGTCCAGCATCCAAAAGTCCAGCATCCAAAAGTCCAGCATCCAAAAGTCCAGCATCCAAAAGTCCAGCATCCAAAAGTCCAGCATCCAAAAGTCCAGCATCCAAAAGTCCAGCATCCAAAAGTCCAGCATCCAAAAGTCCAGCATCCAAAAGTCCAGCATCCTAAAGTCCAGCATCCAAAAGTCCAGCATCCTAAACTCCAGCATCTGCATGTCCAGCATCCAAAACTCCAGCATCCAAAACTCCAGCATCCTAAACTCCAGCATCCGCATGTCCAGCATCCAAAAGTCCAGCATCCAAAAGTCCAGCATCCAAAAGTCCAGCATCCAAAAGTCCAGCATCCAAAAGTCCAGCATCCAAAAGTCCAGCATCCTAAACTCCAGCATCCAAAAGTCCAGCATCCTAAACTCCAGCATCCAAAAGTCCAGTATCCTAAACTCCAGCATCCAAAAGTCCAGTATCCTAAACTCCAGCATCCAAAAGTCCAGTATCCTAAACTCCAGCATCCAAAAGTCCAGTATCCTAAACTCCAGCATCCTAAACTCCAGCATCCTAAACTCCAGCATCCGCATGTCCAGCATCCGCATGTCCAGCATCCAAAAGTCCAGTATCCTAAACTCCAGCATCCAAAAGTCCAGTATCCTAAACTCCAGCATCCAAAAGTCCAGTATCCTATACTCCAGCATCCAAAAGTCCAGTATCCTAAACTCCAGCATCCAAAAGTCCAGCATCCTAAACTCCAGCATCCTAAACTCCAGCATCCTAAACTCCAGCATCCTAAACTCCAGCATCCTAAACTCCAGCATCCTAAACTCCAGCATCCTAAACTCCAGCATCCTAAACTCCAGCATCCTAAACTCCAGTATCCTAAACTCCAGCATCCAAAAGTCCAGCATCCAAAAGTCCAGCATCCAAAAGTCCAGCATCCAAAAGTCCAGCATCCAAAAGTCCAGCATCCAAAAGTCCAGCATCCAAAAGTCCAGCATCCAAAAGTCCAGCATCCAAAAGTCCAGCATCCAAAAGTCCAGCATCCTAAACTCCAGCATCCTAAACTCCAGCATCTGCATGTCCAGCATCCAAAACTCCAGCATCCAAAAGTCCAGCATCCTAAACTCCAGCATCCTAAACTCCAGCATCCGCATGTCCAGCATCCAAAAGTCCAGCATCCAAAAGTCCAGTATCCTAAACTCCAGCATCCAAAAGTCCAGCATCCAAAAGTCCAGCATCCTAAACTCCAGCATCCTAAACTCCAGCATCCGCATGTCCAGCATCCAAAAGTCCAGTATCCTAAACTCCAGCATCCAAAAGTCCAGTATCCTAAACTCCAGCATCCAAAAGTCCAGTATCCTATACTCCAGCATCCAAAAGTCCAGTATCCTAAACTCCAGCATCCAAAAGTCCAGCATCCTAAACTCCAGCATCCTAAACTCCAGCATCCTAAACTCCAGCATCCTAAACTCCAGCATCCTAAACTCCAGCATCCTAAACTCCAGCATCCTAAACTCCAGCATCCTAAACTCCAGCATCCTAAACTCCAGCATCCTAAACTCCAGCATCCTAAACTCCAGTATCCTAAACTCCAGCATCCAAAAGTCCAGCATCCAAAAGTCCAGCATCCTAAACTCCAGCATCCAAAAGTCCAGCATCCTAAACTCCAGCATCCAAAAGTCCAGCATCCGCATGTCCAGCATCCTAAACTCCAGTATCCAAAAGTCCAGCATCCTAAACTCCAGCATCCTAAACTCCAGCATCCGCATGTCCAGCATCCAAAAGTCCAGTATCCTAAACTCCAGCATCCAAAAGTCCAGTATCCTAAACTCCAGCATCCAAAAGTCCAGTATCCTAAACTCCAGCATCCAAAAGTCCAGCATCCAAAATTCCAGTATCCTAAACTCCAGCATCCAAAAGTCCAGTATCCTAAACTCCAGCATCCAAAAGTCCAGCATCCTAAACTCCAGCATCCGCATGTCCAGCATCCAAAAGTCCAGTATCCTAAACTCCAGCATCCAAAAGTCCAGTATCCTATACTCCAGCATCCAAAAGTCCAGTATCCTATACTCCAGCATCCAAAAGTCCAGTATCCTAAACTCCAGCATCCAAAAGTCCAGCATCCTAAACTCCAGCATCCTAAACTCCAGCATCCTAAACTCCAGCATCCTAAACTCCAGCATCCTAAACTCCAGCATCCTAAACTCCAGCATCCTAAACTCCAGCATCCTAAACTCCAGCATCCTAAACTCCAGCATCCTAAACTCCAGCATCCTAAACTCCAGCATCCTAAACTCCAGTATCCAAAAGTCCAGCATCCAAAAGTCCAGCATCCAAAAGTCCAGCATCCAAAAGTCCAGCATCCAAAAGTCCAGCATCCAAAATTCCAGCATCCAAAAGTCCAGCATCCGCATGCCCAGCATCCGCATGCCCAGCATCCGCATGCCCAGCATCCGCATGTCCAGCATCCGCATGTCCAGCATCCACATGTCCAGCATCCGCATGTCCAGCATCCAAAACTCCAGCATCCAAAACTCCAGCATCCAAAACTCCAGCATCCAAAACTCCAGCATCCAAAACTCCAGCATCCAAAACTCCAGCATCCAAAAGTCCAGCATCCTAAACTCCAGCATCCTAAACTCCAGCATCCAAAAGTCCAGCATCCTAAACTCCAGCATCCTAAACTCCAGCATCCTAAACTCCAGCATCCTAAACTCCAGCATCCTAAACTCCAGCATCCTAAACTCCAGCATCCAAAAGTCCAGCATCCTAAACTCCAGCATCCTAAACTCCAGCATCCGCATGTCCAGCATCCAAAAGTCCAGTATCCTAAACTCCAGCATCCAAAAGTCCAGTATCCTAAACTCCAGCATCCAAAAGTCCAGTATCCTAAACTCCAGCATCCAAAAGTCCAGTATCCTAAACTCCAGCATCCAAAAGTCCAGTATCCTAAACTCCAGCATCCAAAAGTCCAGTATCCTAAACTCCAGCATCCAAAAGTCCAGTATCCTAAACTCCAGCATCCAAAAGTCCAGTATCCTAAACTCCAGCATCCTAAACTCCAGCATCCGCATGTCCAGCATCCAAAAGTCCAGTATCCTAAACTCCAGCATCCTAAACTCCAGCAATGAAGAAGATTTTTTAATTCAGAACTTAATTCAGAACTATATCTTTGGTGAACATGGTATTCAGATTCAAATGTGTTTTGCAAGAATTTTTGCAAGAATGTATGTCTCATGCTGAACATGGTATTCAGATTCAAATGTGTTTTGCAAGAATGTATGTCTCATGCTTGTAAGCTGAAGACTAGCAGTCTTAAAGACTGCAATGTATGCAGAGTTTAAAATATGGTAACTGAGAGCAGAGCTAAAAATGCATAGGCTGACATTTAAGGAATGAAGTCACAACACCTGTCAAACATAAAAACATGCTAAAAACAACTACATGGGAGGGGTTTCAACTTTTAGAGAACTGTATATTAGGTTGCATTCTGAAAAAGACTCTTTAGTTGCTTGGCCACCAACTCGGCCTTATTGTTGTATGCAATAAAGTCATCTTTTGGCAATGGAACCCTCTGCTGAAAATTATTTTTCATAATCACTAAAAAAATCCACAACATTTGGCGACGAGAATGGGATTGGAAAGGAGCATGGAGGTGGATGACCGTTGTGGGCTAAGTTTGGATGAGCGGCATACACAGGACCAGGTAAGCAGTTTTTGCTTATTTACTGGTTTACTGTTGTGTTGCTCATCTGGGTTGGCTCATGGTGGAAAGACTTTCACAATGCTCTTCCAATATAAGAACTAAGATTAATACAGTTAAAAAGGGTTCCACTTCCAAGGATTGCATGGTGTGATTTGTTTGAAATGATAAAGAGGAAAAAATTCCTGAGCTCAGGTGGATAATCTGTGGTTTTGCTGAGAGGGCCTTTGATTGGACAGCATTAACCTGGAACAGATAATAGTTTAATAGCTAAGTGGGCTTCGAAGATAGCATTAAACAGAAATAAAATTAATCTGTGTGCATTTGTAAGAGGGCCTCGACGGATACAAATGGACTGTAACAGATTAGTTTAAGTAACTATGTAGATGTTGATTTGACATTAATGCAATATATCATTTACAGTGTATGGAAAAGAAAATAGGATAAAATTAAATAATCTGTGTTTATTCTGTAAAAGGGCCTTGATGGATACAGATAGACTGGAACAGACTATTAAAAATGCTTATGGTGTAAGCTGATACACTGTAAATGAATGATAGCATTAAGACAAAGTTATGTGATGGTGCAAGCCAATCCATGTTTTTGCCTTAGTGGGTTAAGTAGTGATATATGTTGATTTGACATCAATACTGCATTTTATTTACAGTGTATGAAAAAAAAAAAGATAAAATTAAATAATCTGTGTTTACTCTGTAAGAGGGCCTTGACGGATACAGGTAGACTGGAACAGACTATTAAAAATGCTTATGGAATAAGCGAATACACTGTAAAATAAGGAAAAGTACTTTGGTTTTGCAAGCCATTCATGTTTTATTTTGTTATTTTAAGGTAACAAACATATATGTTAATTTGACATTAATGCTGCATATTTTACAGTGTATGGATAAAAATGATATAAAAAATAAAACATAAATAAATAGAGCATGAAACAAAAGTGTTAAAAAGTGGACAGGGGTCTGCACGGGCAGAATTGATTTTTATGAAACAGCTCTTTATATATGTTTATATAATAGAGGTCTGAATGGATAAAATATTATTCTGTGGATACCGCCCTAATGCATGATAAAAAGTTTGTGTGAGTAAAAGTGGAAAGGATCCTCAACAGTGAAAAACAAGTGGTGTCATGTTTAAAGTGTGAATGACTGGGTGTATGTTATAAATAGAGTGAGTGCAGGCCTGACTGAGTGCTGTGGATGAAAGGAGCTAGCAGTGAAGTGAAATAATATAAGTAAAATAATAATAATAATATATTATTTATATAGTAAAGTAATAAGAGATTATAGGTAAAACTATAAGTAAATGGTATATATAGGTTGAAAGGAGGTTTTTACATCTATATTTTAAATCTTAATCCAATGAAAAATCTTTGTGCTTAAGACTAAAGGAAAAAATAGTATTACTTGACAAATGAAACAAATTGAATTGAAAGAGAAACATTAATTAAGTAAGGAACTGCTTGAAAAACATTTGCAGTGTAGAAAACGTAATATGGGAGAGAGGATGATAAGCTTGACGTTTATGTATAAAAGACTACTGTAATATTGCTAAAGTGTTTTTATTTGTTAATTGTCTAATGGAGCTAAAAAATGGCTAAATATGATAGAAAAGATTGAATGGAGAAGTAACAGGTGTAGTGAAAAGTCATAGTTGTTATTCTTGTGGAAATATCTATTGGGCAGAGATCTAATAAAGAATGTGTCTAAGAAATTGTCATGAAGAGAACATTTGATGTTGCAATGTGTAAAGAAATGGATATTGTAAATAAACCTATATTAAATCAAAAGAAAGATAAGAAGGATGGATTTGAAGAAAAAAGCATTGGCATTATTAATGAATAAAGGAGATATATATGATAGAATGTTAAAGGAAGTTGATAATGGAACAAAAGAAAGTGTGTTAAATGTTACTCTATATTTATCATGCATACTGTAGAAGGTTGATTTCCAGTACTCAAGGGCACTGTGGAAATTATAGGTAAAATGTAAATGAAATGATCAGTAGTTATGGAATAGGAAAATTAAACGGGTTTGGGAGTGAATCTTACAAATGAGGAAATATCCTAAATGAAAGAAATTTAAAGTATTATCAGAAAGAGTATAAGTGTGTAGAGTAAAAAGACAAGAGGCATTGTTTACACAAATATGTGAAAAAGAAGATGAGGTAGGAAGATATAAATAAAATAAGAAATAAAAATAAGAAAAACATTAAAAAGAATTAATGAAGCAAAATTGGAAGAGAGTAGAGTGGGAGAGTAAAGAGGAGGTGTCATCTGATGGAGAAATGTGGATATGGAAAAAAAGGATGGCTTAGGCCATTGGCCTTACAATTTCTTAGTTTAATACAGTAAAGGTATTAAGGACCTTGGGAGGCTGATCACTTACCCTCAGGCATTCATGGGACTGGGAAAAGGACTAAGTTGTGGCAATGGAGAAATGAAAGAAACCTTTGACCGGTGGACTAACGTTACATGAGGAGGGACTATTTTTGAACACATCATAGCAGTGTGGCAGCCACTGCTTGGACTCTAAAAGCACAGAGAGAAAACTTGGAGACACAGAGAATCCAGTTTTGTTCAGAGACAATAAAAAAGAGACTGAGGGAAATCCAGAAGGAGACCCAGGAATGACCACACTGTTTTGAAATGCAAAGTGAATAACAGTGATGACTCTTGTGTTCAGCTACTTTCAGCAATTCCTCCAAAAAAACCAGACTCCTGTACCCATCATAAATGACTTTGCAGCATCACCATCTCAGAAAGAAAACAACTTGAACTGGGAGAGACAAAGAAAACATGCTGAGGACTACAAAAAACCTGGCCACGCCAAGAGAGACTTTCGCTATATCCATGTACCAGCTCTGTGAGTGAAGGGGGGAGGGTGACAGCAGCCTTTCAAAGTCCAGTTTATGGTCCAGAAGATTTGTTAAGAATATGATTCTCTGGACAAGTATTGGTAATTCAATGTATGTCTATAAACAATAAACAAAACCATGTTCATATCTATTCTCATATCAAATTCACACTCTTGTTTACTGTTTACTGGTTAGGAAGATATGCATAATTTGAATTAAGCCATTGGATTTAGTGTTCTCCAGAAGGGTACAAGTATATTAAAGTGATATTAACTGAATCAAAGCAAATGTATATTAGTGTAATAAATAGTGATGTATAACAAACAATGAATAAGGGGGAAATGTATTAAAGCACAAATTTTTAATGCAAAGTTATCAAAGTGGGAACTTCAGTGTATTATAATATGATCATGAGAAAGATATTCAACTTAAAAAGTGGAAAAAATAAAATATAGGACAAAAAATTGACATACCATCACAGGAAGGTAAATAAGAAGTAGTTAAGAGTATGGTTGAAAATCAGTTAATAGAATAATGACTTAATGTAACTGATTTATTTCCACAGGTCTCTTGTATACTGGAAAAGATTGGGAAGAAAAGGATTTATGGGATATGATGAAAACAAAAAGCTATACAAAGCCAGGGGGATAAATCCATTATGCTTAGGAATAACATTAGACTTATGTGCTAAAGTAAAAATAAATTGCAAATGCAAAGAATAAATACAGATGATAACAACATGCAAGATAAAGAAGATGTATTAATTGTTAAAAGATGTAGAGAACAAAGTACTAATTGAAGTATCCAATTAATGACATTATAAGGCTAAACAGTTGATATCCAGATCCACATTGCTAACAAATGTTTTCCCAGATGACAAATACTGTAATTGATCTTTGCTTTATATATTTAAGTATTCAAACAGAAGAAATATTTGTATGTTTTTATGAAATTAAACAATATACAATTTGGTATAGGAACAAAGAGGCTTTCAAAATAATGAGGGAATATATATTCAATGTACTGGACAAGTGGAGTTAATTTCTGCTACAATATCATTAAATTAATTGGCAATCATAAAAGATTAAACTTATATAAAAATGAATGATAATTTTATTAATGGTAACAACACAGCAGATTTGGAGGCTAAAGAAGCCTCAGAATGCCATACAGAAGTAGTGCTTCTATAGTGTTAATACAAAAGCCTTACTTAGAAGATAGAAGGAAAAAAAAAAGAACACGCTGGATGTTAGGAATATTTTGTGGCACCTAAAGGGGAACAAAGAAAGACATTCAAGACATCTAATGTACACATTGGGGATAAATCATTCTATAGTACAGTAAAATGTTACCTTTCCAGATGGGTGGTTTTAAGTTCAAATTAAAAACTGAGATATAAAATAACTAATTAAAATTAAAGATTAAAAAGAGGAAAAATTGGTATTATTCTCCATATGTGAAAAAATGGTCTCAATATTTGAGTACATTTATGGTTGAGTTTCTGTTCGACAGGTAAAGTTTGTGCCAAGAGTAATGATAAAAAAAAATAATGATAGAAGACGTAATCCCTAGATTTGAAATACTATTAGGAATCATTTTATATGATGGATCAGCATTTATTTAAAAAACAAAAAACAAAGTGAATACTGCAACAATAAAGAACAAAGAAAAGACTAAGATGTGTTTACCATCCTTAATCATAAAAAGTATACCATCCCTTCAACGTCAAACTCAGCAAAAAATGTGAAAGCATGAAACTGAACTGACTGGATGCTTTGTCTCTTGCAATAACAAGTGACAGACTGCAAACTAACACTGCATGGAATGCTTATTGGTCGACCAATGCCAATACCAATGTCTGCGCAATACTATATAACAAAAATTCATCCCCAAAAAGGACTTCCTCTGGAACGACTGCAGATGGAGCTTTTGGAACAATTACAAATAAAGATGAGATCTTATGTGATAAAACTAATTGTATGCATAAGCTATTTGTGTGCAGGGAAAAAGAAAAGGAGCCTGATGAGGAGATGGAGATAAAATGCCATATTATGCCATGGGATCTAGTATATCTGAGGGACTTCAGGAGAGATTGACATAAAACAAGGACCAAGGAGAGCAGCTCTAACAGCAGGCCAAGGGGGAAGGAGCACATCTGATGTCATCTGAGCCATTGCAAAAAGTTCCTAAAATACCAGTCGAAGAAGAGGACAACAAAAACACGATACAGAAGAGGAGAGCTGAGGAGCAGAGGAGAACTTAAACACAATAATGAAGAAGAGAGCTGAGGAAAAGAAAATAATAAAAGACATGATACAGAAGACAACAACAGAAAAATTAAAAGCAATTCAAGCCTACAAAGAGATAAAAAAACGAAGTAATGACCACTCAGGGCATATCAAGCAACAACAACAAAGTTAAGAAAAATATGTAAATGAGAAGAGACTTTCAGGAGCAACAACCAATGAGTGCAAAGCAGTGGAGTTCACAAGCAATACACAGAGACAAAGTTGCTGGTAATGTGTAAAGGACACACAAGGAAAACTTCAAGGAATTAGCCATGGAAATTGAAAAATAAAGCTAATAACCAGTTTGATAATTATGAGCAACATATGGTAAATTCACACGACTGCAGTTAATAATCAAACTTTTCTTCAATAAACTTTTCACCTATCAGCAAGGATCAGTAACACTTCAGCGAGGACCAGTAACACCAGTGAGAATTTATTCTACAATAATCTCTGCAGAACCAAAGTTTAGATAAAATACTGAAGATACCAAAACAAAAAGGAGACAAGGACATCAACAGAAGAAAAAGGACGTCAACGGAAGGAAAAAAAATATGTTGGACATTTTATGGGAAACAAAAAAACATTATGAATGAATAGTACAAATGGGTAACTTTCAAAGCTAAGATAAATTGGTATGAACAATTGCTTATTATGCTCTAAATTATAAAAGGTAGGAATAGTCAAAAGTCAACATGATATTACAGGGGGGTTCGATGTAACAAATTGACAAATTCTGGTGTTATAAAAGAGATGTTATAAAATTTTTAATAATTTGGGTGTTAGGTATGGAAAGGGTGGACAATGCTATTATAGAGTATAGGAGTTTATGATAGAAACTGCAACTAATACAGGAAGAAAGAATCTTAATGTGGAATTGGTGTGATTTAAAATTAGGGAATTGGGGAAAATGGTTTGTCAAATTATCACAGACATATTTTGGTATGTCAAATGATCAAAGGTATAGGTTAAAGGATGAATATTATCAAAGGTATTAGGTAAAGAGTGCAAATTATCAAAGGTTAAGGATTTGCAAGTTTAATTGGATGAATTGTTATTTTACTGTGTACTTCCTATATTGAAACAAATGTTAATGTTGAAATATCAAGATGAAAAGTTACTTCATATAAGAAATTACAAAGTGCATCAAAAATGGGTTTTGCAAAAGTTTGAAAATGGTAATATTACATCAGAAAAAGATATTAAGAATTGAAAAGGTATTTGACTAATTTACACTCTTATGATGAATATTTTTATGAGTTCTGATTTTACAGCAACAATGACATAATGAAGTATGGTCCATGATCATAAAGGTTTATTAATTGAAAGAGTAGGTTCTTTTACTTCTCCAAGAGAAGATGTTTGTTCCACACTCCACCAAAGTGCGGCAGCATGATTTAGTCATTGGTAAAGGGAAAGATGGCTTAGTTGGGCCATTAATTAGCTTAACTTAATTGAACTGGATTATGAAGTTGCACTTTGGGTGAGACTTGTGAAAGTCTCAAAGGGTGGAATGAAGAAGATTTTTTAATTCAGAACTTAATTCAGAACTATATCTTTGGTGAACATGGTATTCAGATTCAAATGTGTTTTGCAAGAATTTTTGCAAGAATGTATGTCTCATGCTGAACATGGTATTCAGATTCAAATGTGTTTTGCAAGAATGTATGTCTCATGCTTGTAAGCTGAAGACTAGCAGTCTTAAAGACTGCAATGTATGCAGAGTTTAAAATATGGTAACTGAGAGCAGAGCTAAAAATGCATAGGCTGACATTTAAGGAATGAAGTCACAACACCTGTCAAACATAAAAACATGCTAAAAACAACTACATGGGAGGGGTTTCAACTTTTAGAGAACTGTATATTAGGTTGCATTCTGAAAAAGACTCTTTAGTTGCTTGGCCACCAACTCGGCCTTATTGTTGTATGCAATAAAGTCATCTTTTGGCAATGGAACCCTCTGCTGAAAATTATTTTTCATAATCACTAAAAAAATCCACAACAGCATCCGCATGTCCAGCATCCAAAAGTCCAGTATCCTAAACTCCAGTATCCTAAACTCCAGCATCCTAAACTCCAGCATCCGCATGTCCAGCATCCAAAAGTCCAGTATCCTAAACTCCAGCATCCAAAAGTCCAGTATCCTAAACTCCAGCATCCAAAAGTCCAGTATCCTAAACTCCAGCATCCAAAAGTCCAGTATCCTAAACTCCAGCATCCAAAAGTCCAGTATCCTAAACTCCAGCATCCAAAAGTCCAGCATCCTAAACTCCAGCATCCAAAAGTCCAGCATCCTAAGCTCCAGCATCCAAAAGTCCAGCATCCTAAACTCCAGCATCCAAAAGTCCAGTATCCTAAACTCCAGCATCCAAAAGTCCAGTATCCTAAACTCCAGCATCCAAAAGTCCAGCATCCTAAACTCCAGCATCCTAAACTCCAGCATCCTAAACTCCAGCATCCGCATGTCCAGCATCCTAAAGTCCAGCATCCAAAAGTCCAGCATCCAAAAGTCCAGCATCCTAAACTCCAGCATCCTAAACTCCAGCATCCTAAACTCCAGCATCCGCATGTCCAGCATTCAAAAGTCCAGCATCCTAAACTCCAGCATCCAAAAGTCCAGCATCCAAAAGTCCAGCATCCAAAAGTCCAGCATCCTAAACTCCAGCATCCAAAAGTCCAGCATCCAAAAGTCCAGCATCCTAAACTCCAGCATCCAAAAGTCCAGCATCCAAAAGTCCAGCATCCAAAAGTCCAGCATCCTAAACTCCAGCATCCAAAAGTCCAGCATCCTAAACTCCAGCATCCAAAAGTCCAGCATCCTAAACTCCAGCATCCAAAAGTCCAGCATCCGCATGTCCAGCATCCAAAAGTCCAGTATCCTAAACTCCAGCATCCAAAAGTCCAGCATCCAAAAGTCCAGCATCCAAAAGTCCAGCATCCAAAAGTCCAGCATCCAAAAGTCCAGCATCCTAAACTCCAGCATCCTAAACTCCAGCATCCTAAACTCCAGCATCCTAAACTCCAGCATCCTAAACTCCAGCATCCGCATGTCCAGCATCCAAAAGTCCAGTATCCTAAACTCCAGCATCCAAAAGTCCAGCATCCTAAACTCCAGCATCCAAAAGTCCAGCATCCTAAACTCCAGCATCCTAAACTCCAGCATCCGCATGTCCAGCATCCAAAAGTCCAGTATCCTAAACTCCAGCATCCAAAAGTCCAGCATCCAAAAGTCCAGTATCCTAAACTCCAGCATCCAAAAGTCCAGTATCCTAAACTCCAGCATCCAAAAGTCCAGTATCCTAAACTCCAGCATCCAAAAGTCCAGTATCCTAAACTCCAGCATCCAAAAGTCCAGCATCCTAAACTCCAGCATCCAAAAGTCCAGCATCCTAAACTCCAGCATCCAAAAGTCCAGCATCCAAAAGTCCAGCATCCAAAAGTCCAGCATCCAAAAGTCCAGCATCCAAAAGTCCAGCATCCAAAAGTCCAGCATCCAAAAGTCCAGCATCCAAAAGTCCAGCATCCAAAAGTCCAGCATCCAAAAGTCCAGCATCCAAAAGTCCAGCATCCAAAAGTCCAGCATCCAAAAGTCCAGCATCCAAAAGTCCAGCATCCAAAAGTCCAGCATCCAAAAGTCCAGCATCCAAAAGTCCAGCATCCAAAAGTCCAGCATCCTAAACTCCAGCATCCTAAACTCCAGCATCTGCATGTCCAGCATCCAAAAGTCCAGCATCCTAAACTCCAGCATCCTAAACTCCAGCATCCGCATGTCCAGCATCCAAAAGTCCAGCATCCAAAAGTCCAGTATCCTAAACTCCAGCATCCAAAAGTCCAGCATCCAAAAGTCCAGCATCCTAAACTCCAGCATCCTAAACTCCAGCATCCTAAACTCCAGCATCCGCATGTCCAGCATCCAAAAGTCCAGCATCCAAAAGTCCAGCATCCAAAAGTCCAGCATCCAAAAGTCCAGCATCCAAAAGTCCAGTATCCTAAACTCCAGCATCCAAAAGTCCAGCATCCTAAACTCCAGCATCCAAAAGTCCAGTATCCAAAAGTCCAGTATCCAAAAGTCCAGTATCCAAAAGTCCAGTATCCAAAAGTCCAGTATCCTAAACTCCAGCATCCAAAAGTCCAGCATCCAAAAGTCCAGCATCCAAAAGTCCAGCATCCAAAAGTCCAGCATCCAAAAGTCCAGCATCCAAAAGTCCAGCATCCAAAAGTCCAGCATCCAAAAGTCCAGCATCCAAAAGTCCAGCATCCAAAAGTCCAGCATCCAAAAGTCCAGCATCCTAAACTCCAGCATCCAAAAGTCCAGCATCCTAAACTCCAGCATCCAAAAGTTCAGTATCCTAAACTCCAGCATCCAAAAGTCCAGCATCCTAAACTCCAGCATCCAAAAGTCCAGCATCCTAAACTCCAGCATCCAAAAGTCCAGCATCCTAAACTCCAGCATCCAAAAGTCCAGCATCCTAAACTCCAGCATCCTAAACTCCAGCATCCTAAACTCCAGCATCCGCATGTCCAGCATCCAAAAGTCCAGCATCCAAAAGTCCAGCATCCAAAAGTCCAGCATCCAAAAGTCCAGCATCCAAAAGTCCAGCATCCTAAACTCCAGCATCCTAAACTCCAGCATCCTAAACTCCAGCATCCAAAAGTCCAGCATCCTAAACTCCAGCATCCAAAACTCCAGCATCCTAAACTCCAGCATCCAAAACTCCAGCATCCTAAACTCCAGCATCCTAAACTCCAGCATCCAAAAGTCCAGCATCCTAAACTCCAGCATCCTAAACTCCAGCATCCTAAACTCCAGCATCCTAAACTCCAGCATCCTAAACTCCAGCATCCAAAAGTCCAGCATCCAAAAGTCCAGCATCCTAAACTCCAGCATCCAAAAGTCCAGCATCCAAAAGTCCAGCATCCAAAAGTCCAGCATCCAAAAGTCCAGCATCCAAAAGTCCAGCATCCAAAACTCCAGCATCCTAAACTCCAGCATCCTAAACTCCAGCATCCTAAACTCCAGCATCCTAAACTCCAGCATCCTAAACTCCAGCATCCAAAAGTCCAGCATCCTAAACTCCAGCATCCAAAAGTCCAGCATCCTAAACTCCAGCATCCAAAAGTCCAGCATCCTGAACTCCAGCATCCGCATGTCCAGCATCCGCATGTCCAGCATCCGCATGTCCAGCATCCTAAACTCCAGCATCCTAAACTCCAGCATCCTAAACTCCAGCATCCTAAACTCCAGCATCCTAAACTCCAGCATCCTAAACTCCAGCATCCAAAAGTCCAGCATCCAAAAGGGCAGCATCCAAAAGTCCAGCATCCAAAAGTCCAGCATCCTAAACTCCAGCATCCACATGTCCAGCATCCTAAACTCCAGCATCCTAAACTCCAGCATCCGCATGTCCAGCATCCAAAAGTCCAGTATCCTAAACTCCAGCATCCAAAAGTCCAGTATCCTAAACTCCAGTATCCTAAACTCCAGCATCCTAAACTCCAGCATCCAAAAGTCCAGTATCCTAAACTCCAGCATCCAAAAGTCCAGTATCCTAAACTCCAGCATCCAAAAGTCCAGTATCCTAAACTCCAGCATCCTAAACTCCAGCATCCACATGTCCAGCATCCTAAACTCCAGCATCCTAAACTCCAGCATCCGCATGTCCAGCATCCAAAAGTCCAGTATCCTAAACTCCAGCATCCAAAAGTCCAGTATCCTAAACTCCAGTATCCTAAACTCCAGCATCCTAAACTCCAGCATCCAAAAGTCCAGTATCCTAAACTCCAGCATCCAAAAGTCCAGTATCCTAAACTCCAGCATCCAAAAGTCCAGTATCCTAAACTCCAGCATCCTAAACTCCAGCATCCTAAACTCCAGCATCCAAAAGTCCAGCATCCAAAAGTCCAGCATCCAAAAGTCCAGCATCCTAAACTCCAGCATCCTAAACTCCAGCATCCTAAACTCCAGCATCCTAAACTCCAGCATCCAAAAGTCCAGCATCCTAAACTCCAGCATCCTAAACTCCAGCATCCTAAACTCCAGCATCCTAAACTCCAGCATCTTAAACTCCAGCATCTTAAACTCCAGTATCCAAAAGTCAAGCATCCTAAACTCCAGCATCCTAAACTCCAGCATCCTAAACTCCAGCATCCGCATGTCCAGCATCCAAAAGTCCAGTATCCTAAACTCCAGCATCCAAAAGTCCAGTATCCTAAACTCCAGCATCCAAAAGTCCAGTATCCTAAACTCCAGCATCCAAAAGTCCAGCATCCTAAACTCCAGCATCCAAAAGTCCAGTATCCTAAACTCCAGCATCCAAAAGTCCAGCATCCTAAACTCCAGCATCCGCATGTCCAGCATCCAAAAGTCCAGTATCCTAAACTCCAGCATCCTAAACTCCAGCATCCGCATGTCCAGCATCCGCATGTCCAGCATCCAAAAGTCCAGTATCCTAAACTCCAGCATCCTAAACTCCAGCATCCTAAACTCCAGCATCCGCATGTCCAGCATCCAAAAGTCCAGCATCCTAAACTCCAGCATCCAAAAGTCCAGTATCCTAAACTCCAGCATCCAAAAGTCCAGTATCCTAAACTCCAGCATCCAAAAGTCCAGCATCCTAAACTCCAGCATCCTAAACTCCAGCATCCGCATGTCCAGCATCCAAAAGTCCAGTATCCTAAACTCCAGCATCCAAAAGTCCAGTATCCTAAACTCCAGCATCCAAAAGTCCAGTATCCTAAACTCCAGCATCCAAAAGTCCAGTATCCTAAACTCCAGCATCCAAAAGTCCAGTATCCTAAACTCCAGCATCCAAAAGTCCAGTATCCTAAACTCCAGCATCCTAAACTCCAGCATCCGCATGTCCAGCATCCAAAAGTCCAGTATCCTAAACTCCAGCATCCTAAACTCCAGCATCCTAAACTCCAGCATCCGCATGTCCAGCATCCGCATGTCCAGCATCCAAAAGTCCAGTATCCTAAACTCCAGCATCCTAAACTCCAGCATCCTAAACTCCAGCATCTGCATGTCCAGCATCCAAAAGTCCAGTATCCTAAACTCCAGCATCCAAAAGTCCAGTATCCTAAACTCCAGCATCCAAAAGTCCAGTATCCTAAACTCCAGCATCCAAAAGTCCAGTATCCTAAACTCCAGCATCCAAAAGTCCAGCATCCTAAACTCCAGCATCCAAAAGTCCAGCATCCTAAGCTCCAGCATCCAAAAGTCCAGCATCCTAAACTCCAGCATCCAAAAGTCCAGTATCCTAAACTCCAGCATTCAAAAGTCCAGTATCCTAAACTCCAGCATCCAAAAGTCCAGCATCCTAAACTCCAGCATCCTAAACTCCAGCATCCGCATGTCCAGCATCCTAAAGTCCAGCATCCTAAAGTCCAGCATCCAAAAGTCCAGCATCCAAAAGTCCAGCATCCAAAAGTCCAGCATCCAAAAGTCCAGCATCCAAAAGTCCAGCATCCTAAACTCCAGCATCCAAAAGTCCAGCATCCAAAAGTCCAGCATCCTAAACTCCAGCATCCAAAAGTCCAGCATCCTAAACTCCAGCATCCTAAACTCCAGCATCCAAAAGTCCAGCATCCAAAAGTCCAGCATCCTAAAGTCCAGCATCCAAAAGTCCAGCATCCAAAAGTCCAGCATCCTAAACTCCAGCATCCTAAACTCCAGCATCCAAAAGTCCAGCATCCTAAACTCCAGCATCCAAAAGTCCAGCATCCGCATGTCCAGCATCCAAAAGTCCAGTATCCTAAACTCCAGCATCCAAAAGTCCAGCATCCAAAAGTCCAGCATCCAAAAGTCCAGCATCCTAAACTCCAGCATCCTAAACTCCAGCATCCTAAACTCCAGCATCTTAAACTCCAGCATCTTAAACTCCAGCATCCAAAAGTCCAGCATCCTAAACTCCAGCATCCTAAACTCCAGCATCCTAAACTCCAGCATCTTAAACTCCAGCATCTTAAACTCCAGTATCCAAAAGTCAAGCATCCTAAACTCCAGCATCCTAAACTCCAGCATCCTAAACTCCAGCATCCGCATGTCCAGCATCCAAAAGTCCAGTATCCTAAACTCCAGCATCCAAAAGTCCAGTATCCTAAACTCCAGCATCCAAAAGTCCAGTATCCTAAACTCCAGCATCCAAAAGTCCAGTATCCTAAACCTCAGCATCCAAAAGTCCAGTATCCTAAACTCCAGCATCCAAAAGTCCAGCATCCTAAACTCCAGCATCCGCATGTCCAGCATCCAAAAGTCCAGTATCCTAAACTCCAGCATCCTAAACTCCAGCATCCGCATGTCCAGCATCCGCATGTCCAGCATCCAAAAGTCCAGTATCCTAAACTCCAGCATCCTAAACTCCAGCATCCTAAACTCCAGCATCCGCATGTCCAGCATCCAAAAGTCCAGCATCCTAAACTCCAGCATCCAAAAGTCCAGTATCCTAAACTCCAGCATCCAAAAGTCCAGTATCCTAAACTCCAGCATCCAAAAGTCCAGCATCCTAAACTCCAGCATCCTAAACTCCAGCATCCGCATGTCCAGCATCCAAAAGTCCAGTATCCTAAACTCCAGCATCCAAAAGTCCAGTATCCTAAACTCCAGCATCCAAAAGTCCAGTATCCTAAACTCCAGCATCCAAAAGTCCAGTATCCTAAACTCCAGCATCCAAAAGTCCAGTATCCTAAACTCCAGCATCCAAAAGTCCAGTATCCTAAACTCCAGCATCCAAAAGTCCAGTATCCTAAACTCCAGCATCCTAAACTCCAGCATCCGCATGTCCAGCATCCAAAAGTCCAGTATCCTAAACTCCAGCATCCTAAACTCCAGCATCCTAAACTCCAGCATCCGCATGTCCAGCATCCGCATGTCCAGCATCCAAAAGTCCAGCATCCTAAACTCCAGCATCCTAAACTCCAGCATCCTAAACTCCAGCATCTGCATGTCCAGCATCCAAAAGTCCAGTATCCTAAACTCCAGCATCCAAAAGTCCAGTATCCTAAACTCCAGCATCCAAAAGTCCAGTATCCTAAACTCCAGCATCCAAAAGTCCAGTATCCTAAACTCCAGCATCCAAAAGTCCAGCATCCTAAACTCCAGCATCCAAAAGTCCAGCATCCTAAGCTCCAGCATCCAAAAGTCCAGCATCCTAAACTCCAGCATCCAAAAGTCCAGTATCCTAAACTCCAGCATCCAAAAGTCCAGTATCCTAAACTCCAGCATCCAAAAGTCCAGCATCCTAAACTCCAGCATCCTAAACTCCAGCATCCTAAACTCCAGCATCCGCATGTCCAGCATCCTAAAGTCCAGCATCCTAAAGTCCAGCATCCTAAAGTCCAGCATCCTAAACTCCAGCATCCAAAAGTCCAGCATCCAAAAGTCCAGCATCCAAAAGTCCAGCATCCTAAAGTCCAGCATCCTAAAGTCCAGCATCCAAAAGTCCAGCATCCTAAACTCCAGCATCCTAAACTCCAGCATCCTAAACTCCAGCATCCAAAAGTCCAGCATCCAAAAGTCCAGCATCCTAAAGTCCAGCATCCAAAAGTCCAGCATCCTAAACTCCAGCATCCAAAAGTCCAGCATCCTAAACTCCAGCATCCAAAAGTCCAGCATCCTAAACTCCAGCATCCGCATGTCCAGCATCCGCATGTCCAGCATCCAAAAGTCCAGTATCCTAAACTCCAGCATCCAAAAGTCCAGCATCCAAAAGTCCAGCATCCAAAAGTCCAGCATCCTAAACTCCAGCATCCTAAACTCCAGCATCCTAAACTCCAGCATCCTAAACTCCAGCATCCGCATGTCCAGCATCCAAAAGTCCAGTATCCTAAACTCCAGCATCCAAAAGTCCAGCATCCTAAACTCCAGCATCCAAAAGTCCAGCATCCTAAACTCCAGCATCCTAAACTCCAGCATCCGCATGTCCAGCATCCAAAAGTCCAGTATCCTAAACTCCAGCATCCAAAAGTCCAGCATCCAAAAGTCCAGTATCCTAAACTCCAGCATCCAAAAGTCCAGTATCCTAAACTCCAGCATCCAAAAGTCCAGTATCCTAAACTCCAGCATCCAAAAGTCCAGTATCCTAAACTCCAGCATCCAAAAGTCCAGTATTCAATTCAATTCAATTTTATTTATATAGCGCTTTTCACAAAAGTCAATTGTTTCAAAGCAGCTTTACATAAATAGAAGCAGTGAAAAGCACAGAAAACGACAGATAGCACAACAGAATACATGATAGCATGAGCAGTTAAATTTGCTGCGGCTATGACTCAATATTATAATTGCACGTATTACTAAAGCAACGTATAGAAGAGGAAGCTTGGTAAAGCCCAAAAAGGCTGCCTCCCCGGGGTGAAAAACCCCCTAGGAGAAAAAAAAAACCCCGGGCTTTTATCCGAGGAAAAATAAGTCCTAGGAGGGAAAAACCCTTGGGAGAACGGAAATGGAGATTTAGCGGAGATTAAGCGGTTCTGCCGGTGATCGTTGGTCAGGTATCAGCTGGGCATAACGTTGAAGGACGGCCAGTAGATCAGAGGTGTGCCGACTTTCACATCTACCGGGACTGGGTCTGTTTGTCTCGTCCTCGGGTCGAGGACGAGACAGGGAGAGAAAAACAAAATCGTATTAGCGTAGCAGCCGTTCATATGTATTGAAGTGTCACACAGTGATGTGGTTTAACTCAGCTTAGTTCCAGACAGACTAAATATTGCGGCATAATTATGTTATCCACAGTTGAGGATTTAGCAAATTGGGGGCCCAATGCGAGGGTATATATGGTAAATAAGGGTCACCTTCCGATCTTTAAGAGAAAATGAAACCTGACGACCCGTTTGACTAAGGCCTAAAGCCCCACTGTCGTCGTTAATGCAGGTTCAGTGGCAAACGGGTCTATATTGTATACCATTTACAGGACCAGGAGAAGACGCCAAAAAAAAAAAAAAAAAAAAAAAAAAAAACATCGCAACCCGACCATACGTGTTAACCCGTTTGACTAAGGCCGGAAGCCCCACTGTCGTCGTTAATGCAGGTTCAGTGGCAAACGGGTCTGTATGGCATACTATTCATAAGACTTACGATAGCGCCAAAATCGCAACCCGACCATACGTGCCAACCCGTTTGACTAAGGCTGGAGGCCCCACTGTCGTCGTTAATGCAGGTTCAGTGGCAAACGGGTCTGTATGGCATACTATTCACAAGACACACGAAAGCGCGAAAAACGCAACCCGACCATACATACCAACCCGTTTGACTAAGGCTGGAGGCCCCACTGTCGTCGTTAATGCAGGTTCAGTGGCAAACGGGTCTGTATGGCATACTATTCATAAGACTTACGATAGCGCCAAAATTGCAACCCGACCATACGTGTCAACCCGTTTGACTAAGGCTGGAGGCCCCACTGTCGTCGTTAATGCAGGTTCAGTGGCAAACGGGTATGTATGGCATACTATTCACAAGACACACGAAAGCGCGAAAAACGCAACCCGACCATACATACCAACCCGTTTGACTAAGGCTGGAGGCCCCACTGTCGTCGTTAATGCAGGTTCAGTGGCAAACGGGTCTGTATGGCATACTATTCACAAGACACACGAAAGCACCAAAATCGCAACCCGACCATACGTGCCAAACCGTTTGACTAAGGCCGAAAGCCCCACTGTCGTCGTTAATGCAGGTTCAGTGGCAAACGGTGGCAAACTATTTAATGCAATTCATTTTAAGTGTTCATGTAGAAAAGGTTTTTATTTATTTATTTGGTTGGTCTGTGTTATGACCGTGAGTGCTTTGTTCCGTGAAAATAACTATTGCGAGTTAAGAACCTTTACTAGACAAATTATGCGAATGCTTTGTTGAAGAGAAAAGTTTTAAGTCTAGATTTAAAATGATCGACTGTGTCTGATTCTCGGACATCGGTTGGTAAATCATTCCAGAGCTTAGGGGCTAAGTAGGAAAAGGATCTTCCACTTTTAGACACTTTTGATAGTCTAGGGATAATCAATAGGCCAGAATTTTGCGACCGTAGTGTGCGTGATGGATTGTATTCTGATAGTAATTCTCTAAGATATGAGGGTGCTAAGCCATTTAAAGCTTTGTAGGTGATTAATGATATTTTAAATTGGATGCGATATTTAACTGGTAGCCAGTGTAAAGATGCCAGAATTGGGCTTATGTGGTCATACTTCTTAGATCGAGTAAGTACCCTTGCAGAAGCGTTTTGAACTAGCTGAAGCTTGTTGACCTGATTTGAATGGCATCCCCCGAGTAGCGAGTTACAATAGTCTATTCTAGAGGTCATAAAAGCATGAATAAGCTTCTCTGCGTCAGATGTAGACAGTATATGGCGTATTTTTGAGATATTTCTAAGATGGAAGAATGCTGTGCGGCAGACGTTGGCGATATGACTATCAAAGGATAAGTTGCTGTCGAACATCACACCTAAGTTCCTAACCGTGGAAGATGGCACCACAGTACAGCCATCTATGAGCAATTTGTAATCTGACATATTATGTTTGTAGCGATTTGGTTCAATAATAAGTACCTCTGTCTTATTGGAGTTGAGCTTAAGAAAGTTATGTGCCATCCAGTCACTAACATCGCTAATGCAGTCTTTTAGCTTAGAAAACGTGTGTGTTTCGCTGGGATGCGAGGAGATGTAAAGCTGGGTATCATCCGCATAGCAGTGAAAACTTATGTTGTGTTTCCTGATAATGTCTCCTAGGGGTAACATGTATAACGAGAACAGGATAGGACCTAAAACTGATCCCTGCGGTACACCGTATTTAACCAGGGAGTGATATGACTCTTCCTCATTTACATAAACAAAGTGATAGCGATTGGTTAGATATGACCTAAACCAGGCTAGCGCCTGACCACTGATACCAACATAGTTTTCTAGTCTATTGAGTAGGATTCTGTGGTCTATTGTGTCAAATGCTGCACTAAGGTCTAGTAATATAAGAATTGAGATTTCACCACGATCGGATGTTAATAGGAGGTCATTTGTAACTCTAAGCAACGCTGTCTCTGTGCTATGGTGGGGCCTGAATCCTGATTGGAACTTTTCATATGTAGTATTATTTGTCAAGAATGTGCGTAACTGGCTTGCCACTACCTTTTCTAATATTTTCGAAAGAAAAGGGAGATTTGAGATTGGTCTAAAGTTATTAAGTTCTCCTTGGTCAAGCTGTGGTTTTTTAATCAGCGGTTTAATAACTGCTAGTTTGAAAGCTGTTGGAACGTATCCTATTTCTAGCGATGAGTTAAAGATATTTAGAACCGGGGTTGACACTACAGGGAATACTTCTTTAAGTAGTTTTGTGGGAACGGGGTCTAATATACAGGACGATGATTTGGATGATGTGACTAGTTTAGAGAGCTCATCTATTGTAGTAGGTTTAAATGAATCAAGATGTTCGTATGGTAGTCTAGTGTTAAGTGAACTAATGGGTAGAGTGGTGGCTGCCTGGGTAGCTACGATGTTTTCCCTAATAGCCGAAATTTTGTTAGAAAAGAAGTTCATGAAGTCGTTACTATTGTGTTGAAGTTTACTATTGGTTTCTGTTTGTTCTTTGTTTCTAGTCAGTTTCGCAACTGTGCTAAAGAGGAAACGAGGGTTATTATGATTCTCATTTATAAGCTTGCTAAGATATGTAGATCTGGCGGTTTTAATAGCCTGTCTGTAGTGTTTAACACTCTGTTTCCATGCTGCGCGCCATACTTCTAGCTTTGTGCTTCTATAATTTCTTTCCATTTTTCTAGCTGCCTTTTTAAGGGCTGCTGTGTGATGGTCATACCATGGAGCTGGTGGTTTTTCTTTGAATCTCTTTTTTCGAATGGGAGCAACGGCATCCAATGTGTTAGAACAGACATTGTTTAGGTTTTCTATTTCAATATCTAGATCGTCACAGTTATCTGCTACATGTTTCATTTGGGACAGGTCTGGAAGAGTGCTAATAAAGCTATCTTTAGTGGTGGAAATTATTGTTCTGGCTAGTCGGTAGCATGTTGTAGATTGAGTGATCCTATCTAGAAGTACAGTGTATGACACAAGGTAATGGTCAGAAACTGCATCACTCTGAGGTGATATTTCGACGTCATTAATATTGAGTCCGAGTGACAGAATTAAGTCTAATGTGTGATTACGAGTATGCGTTGGCCCTGTCACGTTTTGTCTAATATTGAGAGAATTTAGAACATCTATAAACGCACGTCCTAATGCGTCTTTTGGGTTGTCCACATGGACATTAAAATCACCAACAATAAGAGCTTTATCTACAGTGACTACAAGCTCAGATAGGAAATCTGCTATTTCATTAAGGAAATCTGCATGGTGGCCCGGTGGTCTATAGATTGTCGCTAAAGCAAAAGAAAGCTGTTTGTGGTTACGATCAGTTATTTCCATATTTAACAACATTACTTCAAATTATTTAAATTTTAGCTCAGATTTTTGGTTTACTTTAAACATTGTGTTGTATATTGTAGCTACACCACCCCCTCTCCCCTTTAATCGAGGTTCGTGTTTATAATAATAGTCTTGTGGGGTGGATTCATTTAAACTAATGTAGTCGTCTGCTTTAAGCCAGGTTTCTGTTAAACAGAGTACATCTAAGTTTTGGTCTGTAATTATTTCATTGACAATAGGTTCTTTATTGGTAAGCGATCTAATGTTAAGAAGGCCGAATTTTAACATTCGAGATTCATCTGTTAATGTATTGTTTTCTAATTTTATTTGAATCAGATTTGTACCAGATGTAACAAGCGGTGCCCTGTATTTATTTGTTCGGGGAACAGATACAGTTGAAATGTGCTGATATTTCGGTAAGATTGACTCGAAGTGCTGGGATATAAGTGGTCTTGACATATCACGGCAGCTAACAGATGGACGGTTAAGCCGATCCGTCTGTTTCCTGACCTGGGCCCTGGATAGTCATACTATATCAGAATTAAGACTATTGATCAGATTTTTAGTGAGTATAGCACTTCCTTCCGATGACGGATGAAGGCCATCTCGGGTTAGGAGAAATGGTCTTCCCCAGAAATGCTTCCAATTGTCTATAAACCCTACATTATGCTGAGGGCACCACTTTAACATCCATCCATTGAGAGACACTAATCTACTATGTGTTTCATCTCCCCGGTAGGCGGGGAGGGGACCAGAGCATATTACATTGTCTGACATTGTTTTTGCAATTTCACACATCTCCTTAATATTATCTTTGGTGATTTCCGACTGGCGGAGCCTAGTGTCATTCGTGCCGGCGTGAATAACAATCTTAGAAAACTTCCGCTTAGCATTAGCCAGCACTTTAAGTTTGGATCTAATGTCAGACGTTCTGGCTCCCGGTATACAGTCGACTATGGTGTTTGGAGCCTCAATGTTAGTGTTCCTGAGTATAGAATCTCCAATGACCAGGGCACTTTTAAAAGGTGTTTCAGCTGGTATATTCCTTAGGGGATCGAATCTGTTAGAAATTGTCGTTACGTTATGGGTCTTAGAAGGACGCCTTATATGACTATGCCGCCTAAAAGTCACCCAGTTTGACCGCCGACTTGACTCTGATGACGGAACCGAGCCATGTGTATTTTGATAAACACTATGCGCGCTCGATACAGTATTTGTAATATTTATATTAGCATCTGATGTCGGAACCGAGCCATTAGTCTTTTCGCTCGATAGATTATTTGCGACAGTAACATTAGCGGTTTTGCTATCCTCAACTAGCGTTCGGATGCGCGATTCTAGTTCAGCAACCTTCTCAGTTAACCTTAATACTTCAATACACTTAGTGCATGTAAACCCCTCTATGCTAACAGCAGAAGCTAAACTATACATGTGGCAAGTAGTACATGTTACAATAACAAGCGGAGTCTTACCGCTTTCATGCTGGGCGATGGCGTCTTCGTTTACCCGAACGCGGTCCCCGGAGCTGCATCGCGTGGGGTGTTCGGTTGTGACACCCCTCGGTCGCCTGCGAACGTCTGGGGCCAGGGTGATGTTTGGCTTGCCGAATCTGCGAAGGCCGGACAGCGGTTCCTCCACAGCTTCCCGATCGCTTTCATGTCGTTCACGGTCCGTGAAGCTGCATCGCGTGGAATGCATGTTTGTTGCTCGCTTGTGGACGTCGGAAGGCAGGGTGAAGTGGGCGCTGTACCTCGCCTTGGATCTGCTAAAACCGGGAAACAACTCCTCCACAGCTTCCCGCTCAGGTGAGGATAGGTCAGAAAAGCATATATCAGATGAATCCGCCATTAGATCGGAAAATGCTAGCTTCAGCCTCCACCGTGTGGATGCTAGCGGGCTATATGCTAACAACACTGGGTGTTTATTAGTGATAAATAGTTTCACGTGGTAGTACTGCTTAATAATCGTCACGGTAAAGTATTCCTATGTAAAACTAATAAGTTATATTATATAAATAGGAATAAGATGGTAAAAAAAAAAGCTTTTAGATGATGAACTCGACGGAGCTACGATGCACGATCTGTTCAGCGTGACCTCACAAACCGGAAACCACCTCACCGGTGGTATCCTAAACTCCAGCATCCAAAAGTCCAGCATCCTAAACTCCAGCATCCAAAAGTCCAGCATCCAAAAGTCCAGCATCCAAAAGTCCAGCATCCAAAAGTCCAGCATCCAAAAGTCCAGCATCCAAAAGTCCAGCATCCAAAAGTCCAGCATCCAAAAGTCCAGCATCCAAAAGTCCAGCATCCAAAAGTCCAGCATCCTAAACTCCAGCATCCAAAAGTCCAGTATCCTAAACTCCAGCATCCAAAAGTCCAGTATCCTAAACTCCAGCATCCAAAAGTCCAGTATCCTAAACTCCAGCATCCAAAAGTCCAGTATCCTAAACTCCAGCATCCAAAAGTCCAGTATCCTAAACTCCAGCATCCAAAAGTCCAGCATCCTAAACTCCAGCATCCAAAAGTCCAGCATCCAAAAGTCCAGCATCCAAAAGTCCAGTATCCTAAACTCCAGCATCCAAAAGTCCAGTATCCTAAACTCCAGCATCCTAAACTCCAGCATCCTAAACTCCAGCATCCAAAAGTCCAGCATCCAAAAGTCCAGCATCCAAAAGTCCAGCATCCAAAAGTCCAGCATCCAAAAGTCCAGCATCCAAAAGTCCAGCATCCAAAAGTCCAGCATCCAAAAGTCCAGCATCCAAAAGTCCAGCATCCAAAAGTCCAGCATCCAAAAGTCCAGCATCCAAAAGTCCAGCATCCAAAAGTCCAGCATCTGCATGTCCAGTATCCTAAACTCCAGCATCCTAAACTCCAGCATCCTAAACTCCAGCATCGTAAACTCCAGCATCCTAAACTCCAGCATCCTAAACTCCAGCATCCTAAACTCCAGCATCCTAAACTCCAGCATCCAAAAGTCCAGTATCCTAAACTCCAGCATCCAAAAGTCCAGCATCCAAAAGTCCAGCATCCTAAACTCCAGCATCCTAAACTCCAGCATCCTAAACTCCAGCATCCTAAACTCCAGCATCCTAAACTCCAGCATCCTAAACTCCAGCATCCTAAACTCCAGCATCCTAAACTCCAGCATCCAAAAGTCCAGCATCCTAAACTCCAGCATCCTAAACTCCAGCATCCTAAACTCCAGCATCCTAAACTCCAGCATCCAAAACTCCAGCATCCAAAACTCCAGCATCCTAAACTCCAGCATCCAAAAGTCCAGTATCCTAAACTCCAGCATCTTAAACTCCAGCATCCTAAACTCCAGCATCCGCATGTCCAGCATCCAAAAGTCCAGTTTCCTAAACTCCAGCATCCAAAAGTCCAGTATCCTAAACTCCAGCCTCCAAAAGTCCAGTATCCTAAACTCCAGCATCCAAAAGTCCAGCATCCTAAACTCCAGCATCCAAAAGTCCAGTATTCTAAACTCCAGCATCCAAAAGTCCAGTATCCTAAACTCCAGCATCCAAAAGTCCAGCATCCTAAACTCCAGCATCCTAAACTCCAGCATCCAAAAGTCCAGCATCCAAAAGTCCAGCATCCAAAAGTCCAGCATCCAAAAGTCCAGCATCCAAAAGTCCAGCATCCAAAAGTCCAGCATCCTAAACTCCAGCATCCTAAACTCCAGCATCCTAAACTCCAGCATCCTAAACTCCAGCATCCAAAAGTCCAGCATCCAAAAGTCCAGCATCCTAAACTCCAGCATCCTAAACTCCAGCATCCAAAAGTCCAGCATCCTAAACTCCAGCATCCGCATGTCCAGCATCCTAAACTCCAGCATCCTAAACTCCAGCATCCGCATGTCCAGCATCCAAAAGTCCAGTATCCTAAACTCCAGCATCCAAAAGTCCAGTATCCTAAACTCCAGCATCCAAAAGTCCAGTATCCTAAACTCCAGCATCCAAATGTCCAGTATCCTAAACTCCAGCATCCAAAAGTCCAGTATCCTAAACTCAAGCATCCAAAAGTCCAGCATCCAAAAGTCCAGCATCCTAAACTCCAGCATCCGCATGTCCAGCATCCAAAAGTCCAGTATCCTAAACTCCAGCATCCAAAAGTCCAGCATCCTAAACTCCAGCATCCTAAACTCCAGCATCCGCATGTCCAGCATCCAAAAGTCCAGTATCCTAAACTCCAGCATCCAAAAGTCCAGCATCCAAAAGTCCAGTATCCTAAACTCCAGCATCCTAAACTCCAGCATCCAAAAGTCCAGCATCCAAAAGTCCAGCATCCTAAACTCCAGCATCCAAAAGTCCCGCATCCTAAACTCCAGCATCCTAAACTCCAGCATCCTAAACTCCAGCATCCTAAACTCCAGCATCCGCATGTCCAGCATCCTAAACTCCAGCATCCTAAACTCCAGCATCCGCATGTCCAGCATCCAAAAGTCCAGCATCCAAAAGTCCAGCATCCTAAACTCCAGCATCCTAAACTCCAGCATCCTAAACTCCAGCATCCGCATGTCCAGCATCCAAAAGTCCAGTATCCTAAACTCCAGCATCCAAAAGTCCAGTATCCTACACTCCAGCATCCAAAAGTCCAGTATCCTAAACTCCAGCATCCAAAAGTCCAGTATCCTAAACTCCAGCATCCAAAAGTCCAGTATCCTAAACTCCAGCATCCAAAAGTCCAGCATCCTAAACTCCAGCATCCTAAACTCCAGCATCCTAAACTCCAGCATCCTAAACTCCAGCATCCTAAACTCCAGCATCCTAAACTCCAGCATCTTAAACTCCAGCATCTTAAACTCCAGCATCCAAAAGTCCAGCATCCTAAACTCCAGCATCCTAAACTCCAGCATCCGCATGTCCAGCATCCTAAACTCCAGCATCCTAAACTCCAGCATCCGCATGTCCAGCATCCAAAAGTCCAGCATCCTAAACTCCAGCATCCAAAAGTCCAGCATCCTAAACTCCAGCATCCGCATGTCCAGCATCCTAAACTCCAGCATCCTAAACTCCAGCATCCGCATGTCCAGCATCCAAAAGTCCAGTATCCTAAACTCCAGCATCCAAAAGTCCAGTATCCTAAACTCCAGCATCCAAAAGTCCAGTATCCTAAACTCCAGCATCCAAAAGTCCAGTATCCTAAACTCCAGCATCCAAAAGTCCAGTATCCTAAACTCCAGCATCCAAAAGTCCAGCATCCAAAAGTCCAGCATCCTAAACTCCAGCATCCAAAAGTCCAGCATCCTAAACTCCAGCATCCTAAACTCCAGCATCCTAAACTCCAGCATCTTAAACTCCAGCATCTTAAACTCCAGCATCCAAAAGTCCAGCATCCTAAACTCCAGCATCCTAAACTCCAGCATCCTAAACTCCAGCATCCTAAACTCCAGCATCCTAAACTCCAGCATCTTAAACTCCAGCATCTTAAACTCCAGCATCCTAAACTCCAGCATCCTAAACTCCAGCATCCTAAACTCCAGCATCCGCATGTCCAGCATCCTAAACTCCAGGATCCTAAACTCCAGCATCCAAAAGTCCAGCATCCGCATGTCCAGCATCCAAAAGTCCAGTATCCTAAACTCCAGCATCCGCATGTCCAGCATCCAAAAGTCCAGTATCCTAAACTCCAGCATCCAAAAGTCCAGCATCCAAAAGTCCAGCATCCTAAACTCCAGCATCCAAAAGTCCAGCATCCTAAACTCCAGCATCCTAATCTCCAGCATCTTAAACTCCAGCATCTTAAACTCCAGCATCCTAAACTCCAGCATCCTAAACTCCAGCATCCTAAACTCCAGCATCCTAAACTCCAGCATCCTAAACTCCAGCATCCTAAACTCCAGCATCTTAAACTCCAGCATCTTAAACTCCAGTATCCAAAAGTCCAGCATCCTAAACTCCAGCATCCTAAACTCCAGCATCCTAAACTCCAGCATCCGCATGTCCAGCATCCAAAAGTCCAGTATCCTAAACTCCAGCATCCAAAAGTCCAGTATCCTAAACTCCAGCATCCAAAAGTCCAGTATCCTAAACTCCAGCATCCGCATGTCCAGTATCCTAAACTCCAGCATCCAAAAGTCCAGCATCCTAAACTCCAGCATCCTAAACTCCAGCATCCGCATGTCCAGCATCCGCATGTCCAGCATCCAAAAGTCCAGCATCCAAAAGTCCAGTATCCTAAACTCCAGCATCCAAAAGTCCAGTATCCTAAACTCCAGCATCCTAAACTCCAGCATCCAAAAGTCCAGCATCCAAAAGTCCAGCATCCTAAACTCCAGCATCCAAAAGTCCAGCATCCTAAACTCCAGCATCCTAAACTCCAGCATCCGCATGTCCAGCATCCTAAACTCCAGCATCCTAAACTCCAGCATCCGCATGTCCAGCATCCTAAACTCCAGTATCCTAAACTCCAGCATCCAAAAGTCCAGCATCCTAAACTCCAGCATCCTAAACTCCAGCATCCTAAACTCCAGCATCCGCATGTCCAGCATCCAAAAGTCCAGTATCCTAAACTCCAGCATCCAAAAGTCCAGTATCCTAAACTCCAGCATCCAAAAGTCCAGTATCCTAAACTCCAGCATCCAAAAGTCCAGTATCCTAAACTCCAGCATCCAAAAGTCCAGTA